>NC_133929.1:14886374-15186374 GCF_964199755.1 Larus michahellis | reverse complement strand
AGCTCTGGAGTCCTCAGCACAAGAAAGACATGGACCTGTTGGAGCGCCTCTCCTATGAGGACAGTCTGAGAGAGCTGGGGTTGTCCAGCCTGGAGAAGAGAAGGCTCCAGGGAGACCTTATAGCAGCCTTCCAATACCTGAAGGGGGCTGTCCTGGTTCCAGTGGGGATAGGGTTAATTCTCCCCAGGACACAGGTATTCCATCCCATCATAGGGATCCCATCATCCTCCATGGATCATAGGAGAGGCGCTCCAACAGGTGAGATGTAGAAATGTAGAGAAATGTGAAATGTAGAGAGGTGGTGGAGGCCCCATCCCTGGAGACATTCAAGGTCAGGCTTGATGAGGCTCTGAGCAACGTGATCTAGTTAAAGATGTCCCTGCTTACTGCAGGGGGGTTGGACTAGATGACCTTTAGAGGTCCCTTCCAACCCAACACATTCTATGATTCTATGATAATTTACTGCATATTTAGGGCATGAGGTTAGCGGGGTTATAGGTTCTTCCAGACCAAGCAGAAGAGCCAGGTCTTCATTTGGTCTAGGATCTATTCCATAAAATATTTTAAAATAACAGAACCCAGCTTTATCACTGTCTCATGTAGAAGCAGATACTCAGCATTCAGGAAATCTGAGCATCTTCTATAACATAGCAGCCTCCCCCTTAATTTTATCCATGAAGAAAATATAGTTCAGAATGATGTCTATCTGTGGTTTATTACTTCCTTTCAAAGAAGTAATGCAAGGCATACCATACCGCTTGCTATATTTCATCATATATCTGTTATTAAGTATCGCTTGCCATAGTTTGTTGTATACCTGTTGTTAATTAATGCAATGCATACCTTACCGCTTGCCATAATTTGTTATATACCTAACTAATTATCATGGACCTAGTTAAGACTTGGTTACTAAACTAATAAATGTTTGTATACGGACCTTAAGATTTGTTTCACCTTAGTCCGCACCGCTGGGGATTTACAAATCTGATTTACTTCCTCCCCCTCCTTTCTGAGTGGGACGTGAGAAGGGGAAATAGGAATAAAAGGAATATCTTTGTTACTTGATTTCCATTTCAAGAGAATTATGTTTTATTAGGAGATGTAACATCTTCATTGTTCTGGTGCAAAGTAAAGGAAACTAAGAGGACCAATGTTTGCTTTCTGTATATATTTTTTGCAACCATTATTGAAGGTGATTTGTAACTAAGCTAAGTGGGAGTCTAATCAAGGCAAGTTATATGTAATATAGGCTGCTTTCAACTAAATTCAAATACTTAAATTATGATAGAAGATATGTAGTTATTTGCATGAACTCTTCAAAAATCTCAGCTTTATTTTGAAATGGTGCAATTTACAGTGGCTTTCTGAAGATCTACGGGGGTTATATGTTGTCCTTCTTCTCATGGATGAAATTGTCTTATTGGGAGTTTATATTTTGCCAAACCTAAAAGAGCAGAGATGTCTTTGTTTTGGGAACTGTACCAAGTATGATTCAGAAAATGTCAACATTCATATAACATAAGCTCTACAGTCCTCTAGGCTGCAAAAAACCTTACCTAATGCTAAGGAGATTATGTGTCTTTCCTCACACGCTGTAGTGACTTTTACTAAAAAACAGTTTGAGAAGGAAACAAGGAGGGGAATCACAGAATGGTCGGGGTTGGAAGGGACCTCTGGAGATCATCTAGTCCAATCCCCCTGCCAGAGCAGGGTCACCTAGAGCAGGCTGCACAGGAACGCGTCCAGGTGGGTTTTGAATGTCTCCAGAGATGGAGACTCCACCACCTCTCTGGGCAGCCTGTTCCAGTGCTCTGCCGCCCTCAGGGTAAAGAAGTTCCTCCTCATGTTTAGGTGGAACTTCCTGTGTTCAAGTCTGTGCCCGTTACCTCTCGTGCTGTCACTGGGCACCACTGAAAAGAGCCTGGCCCCATCCTCCTGACACCCACCCTTTAAGTATTTATAAGCATTGATAAGATTCCTCCCTCAGTCGTCTTTTTTCCAGACTGAAAAGACCCAAGTCCCTCAGCCTTTCTTCATAAGAGAGGTGTTCCAGTCCCCTAATCATCTTGGTAGCCCTTTGCTGCACCCTCTCCAGCAGTTCCCGGTCCTTCTTAAACTGGGGAGCCCAGAACTGGACACAGTACTCCAGATGCGGCCTCACCAGGGCAGAGTAGAGGGGGAGGATGACCTCCCTCGATCTGCTTGCCACACTCGATGCACCCCAGGATGCCATTGGCCTTCTTGGCCACAAGGGCTCATGGTCATCCTGTTGTCCACCAGGACTCCCAGGTCTCTTTCCACAGAGCTGCTCTCCAGCAGGTCAGCCCCCAACCTGTACTGGTGCATGGGGTTATTCCTCCCCAGGTGCAGCACCCTACGCTTGCCCTTATTGAATTCCATAAGGTTCCTCTCTGCCCAGCTCTCCAACCCGTCCAGGTCTCGCTGTATGGTGGCACAGCCTTCTGCTGTATTAGCCACCCCTCCCAGTTTTGTATCATCAGCAATCTTGCTGAGGGTGCACTCTATCCCTTCATCCAGGTCATTGATGAATACATTCAACGGGACTGGACCCAGTACCGACCCCTGGGGAACACCACTTGTCATGGACCTCCAACTAGACTCTCTTATTGTAAGAATAAGTTCTTACAATTCAGAAGTAAAAATCAAATCAACCTGGGTTGGGGGCACAGAAAAAGTATAGATCATAAAGAAGGATACATAATTTTCTCCTGCAAAATATGTCTTTTAAAAATGAGAAGAAAGTAAAGCATCTGACTCTATCTCCCCCCAACAGATCTAGATTCAGAAAAAAGTCTTTGAATAATTGTAAAAAGGCTTATTTTCTAAGTCTGTGTCTTAGACTTTTAAAACTCTGTAGGAGTTGTTTAGCATTGCTTGAGATCAGTTCCCTTGTCATAAGCTAGCTCTGTTAACTATTTATAGCATCTTGGAGTCCTACTATGATGTGCAGTAGAGTGGTTAAGGCTAAAATTCCTATAAGGAATTACATATTGCATCCTCTTAATCCCCCTCTTGATTTAAAGAGCATCCATGCAGAGACCTGCTTGTTCCCTATTTAGAAATTTTCCTGTTTCATGGAATACAACCTTTGCTCCCCTTTGCCGGGAGATAAGTTCAGCTTTCTTTGCGGCACGGACACATCTTTCTTTTCATGGACACATCACCCTTGCCCATCTCCTCTAAGCCTTCTTCCATTTTAGGGGTTTATTGGACAGTCAACAGGGACTCCACACAGAAGCTTTCCACATCCAACTGATGTTGAGAAGAGTTAAAAGTCCACAAAATTGAGCGACCACGATGTGATGGCCTACTCTGAAACCATAGCAGATGGTTCATAAATGAAAGGATGTCATCTATCTGGAATTGTGGAAAGCATTTGACACTGTCCCACATGACATCCTGGTCTCTAAATTGAAAAGGCATGGATTTGACAGATGGACCACTCGGTGGATAAAAAACTGGCTGGATGGTCACACTCAAAGAGTTGCAGTCAATGGCTCGATGTTCAAGTGGCGATGAGTGGCATTCCTCTGGGGTCAGTACTGGGACCAGTGCTGTTTAACATCTTTGTTGGTGACATGGACAGTGGGACTGAGTGCACCCTCACCAAGTTTGCCGATGACACCAAGCTGCGTGGAGCAGTCAACACACTGGAGGGAAGGGATGCCATCCAGAGGGACCTAGAGAGGCTTGAGAGGCGGACACATGCAAACCTCATGAAGTTCAACCAGGCCAAGTGCAAGGTCCCGCACCTGGGTCACAGCAATCCCAGGCACAAATACAGGCTGGGTAGAGAATGGCTTGAGAGCAGCCCTGAGGAGAAGGACTTGGGGGTGTTGGTGGATGAGAAGCTCAACATGAGCCGTCAGTGTGCACTCGCAGCCCAGAAAGCCAACCATATCCCCATATTCTGGTCTGCATCAAAAGCAGGGTGACCAGCAGTTAAAGGGAGGTGATTCTGCCCCTCTACTGTGCTCCCATGTGACCCCAGACCTGGAGTACTACGTGCAGCTCTGGAGCTCACAATGTAAAGAGGACATGGACCTGTTGGAGTGAGTCCAGAGGAGGGCCATGAAGATGATCAGAGGGCTGGAGCACCTCTCCTAGGAAGGCAGGCTGAGAGAGTTGAGGCTGTTGAGCCTGGAGAAGAGAAGGCTTTGTAGCAGCCTTCCGGTACCTAAAGGGGGCCTACAGGAAAGATGGGGAGGAACTCTCTATCAGGGATTGTAGTGATAGGACAAGGGGTAATGGTTTTAAACTGAAAGAGGGGAGATTTAGATTCGATATTAGGAAGAAATTTTTTACTGTGAGGGTGGTGAGGCACTGGAACAGGTTGCCCAGGGAAGCTGTGGATGCCCCATCCCTGGAAGTGTTCAAGGCCAGGCTGGATGAGGCTCTGAGCAGCCTGGTCTAGTGGGAGGTGTCCCTGCCCATGGCAGGGGGTTTGGAACTAGATGATCTTTAAGGTCCCTTCTAACTCTAACTATTCTATCATTCTGTGATATTCAGTTGCTCATGTTCTCAGGAATTAAGGAAGTGCTCATGGCACTTAGAATTTAATTGAACTGAAAGAATGGTGGCTAATTAGAAACTAAGAGATTTTAGCAGGAGCTAGGCTAGCTTGACTTCAGTTTCAAATCACATTAACTACATTATAAATTTGATTTCAAAAGTCTGTCCAAAAAAATTATTTTTTTCCCCACTGCTCTGTCTAGTAAAATGTCTTAATGAAATAATGTTTATTTTAAGTTAATCAAAACAACTTATTTTTCACAATATTTAAATGGATTACAATATTAAGAGCTGGTTTATTACTCCTAATATTTCTATCATGACTTTAAAGGACACGTAAGATGAAATTTTCAAAAACTATCAACCATTGTTTAAACGCTCCCTATGAGGTTAAAAATGCCATTATTATGGGTCAAAGGGAAGCTATCTGAGCCCAGCCTGCTTTTGAAACTCCCATCAAGAGTCACACAGGAATTGGAATTCTTAGTTTTAATTTTCATTCTGTCAAACATGGGGAGGGGCACAGCGATGAAATATTTTACAGCTATATAAAAAGAAATATATTTCTTTTTCCACAAGTATAAAAGGCAGGAACTTGAATGATGAATTCCATTCCTGGCACTACTGCTGGCTCACTGACAGATTTTTAACAAGTTGTAGCTTCTGTATTTGTGCCCTTGCCAACCTCACCAGGGTGCTGAGACTTCATGAACTTTTGTTATATGCACTGAACACCAAGCTGGAAAAAGGGGGGGGGAAGTGATGTTAGGGAGACAATACACAAAATACAACTCTCTGGAAAGCATGGAGATAAGTTGTAAGGGGCATGATATTGCCTTTCATGTGTAAAGCATATCCAGTCGATGAAACGCAATGGAGAGCAAATCACCCAGTACAAGACTGATGGATATTTCCTTCTTTAAAGCAAGCAAACAATCGAAAACACACAAAAACCCACCACAACACAAACCAAACTCATTCTCATTCTTGTCAGAGTTGGACCTTCTCCTTTACTTCCCCTTTCTGTCTGTCTTTACTCTTCCATCTCAGGCTATACCCAGTACAATATAATACACTTACAGATAGGTTTTAATACAGCTGCTTTAAAACTTAAAATCAAACAACTTCAAATACATATTTCAATTTTTTTGTGATCAGAAAATTCTGAATATAGTCAGTTACATAACTCACAGAACCTAAGGTTAAAATCCTCTTTTCAATTGCCAAAATGTGTTTGTTTTTTTAAAGCCCTTGTTGCACAAGAGATGCCTCTTTAACTTAACTTCATGAAAACTCTGCAGATAGTTTCTGTAAGATTCTACAAGTCAGACCTGAATAGATTCATCCCCATATACAGTTGTACATGGTTTATTATTTTTAATACTGCCATGCAAATTTAGTCACTATGAAAATTAAAGAAATGTCACCCTCTTGTGGTACCTTTGTTTTTAATGAAGTCTTCATATTTTCCCAGTATACCATTTTACAAGCAAAGAGCTTTTCTAACACACCCACTATTAAATACAGATTTATGCTTACTTTTTCCTCAGACACAATAAAGCTAAATAATTCAGGAAACTACATAGTGATAGAAAGCAGCTGTGTGACATATTACCAAGCAGTAATATTAAATTTCAAACACTTATAACCAAAAATAAATTGGACATTTTCAAAAGTGAGTGCATAAAAGGCTAGAGAGACAGTGGCAAGAGAGCGAGCATGCAAACAAAGATACTATTATGCCATTAAACCAAGTGTGATGTATCATAGAATCATTTAGGTTGGAAAAGACCCTTGGGATCATCGAGTCCAACCATCAACCCCACTCTACAAAGTTCTCCCTTACACCATATCCCTTAACACCACATCTAAACGAGTCTTAAACACATTCAGGGATGGTGACTCCACCACCTCCCTGGGCAGCCTATTCCAGCGTCTGACCACTCTTTCTGTGAAGATTTTTTTCCTAATGTCCAGCCTAAACCTACCCTGCTGCAGCTTGAACCCATTCCCTCTTGTTCTATCGCTAATTACCTGTGAGAAGAGACCAGCACCAACCTCTCTACAATGTCCTTTCAAGTAGTTGTAGAGAGTGATGAGGTCTCCCCTCAGCCTCCTCTTCCTCAAACTAAACAGTCCCAGCTCCTTCAATCGCTCCTCATAAGATTTATTCTGCAGGCCCTTCACCAGCTTCGTTGCCCTCCTCTGCACTCGCTCCAGCACCTCGAGATCTCTCTCATATTGAGGTGCCCAGAACTGGACACAATACTCAAGGTGTGGCCTCACCAGTACTGAGTACAGGGGGACAATCACCTCCCTCCTTCTGCTGGTCACACTATTTCTAATACTAGCCAGGATGGCATTGGCTTTCTTGGCCACCTGGGCACACTGCTGGCTCATGTTCAGCCGCTTGTCAATTAGAACCCCCAGGTCCTTTTCTGCCAGGCAGCTCTCCAGCCACACTTCCCCAAGCCTGTAGCGATGCATGGGGTTGTTGTGGCCCAAGTGCAGGACCCGGCACTTGGCCTTGTTGAAGCTCATACCGTTAACATTGGCCCATCGATCCAATCTATCCAAGTCTCTCTGTAGAGCCTCCCTATCCTCATGCAGATCAACACTCCCGCTTAGCTTCATGTCATCTGCAAACTTGCTGATGATACACTCTATGTCCTTATCAAGGTCATCAATAAAGACGTTAAACAGAAATGGTCCCAACACGGAGCCCTGAGGGACACCACTTGTGACCGGCCACCAGCTGGATTTAACTCCATTGACCACCACTCTTTGGGACCGCCCATCCAGCCAGTGCTTGATCCAGCAGATCGTATGCTCATCCAGGCCATGAGCCACCAGTTTTTCCATGAGAATTCTATGGGGGACTGCGTCAAATGCTTTTCGAAAGTCTAGGTAGACAATGTCCACAGCCTTTCCCTCATCCAATAATCGGGTCATCTTGTCATAGAAGGAGATCAGGTTCGTCAGGCAGGACCTGCCTTTCATAAACCCTGCTGACTAGGCCTGATCCCCTGCTTGTCCATTATATGACTTGTAATGGCACTCAAGATGATCTGCTCCATGACCTTCCCTGGTACCGAGGTCAGACTGACAGGCCTATAGTTTCCCGGATCCTCCTTTCTGCATTTCTTGTAGATGGGTGCTACATTTGCTACCCTCCAGTCCATTAGGACCTCCCCAGTTAGCCATGACTTCAGGTAGATCATGGAAAGTGGCTTGGCAAGCACGTCTGTCAATCATCTGATATTAAAGACAATTCATTTTTATCCCTACTACAAACCTTGTTCTGCCTACTGCCACTTTTAGCAGTTAAGGTCTTCTCCAACAAAACCAAAATTCCTTCTACACTTAAGATGTCTCAGTGTTTTACCACTACTCAGTTACTAATTGTTATTACTAGTTGACAATAGTTACATAGTTAAATTAATTATTAATTGTACCTCAAGTAGAAAACTTGGCTCAACTGTTCACTGTAGAATTTAACCTAAACTGTACTTTTTCTTAAATTCTAATAGAATTTGACTTCAAATATCACATCTGTTTTATTTATGTAGGTGAACTGGTTCTTGTTTCAAAAGAACGTTCATGGAGTTCAGATTCAGTGCTTTAGTATCTTAGTAAATCTTGGCAAAAATCACTCCCCTCCCTACTTCAGCTTTGCTCTTTCCATTTGACAGTGGCCTTTTTGCAAGTTATGGACTGTATTCTTAGAAGGATATACCTTCTGAATGACCAGAGATCTCACTTTTTAAAAGCAAAGTTCCTATAAGGCATACTATAAGGTCAAGTCAAATTAGTTACTTTGAAGATCCTAAGAGTAATTGTAAAAGTAATTGTGAAAAAGTAGTGATTATTCTACAGAAACTACTTGCTGTCACTTCCCTATCCCAGTCTCATACAGTGCAGTGAAAGCTACCTACCCAAACAGAAGGCACTATGAAGGTCTAGTCCCTTGCAGGTTTACTATCATTGCCTAGGAAACAAAAATAATAATTTCCTACCCAAACTTTAAGTATTTTAAAAGGCTTTATAGAATCATAGAATCGTTTAGGTTGGAAAAGACCTTTAAGACCATCAAGTTCAACCATTAACCTAGCACTGCCAAGTCCACCACTAAACCATGTCCCTAAGCACCACGTCATATCATATGAGACCATATAAAACTGAAATCATCAGGAGATTCTATTTTAATTGATTTGTTTGTTTAATACTCTATGTTGCTGTATCTATGAGACTTTGATCCAGAGGCAGAGAGGCCTGCCAACCAAGACATTTTCTTGAATTCTACCCAGTACTGTGCATCAGCAGTATTTGATATATTTACTTACTGCTGAAGTAAGAGACAAGATTACTGGACAGCAAAAACTTCTGAGAGAAGAATACAACACAGTTACTCCACGTAAAATCTGCGTGCTTGGTTTTGCCAAGAGTTTTATTAATTTCATTGTATGTAAAAAAGTGTGCTCAACACCCTCCTTTATATCCCATTATAAATTTGTTTAATTTAACTTATTAACAATTTTGAGTCAAGGCCGGTAAGTTTAAACCATTTGCAAGCAATGGTTTTTAGAGCTAACTGGCTTTATATTTGCACCAAAAGAAAAGATTGTTCAAATGAAGTGTTTAATGCAATACAGGAATTAAATCAGAATGTTCACAATTACACTGACACCAAAGACCAATAAAAAGCAAATGCTATTCAGTAACACACAGCAGAATGCTTTACTTCACTACTCTCAATTTATCTAAATAGTCTTCAGTATCATATGACCCTTCCTCTCTGTCCTCCACTTTATACTCCAAGTATTGTTTGCTAATCTTAGCCCAAAGTCTGTAAATAGTCCCAGAGCTAACACTGAAAGGTCAGTCATCTTGAATGTTGGATAATCATCAATTGCAAACACACTGAAACAAGATGCTTAAATACTTTTTAATTCATTTATTACCTGTGAACAAGAGGTAACTACCAATAAAAACTCAAGAGTATACAGTATTTTTTTACATGGTGGTTAAAAGTAATTAGAATATCACATGACAATGGCTGAAAGAATTGTTTCCAATTAGAAATCATAATACATGTTAGAATCTCAATGGAACAAGCCAAAATGCCTTAGAAAGAGTTTCAGAGCACAAGGCATTGCTCCTTTAATTTGCACAAAGGTAATTTTCAGTTAATCTGTAACAATGTTACAATGAGACAATGTTACAGTGCAAGTTTCTTTATGGTTAGATGTGAAGCGATAACTAGAACAGCAATTCTAGTATATTTTAAATGAACTTGCCTAAGCATTTTTTCTGAGATGTTTACCAAAGATGCTGGAAGATTCTACACCAAAACCCATGTCTTACTACTTATTTTTTTTCCCTGGCCTTTTTTGGTTACTTATAATTTCATTCTATCGCAATGTGTAAGTTTCCAGAAATGAGCTGTCTCCATTTTATATGTTCTGTTTATACTTCATACAAATAAAAGCAAAAATGGTAGATTACTCAAGTGGTATAAATCTTACAGCATTTTGCTAGCAAAAAAATATATGCTGAAATCACCATAAGCAGCACCGGTACCCACAAATTATAGCCTTCAAGTTTTTCCTTTTTAATTTGTATCCTACATAAATTACTACTGAAGGCTAATGGTTTAATAGGAAATAAATTGGACAGCTGTAAGTCAGACAAAGCCTGCTCAACCAACTGTGAAAGCTGATACTGTTTCAAAAAAATTAATAATGAAGAACAAGAGTTATGGCATGCAATAACCGAGTGAAAATGCATCAATTCCCCATTAGAAGAAAACTACTGCACTTGACCTTAAAACGCATAACTGATTTTAGTTATAACAAGACAATCCCAAGAGTCAGAATGAAATAGAGCAACTATTTTAAAGATTTAAGAGCTGTTATCAAAAATAAATTACATTTTTTCAAGTTAAAGAAACACTGCTATGAAGGCTGAGCACCAAGCAGCCTTTCAATAGCTGCACTGATATCTCCTCCTGTTGCTATTAGAGCTTGTAAGTTTGCTTCATGGTTCAAAAAGCCCATTGCACTCAGCTGCTCCAGTTGTTGCTGAAATCTAATTTCTGGATTTTGTAACTGAAAGAAGAAAAATCTCAAGCTAGAAAAGCATAATACACATTTGGAAAAGTACAAGATTTAAACACAGTTGGTTCTGAACCACTTCTCGTCTTTAATAATTTCTGAATGCATCTTCTTCAAGTTCCCCAAACTAGACTATGACAAATTTCATTCACAATTAAATTATTGATCAAACAAGTCAGATTAGCCTCAAATTTTAACAGTATCTTCACTTATTTGACATTTTTGAACTACAAGAGTAGCTGCTTGTTTGATTGTTCTTGTCCCAAGAACAGTTTCTTAAAGATGTGCATGCAGACTTTTTTTTTTTTTTTTTTTTTTTTTTTTTTTTTTAAATAAAAGAGTCTAATCTAGTAACGTGGGACAGAGCAGGATTTTGAGAATTTCACTATTGGAAACAGTGAATGTGGTAGGCTTTTTTTTTTTCCTTGACATAAAAGTTACCTCACCTCTTTAACGCTCCAAGTAGTTATTGACTAAATTTACCAAAATTTTAGTTAGAAAAACTTCAGCCTAAGGCAAAGTGACAGCTGTGCTTTATGAGCTGATCTTGCTCAAATAAACTGCTCATAAACTAATGGCAAAATTCTCAATAATTGCAGTTGTACGATCTTCCACTCAGAGGCATTTTTGAAACAGAACAATTACATGAAAATAATATGCTTTAGGTATATAGGGTCAGAGTAATACTTAGAAGCCACTTTTTGAATTGAGTGAGACAGTTTACATATCAACACAAGATTTATGCAGCAACTGCTAGTTTTCCTTTTGTTCCAATTAAAGTTTCATCCATTGAGAAATTTCTCCCAGTATTTAAAAACCGCATATACTTCCAAACCAATAAAATGCAGATATAGTGGCTGAAATTTAAACATTCCTCTCCCCGCCCACCCCTCCATCTGCTTCCCCCAAGCAAAACACTGAATTGGTAGCGTAAGATCTGGCAGGATAAAAATATATATGGAAACATGGCTTCCTATAGCTATGCCTACCACCGCTTTCTCATGATTACATAAAAATAACATTTTTCTGTCAGATCATCAAGCTGAAATACCTTATTCTGCGGCAACAGAGGAGGTAAGAGCAGGACTGTCCCTTTTACCAGAAGTCTGCCATTACACTGGATATGTACTGCAGTGTAATGGTGCTGTTTCACACAGCACTCTTGAGATACCTCTCCACTGTTATGGGTGTACCACCCCCTTTTAAAGCCAGTCTTGCTCACCACCCTACATTTACCTGCAAAGCTACCACCTTTGCTTGACTTCTGGAGCTCTCCAGAAAGCCTGAATCCCACTTGGTATATTAACACAATGTACACTGTGCAGTCTGGACCTGCAGGATGTCAAGGAAGCATGCTACAAATTCAGGCCCCAGATAACCTGAGCATGGCTATTGTGAAGCATGGAACAGAGGCTGTCACAGCTACAGAGTAACAACCAGCAACACAGATACAAAGTACAGATAACAATGTTCAGTACGCTTAAGTTCTTTTCTTGTCTGAGCCCACTTTTCACTTGCCAGGGAACCAGTCTTCCCTTTAACACCTTAATCTGCTTCTTTCCAGGCACTTCAGAAACTCAAGGGTATGAAGATAGGTGTACAACGATCAACCATTCAGAGGACACTTTTACTCAAATGCGATTTATTCCCAGCATTTATTTGCACAGCTAGAACGTCACTTTTAAGCTTCCTCTGCTCTCCTTTGACCAGAAGCATTCTGTTGGTTTACACTGGGGTGTGTGTGGGTGCGCGTGCCTGGGTGTTTAAAAAAGCAACCAAACAAAAAAACCACTAGCCACCCAAAACCAACAACCAACCCCCCACCAGAATAGAGTGATCTACTTTACCTGAGCATTTGCACCAGCAAGTGCCTGCAACATTTGTTGGACAAACTGCTGGTGACCAGGTTCAGCAGCCCCTAATGTATTTTCACTGGGAACAGAACTAGGTACAGTGGATCCTGTAGGAGCTCCAGTGCTTCCCAAGCCACCTAAACCAGGATTGAATCTGTACAAGTAACAAAAAGAAATACAACACTAACATAGAAAATAGCTTAGTTAAAATATCTCTTCCCATTATATGTAATTACTAAGTAAAAATTCTGTTAAATAAAAAATGGATGACAACTTAAGTAAAGCACCAAAACAAAGACCATAGCCATCATTGCTTAAAAGCACGTTGCAGACAAGAGTGTGACAGATTCTAAAATAAGTTTACTGAAACTAAAAAACGCAAGAGAAACAGTCTGTAAAAACTGCATAAACCTCTACGTATTAAAAAGAAAGACAAAAAGCTGAAAAAAAAAAAAACCACACACAAGAGAAAAGTTCTTGTATAAATTTGTATGACCGATTCTTACCCTGGTATAAGTCCCGGTGCTTCTGTTGCTAGTGTCTGCAAGCCCTGTTGAATCTGTAGCAAAGCCTGCATTGCTCTAGGGTTTGACATAGCTGATAACGTGTCAGGATTCTGCATCTAAAACCAGGAGAGACATTCATAATTGAATAATATATAGACATTCAAAGTTGATCTTTATCACTAGATGTTTTATAGAATCTGACATCCTTTCTGAACTTGCTGTTTCTCAACTTTGTATTTGCATGTTTACATTAAATCTTTCCGATTTTTTTTTGAGAAAACTTTCATAGAAGGTGATCAACGAGCTTTCTAGACTCCTTTTAAATAAGGAGAACGTAAGGAAAAGTATTTCTCATTACTTCTTCTAGTACGCTTTATCATCTTCCAAAGCCATAGGACTGTATTAGTTCAACGTAATTCTAAATTAGTCTCCTATATCATACTACTGGTAAGCAACAGGGCTCAATACAGTGAAACCTGACTAGTAGGTATCTAATACAGAAAGTTATAAAACATCTTTTTCAAGCTAAATTCAGACTACAGCTATTTGATCATAATAATTTGTGCATGTATTTGTATCTGTAGTACCATCAACACCTACAGACATACAAATACTCTGCAAAACATACTAACAAACATCTAATATTCAAGGAACCTCATTCTACTGCAAATTCAACTAAAAACTGGCTTTCGGATCCACAGATAAAAGACGTACTTTTGATTTCTGAATTAAAAGTCTAAAAATCGGACTATTTCAGATACAAACCCAAAACTAACAGTTTATGCTCACCTCTGCTTATAGATGCCACACGTAAGTGACAAGTTATTTGTTTCAGTTAGAAGTCTTGGTAGCCAGACCTGCTTCAAATAGCAGACAGGCTGATTAATCTCAGCAGCCTTCACTTGGCAACTAGACCAAATTCCTTCTGCTGCAAAAACATTTTTTGATTCAAAGAACTGCACAAATTAAGCTTCCTCTGGTGCAAAACAGAAGAGGAGAATAGGGCACAAAGACCAAATGTTGATTCTGTCCTGAAATATGGGTGTGTAATGAGACTTGAGCATAGCAAGTGTTTAAACATGCTCCATTTGTCTCTCAGATTTGTATCTTTGTGATAGCTAAAAGTCAGATGACAATAACTAAATGTATAGCTAGTGAAATTAATCCAAATCTTTAAAGGGGGAAAGCATTTTAGATTCATTGAAGTAAGCTGCTGCAATTATTTTGTTTAAGAAAGTAACCTTTAAGCCATGACTTACTGTCTGATATTTAGAGTTGTTTTTACAGAAAAATGACTCAACGATCCTTTGAACACTTAAGTGACTTAGATCTCAATTAATGTTTTTAATTCAAGCTGTATAGTAGCAGCAATTCTGGGTAAAACTTATGTAAAAGCATAAAAGCAGTAGAAAGAATAGCTCACAGATGTATTTTCCTAGTTGTGCTGAGCAACTAGCCATTTATTGCAAGTGCTTTCCATTAAACATAGAAATGTTTCACAGTTTCCATCACCCAATCCCATAACATAACGGCAACAGATGAGTGAGGAAGTACAGGCTGTGATACCACCAACATTCTGAGAACATCCAGGTATTTCTCCAGTTTACTCTGTAAATGTTGTTGATCATCCAACCTAACATGGAGAAGATGGCAGAGAACTAGCTGTGCAGATAAACCCCAAAGTGATACTGACAGAAAGAGATACAAAAGCATTAAGAGCATCTGGGTGAAGATTAGGGGGATGGAAAACAAAGCAGATGTTATAGTAGGTATCTACTACCAATCGCTCAGCCAGGATGTTAACACCGATGAGTTATTCTATAGGCCATTAAAAGAAGTCTCTGGATTGGTAGACCCTTGTCCTTATGGGAGATTTCAACTGGGAATACCATACTGCTGTGACGAGCAAGTCTGGGAAATCCTCGAAGTTTGTGGAAGATAATTTCTTGACACAAGTACTGAGTGAGCCCCCTAGACTTGTTGTTTGTGAACAGAGAAGGACTCATGGGAGATGTGATAGTAGGCAGCTGTCTTGGCCGCAGTGATCACAAGATTAAAATTTTCAGTGTAATGAGAAAAAAGGACAGCAGAGTTGCTACCCTGGATTTCAAGAGAGCAAACTTTAAGCTACTCAGGGAGCTACTTTGCAGAGTACACAGGGAATCTGCCTTTGAGGGCTTAGGAGTCCATGAATGCTGCTCAGTGTTTAAGAACAACCTTTTTAAAAGCACAAGAGCAGGCAGTCCTATTGTGTCATAAGTCAAGCAAGTGGGGCAGAAGAACTCCTCTTGGAACTCAAAACGAAAAAAAATGTATGATCTCTGGAAGTGAGGTCAAGCTTTGCAGGAAGATTACAGAGACGTGGTTTGTATATGAAGAAGGGAGAAGACACAAAAGGATAAAGCTCAATTAGAGTTGAAACCAGCCAGTGTTGTGTCAGACAACAAGAAAGGCATTTTTAAAGTAGGTTAATAGCAAAAGTAAGTCTAAAGAAAACATTGGACCAATACTTGTTGAAGATGGTCACCTGAAAAATATGGATGAAGAAAAAGCAGAGGCATTCTAGGCTTTTTTTGCCTCAGTCTTTAATAATATCAATAGACCTCAGGCTGCCCGGTCCCCTGAGTTGGAGGGCCAAGAGTGTGGGAACAGTGACTTTCCATTTGCAGACACTGAAATTGTAAGGAACCAGCTGCATCAGCTGAATGTTTACAAGTCCATGGGGCCTGATGGGATTCATCCCAGAGTACTGAAGGAGCTAGTGGGTGTTACAGCAGGACCCCTCTCGATCATCTACCAAAGGTCTTGGGAGTCTGGGGAGGTCCCTGCTGACTGGAAGCTAGCCAACGTCATTCCAATTTACAAGAAGGGCAACGAGGGAGACCTCACATCAGTACCTGGAAAAGTTATGGAGAAGATCATACTGGGTACTATTAAAAGGACAATGCAATCATCAGGCACAGTCAACATGGGTTCATAAAGGGAAAGTCCTAACTAATTTGATATCCTGCTATGATAAGGTCACCTGCCTAATAAATGAAGGGAACATGGTAGATGTAGTTTTTCTGGATTTTAGGAAGGCTTTTGATACTGTCCCTCGCAGCATCCTTCTGGACAAGCTGTCCAACTGTGGGATGAGCGGGTTCATGGTGCGCTAGGTGAAGAACTGGCCGAAGGGCAGGGCTCAAAGGGTTGTAGTGAATTCAGCTATATCTGGCTGGCAACTGGTCACCAGTCCTGGTTCCTCAGGGCTCAATTCTAGGGCCAGTTCCGTTCACTATATTTATCAATGTTCTGTATGCAGGAGTTGAATGCATCATTAGCAAGTTTGCTGATGATACTAAACTGGGAGGAGCTGCTGACTCTCTCAAGGGACAAGAGGCCTTGCAGAGGGATCTAGACAGATTGGAGCATTGGGCAATCATTAATGGCATGAAATTCATGTTGTTATTTATTTTACTCATAACACTGCCTACATGTAATGAGATCCTAGCAACACACATTTACTTTGATGTGCAAGGACTGCCTAATGATGGAACTCATGCACTGGATTAAATTTTTAATTCCTAAAAATTTTGCTTAGTCCTATTTATAGGATGCAGTCCTAGTATACATCGGGACAGTTAAGATAAAGCAAATACCAGGGCTGCAACCACAATGGTTTAAGAGGGAAAGCTGGTGGTAAGGCAATCTTTAGAGGCAAATATCTTCAGAACCCATTCCACTGCTTTTGAATTAGCTTATGACTTGCCTCTTTCTAAGCATGCTGTAAGGTCTCTTTACACCAAATAATCAGGACAGGGTGGAGGAGGTATGAGAAAAGTACTGTAAAAGCTTAACTTTGTAGCGGGAAAAGTAATAATCTTTTTTCTTTAATTTGCAAAAGAAATCATGTAGGAAACAGGTTTTCTCTGGCTTGGTGCACAGCAAGAAGTCAGACACAACAGCAAATCAAGGCAGTTGTACTAGTCACAAACAAAAAGATCCACTAAAGCCAGATTTAACTTTCAAAAAGGATGGAGAGATAAATCAAGCATTTAATTATCAAGGGACAATGGAATTCAGTGTCTAAAGCTAATGAGAATACACATAACAATCAAGGAAAGGCACCAGTTTATTGCAAAAATTGCTCATTGAATTTCAGATACTTATTAGCAACACTTAGTATCTCATCTTACTTGTTGAAGGAAAGTAGGAAGCTGTTGTCTCATTTGCTCCTGAAGCTGAGGATTTCCAGCAAATAAAGGATTATTCAACATCATCTATGGGACAAAAATATTTTACATCATAGATCAAGCAGTAAATCGAAAAGTAAATACTAGAGTGGATTTTAAGACAACTATTTACCACATATGAATCAGATAACAAGATAACAGTTTATGATAACCTCAGAGTAATTGTCTCCCACTTCTCCTTTGGCCAAAACTTGTTCTGAAACAATGAATCACCCAGCCTGAGAAATGACCGAAATCATCGGTGGTGTGGAGTTGGGGTTGGTTTTGTTTGGTATTTTTGGGTATGTTTTTTGTTGTGGGGTTTTTTTTGGGGTTTGTGGGTGTTAAACTTTTTAAGTGAATTCTTGCCAGATCCTCACCAAAGCAACATCATTTACATAACAAGAAAAGCCTTTTCTGGTCAGCCTCCACTACAGATAGAATCACCTAGGTTGGAAGGGACCTTTCAGATCATCTATTCCAACCATCAACCTAACTCTGACAAAAAACATCACTAAACCATATCGCTAAGCACTATGTCTACCCATCCTTTAAATACCTCCAGGGATGGCGACTCAACCACTTCCCTGAGCAGCCTGTTCCAATTCTTAATAACCCTTTCAGCATAAAAAATTTTTCCTAATATCCAGTCTAAACCTCCCCTGGAGCAACTTGAGTCCATTTTCTCTTGTCCCATCGCCTGTTACTTGGGAGAAGAGATCAACCCCCACCTCTCTACAACCTCCTTTCAGGTAGTTGTAGAGAGCGATAAGGTCTCCCCTCAGCCTCCTTTTCTCCAGGCTAAAACAACCCCAACTCCCTCAGCTGCTCCTTATAAGACTTGTTCTCCAGACCCCTCACCAGCTTCATTGCTCTTCTTCTGGACGTGATGTGATGGTTTCCCTGTAAACATTGTCTGCAAAAAGCCTGGGATATTTTCCAATTAAGTGTTTAACATGCAAAAGATAATATTATCTCAGTTCAAGATTTGACTTTGGATATTATTGCTGTAAGTAAAATTGGAAAGTACTTCTACATTATCATTCATAGAACAGCAGTAAGTATCAACACTTTTATTGTGAGCAAGGATCACAGATGAAAAATGAAAACCAGAATTACAGCTAGATATGGCACCAACTCCTTCCCCTCCACTGCTGTCCTCCCAAGCTAGGGTGGGTATTTATTTACTAGCAGGCCTACCTTAATTTACAATCAAAGCATTTGTTTTGTTTAACTGGTTCTTATGCTAAGCCACAAAATTATAGAGCCCTATGAAATATATACAAACTTACAAGTTGTTACAAGAGAATGCCTGACATGATGTCCAACTACAAATTGAAGAAACTTACTGCAACAGATTGATAAAGGTAACTAGATAATAGTTTCAGTAAGTCAGGCATTAATATACATTAAAAACTGGACCATTTACAACAGACAAGTTACTGTTGAGAAGTTGGCACAATTAAGCTGCATTGAAAATATAACCGTATCATAAATTCAACTCCTTTTTTCACTTCAGTGCACACAACACATTGCTACACCAAAAGCATTTACCTGTACTGCAAGATCAGGATTCTGGCTCAACGACTGCATCATGCTTCTCATATAGGGTGCAGACAACATATTTTGCATAAGCTGTGGATTTTCTGTTATCTGCTGTAACAAGCTCTGCATTCCCGGTGTGTTGAACATACCGACTTTAAAAAAAAGTAAAAGGTCACTTCAGTAAAAGTCTTGACTATAATCAGATTAATTACTGGGATACAACTGGGGGGGGTGTTGTTTTGTGTGTTTTTTTTTAAATGAGCTTTAGCCCCTTAAATACATCTCAACGTGGTTCTGCTTACACAGATGCATCTGCCCTAGAAACAAGTTAAGCCAGAGGTCATATCCAACAAGCAATCTCACTAAGTATCTACATTATTAGCTGTTTTCCTGTTTGTCTCCAAACAGAAAAAGATATTGTCATTCATCTACACATTCCCTACTTTTGTTATTTTAAGGCAGTACACAAGTATTGTTAGTACTCTTGGTTTACTTTTCATGGTTGTTTTTCTACAGAGGATTTTGATACCAGTCAAATGTTCTACAGAAATAAACAGCAATACAAACTTTGAATCAAAACATCTCTTTATAATAACAGAATCATTTCAGCAAACTCCTGAATATTTGCAAATATATACAATTGCAATAACAGACACACCTCCTATTCCAGGTCCCAAATTTGGTATAGTTGAGTTCCGTCCCATACTAGCAGAGGTGCTATTTCCGACGTTACTACAGCCACTGCTCTCACCACTGGTGCTGGTACTTGTGGAACTCTGAGAGCTGGACTGAGGAGCCCAGGGATTTGGTAAAGGATCTCTATTTTCTGTACGAGATGGCTGACTGTCCCCTCCTGATGATGCATTGCTTACTAAGGAAGCAAATGGGTTACCTCCAAACTACAAAAGGAGAAACAAACACATATCATCTATTAGTCAACTACTTTTAAGTCTGCTAGAAATGGCAAGTTACCTTTCCAAAATTACACAATAAGCTATTGTAAATATTCTGAAAGAGATACCAATGTTGAAAGAAATATTATCTCCAACAACAACAAAATAGATAAGTTAATCACACCTCGTTTTAAACACAGCATTTGCTACTACATTAGTACTTTGATCACAGTAAGTTATATCTTGCATAGCATTTTCCAACTTAGAAAAATTTCAAAGCCTTTTTAATTCCCACCTTAGGTTCCAAGTTACTAAACACACTCTTCATTTTTCCTGGACCTCAGGAATTTTATAAGTCCAAGAGTTGAAAATAAAGAAAAAATTATTAACATTGAAATAGCTTATCAAACTCACAAAATAATCTTTATGCCTTCAAGTTTAAAAGAGCATAGGAACAAGCCACACTGACTTCAAGCTTCAAGAAATTAAGTTTTGTCAAGTACACATTTGAAAAGTTACATTATTTATCTTCTTTAATTTTTGAAAGAAAAAAACCAACAAAAACAACCAAACAAAAAACTCTCAACATTTACTTTCAGTGGCCCCTACAATCATTTCTCACCTGTTCCTGTGCTGCATTCAACATTGGCTCCTGAATATCCGTGTACATACGTCGCAAGGCATTGTAGCCACCTGGTATACTTTCAAGGTTGCTCAAGGCTCGGTCTTGGTTTCGCATCATTTCTTGCATCATTGCAGGGTTTCGAGCAAGTTCTAGTGTCTAATGAAGTAAAACATTTAATTTTTATTAATAAAACAATCCATTCTAAAGTGAAAACTTTAGAACATTCTACTCTGCCCTGGTGAGGCCACATCTAGAGTACTGCGTCCAGTTCAAGAAGGACAGGGAACTACTGGAGAGACTCCAGCGAAGGGCTACAAAGATGATCAAGGGACTAGAGCACCTCTCTCATGAGGAAAGGCTGAGAAACCTGGGTCTGTTTAGCCTGGAGAAGAGAAGACTGAAAGGGGACCTCATCAATGCTTATAAATATCTAAAGGGTGGGGTACCAAGACGATGGGGCACCAAGAGGATGGGGCCAGGCTCTTTTCAGCGGTGCCCAGGGACAGGACAAGAGGTAACGGGCACAAACTTGAGCACAGGAAGTTCCACCTAAACATGAGGAGGATCTTCTTTACTTTGAGGGTGACAGAGCACTGGAACAGGCTGCCCAGAGAGGTGGTGGAGTCTCCTTCTCTGGAGATATTCAAAACCTGCCTGGATGCGTTCCTGTCCAACCTGCTCTAGGTGACCCTGCTCTGGCAGGGGGCTTGGACTAGATGATCTCTGAAGGTCCCTTACAACCCCTACCATTCTGTGAAAACATCAGCATTTAACAGTACCTCAGTTACTAATATCTAACTCCATTTGAAATTAGGATTAAAGCCAAATTAAGATGTCAATTTAGTGGGAGGGGATTCAATAGAATGTGATATTTAGACAACATTCTGCCACAACTGTCAGTATGCTGGCTAAGTCAGAAAGCATTGACTAAACAGAAGAAAACACCTTTGAATGTACCATTCTGTTCTTTCTTGTCTCTTCTCAACACAATATATTTCTACTGTTTCTAACATTGGTACAGCATGCAGCTTATAACATGAACTTGAAAAATAAGTACCTTAATTTTCCAAAGCCTCCGTTTGTTTCTTGATGCATTCTGCCATATAAGGCATACCTTACATAACACATAACTTTAGAAGCAATCAGAAGTACCCACAATTACATAAACTGGAAATTAGCAGTATTTTGGAGAATTATTACTTTATAGTAAATTCACTGTTCACTAGACAACAGAAGATTTCAAGTGGCATCCAACTCTAAACTCAGAGGATATGATTATACAGTCATCATCATCTTTCAAAACTATGCTGGTTTTGTTTTTTTTTTTTAAATTATCATCTTATTTCAAGAAAATGATATTTTTATTTCTAGCCACTGGTGTCCATAATGACCTTTTACAGATTGTCTAACAAGCCTAAATTCCTCAACAGTATTTCAGCACTCATCTAAGCATGTCCAATTCTTGCTCTTTTGTTCACAGTTACAGTATAATCAAAGGTCATGAACTTAGAGATCTTTCTACATACCTGTCTCATTATATCTGGATTATTCAGCATATGACTGATTTCTGGATTTCTCTGTATCAGTTGCTGCATTTGAGGGTTAGCCATAATTAACTGCCTCATCAGATCAGGATTTGAAAGCATGCTCTGAACAAATGGATTTTCCATTATCTGAACCATCATTTCTGGGTTGGACATAAGTTGTCGTTGCATCTGACTTTGTAATTCTGAAAAGTTTGATGCATTTAAGCCCAGGCTACTCAGGCCTGCCAAACCTCCAAGGCCACCTTTAAGAGGAAAGAAAAAAAAAAATTAAACTTTCAGCTTCTAGTATATTTCTAAAACACATCCAGGTTCTGTCTAAGTACAAAATACATAAACATAACCCACACTTCAAAATAATGAAACTCAATGGAAATTCTATCTTTGCAAGGCTGTTAAGGAGTCATCCACTAAGAGTTTGCTTCTTTACATAACGAGACACCTAGAAATCCAAACCACATCTGAAATATAACTTGTTACAACTCTAACAGCTTTTCTTCTACTTTACTATAGCTGAGGTACAAGGGATGTTTGAGTTTTGGGGCCCTCAGGTTAATTCCCACCACTTTCCAATACATTTGTAATAATCATTTATAGACAGACCACCACCACGAGGAATCTCTTAATACGATACATGCTCCTTATTCTAAACAAAAAGTAGAGCTGCTCTTTTTGCTGA
This sequence comes from Larus michahellis, assembly GCF_964199755.1. NCBI lineage: Eukaryota > Metazoa > Chordata > Aves > Charadriiformes > Laridae > Larus > Larus michahellis. The sequence continues at coordinate 15,163,869 of NC_133929.1, read as the reverse complement.
TACAACAAGAACTAATAATGCTTTAAATTCTCCTCCTTTGCAGAGTGCAGCAAACAAAAGTTTCACGTTTTTAGAAGGTACTAGTCAGTCTGGAAAACCGTTTACAACTAAAAAAACCCCAAGCACTTAACACTGTAACACAGCTTTTTGTTTTGTGGGTTGTTTTTTTTTTTGGGGGGGGGGGGGGGGGGGGGGATTGGGTTTTTCTGGTTTTTTTGTTTTTGTTTTTTAAAAAGAAAGCAAACAATGAAAGAGCATGAATAACAAAACCCAGTAACTATGGAAAGAGATAATATTTTTAAATCATTAGACTTCTGTCTCTATTCCTGAAAGAGAAGACTGATAATGCAAATCAGACTCAGAACCTGAGAAACACTGGTTTGTACGATAGAAGTAATTTTGTTATTTCTGTTCCAAGTCATGATGTTATGGGTCCAACTTCAATACTCTCTTCAGGCCCATTCAAATATACTGTTAAGGAGGAGGAGACTGTAAGGAGTTTGTTTACCTATAGTGCCAGAATATGAGATCAGTTGCACCTTACTACTAAAGATGAAACAGCACAAGCCTGAAGTTCTGTACATAAAGACTAAGGAAACAACTTACCTCTGACAACTTACTGATCAGAAACTTATTACAACCAGTATCACAGATTTTTGTAATCAGTAATTTTATAACTTTTTTTAAAAAAAACCACTGACATCAGAATAAAGCTCCAGGGACACTTACCTGAAATCAAGATACCCACCATGTTACCTAACAAATATTCTTACCCAAGCCAAAAGAGTTGCTATTTGTTGAAGTTGGTGTTGAGGTACTACTGCTTGATATTGATGTAGTAGCAATACTGCCAGTGGTGTGTGTTTGTTGACCTGGATGGTCTTGTGACCTATAAAAAGCAAGTTAAAAAAAATTACAAGTTGAACAAGGTGTAGTAGGTTGACCTCAGCCAGTTAAACCCCCACCCAGTTACATTATTTTTCCCTCACCCCAGGCAGGATGGGGGAGAGAATGGGAAGGGCAAAAATGAAAAAAAAAAAAATAAAAATGATGGGTTGAGATAAAGACAGTTTAATAAGTGAAGAAAAAAACAAGCAAACAACAAAAAAAGTGATGCGAAGGCAATCGCTCACCACCTCCCACCAGCAGACCAATGTCCAGCCAGTCTCTGAACAACAGCTATTTCGGAAGCGTTCCCCCCCAGTTTTATTGCTTAGCATGACATTATATGGTATGCAATATCTTTGGTCAGCTTGGTTCAACTGTCCCAGCTATGTCCCCTTCCCAACCCTAGCCTACTCACTGAGGGGAGGGAGAAGGCACAGAGCGAGAGAGAGAAGGAAGGCCTTGATGCTGTGCGAGCACTGTTCAGCAATAGTTAAAACATCAGTGTGTTATCAACATTGTTAGGTCAAAAATCCAAAACACCGCATCATGCAGGCTGCTATGAAGAAAGTAAAACTCCATCCAAGCCAGATCCAGTACACAAGATCTGGCATTTAATATAATGTAATAATGACATTTAATACAGGAACAGTATCATACTTGAGAAGCTTAATTTACATTTTTATTATTTCTAAAATAAATAAACTATTATCTCTAGATGTCTTCCTGGCCAAACTCAAACTGGGAATATACAGAAGGTGAAAGCAAGGACGGGTAACCTGGGAGGAATACAAAGACATTGTCCAAGTCTCTCTCTCTCAGAGTTAGGAAAGACAAAGCCCAAATGGAATCAAATGTGGCAAGGGATGTCAAAGACAACAAGAAGGGCTTCTATAAGTACATAGGTAACAAGAAGACGACTAGGAAAAACGTGGGACTGTTGCTTAATGAGACAAGAGACCTGGTTATACAGGACACTGAAAAGGCTGAGGTACTGAATGCCTTCTTTGTCCTCAAGTCTTTACTAGCAAGACTGACCGTAAGGAATACCAGGCCCCTGAGACCAGGGAAAAAGGCTGGAGCAAGGAAGATGTACCCTTTGTGGAAGAGGATCAGGTCAGGGAATATTTAAAGCAAACTGGACATACATAAGTCCATGGGCCCTGGTGGGATGCATCCGTGAGGGCTGAGGGACCCAGCAGTTGTCACTGCAAGGCCACTCTTGATAAACTTTGATCCATCACGGTGACTGGGAGAAGTGTCTGAAGACTAGAGGAAAGTAATTGTCACTCCTATCTTCAAGAAGGGCAAGGAGGTGGACCCAGGGAACTACAGGCCAGCCAGCCTCACCTTGATCCCTTGGAAGGTGATGGAGCAGCTAATGCTGGAAACCATTTCCAGGCACAAGAAGGACAAGAAAGCCGTCAGGAGTAATCAGCATGGATTCACCATGCTTGATCAATCTGATAACCTTCTGTGATGAAACAACTGGCCCTGTAGATGAGGGGAGAGCAGTGGATATCGTCTAACTAGACTCCAGGAAGGCTTTTGACACTGTCTCCCATAGCATCCTCATAGAGAAGCTGATGAGGTAGGAGCTGGATGAGGGGAATGGAAAACTGGCTGAATAGCCAGATCCAGAGGGTGGTGATCAGTGGAACAAAGTCTGGTTGGAGGCCAGTGACTAGCAGTCTACCCTAGGGGTCAATACTGGTTCCGATCCTGTTTAACATCTTCAATAATGATCTCGATGATGGGGCAGAGCGTACCCTCAGGAAAATTGCTGATGACTCAGAACTGGGAGGTGTAGCTGATATGCCAGAGAGCTGTGCTGCATCCAGAAGGAACTTGACAGGCTGCAGAAATGGGCTGTCAGGAACCTCTTGCATTTCAACAAGAGAAAGTGGTGCAAAGTTCTGCACCTGGGGAAGAACAACCCCAGGCACCAATATATGTTGGGGGCCGACCATCTGGAATGCAGCTTTGCAGAAAAGGCCCTGGGGGTCTTGGCAGACACCAAAATGAACATGAGCCAAAAACGTATCCTTGCAGCAAAAGAAGGCTAATGGTATCCTGGGCTGCATTAGGAGGAGTGTTGTCAGCAGGTCGAGGGAGGTGATCCTTCCCCTCTACTCAGCACTGGTGAGGCCACACCTGGAGTCCTGTGTCCAGTTCTGGGCTCCCCAGTACAAGCAAGACATGGACATACTGGAGAGTCCAGTGCAGGGCGACAAAGATGATGAAAGGACTGGAACATCTCTCTTATGAGGACAGGCTGAGAGAGCTGGGACTGTTTAGCCTAGAGAAGAAAAGGCTCGGGGGGGAACTCGTCAGTGTATATAAATACCTGAAGGGAGGGTGCAAAGAAGATGGAGCCAGGCTCTTGTCAGTGGTGCCCAGTGACAGGACCAGAGGCAATTGGCACAAACACAGGAGGTCCTTGTCTGATCATAAGGAAAGACTTTTTTTTTTTTTTACTGTGAGGGTGACTGAGCACTGGAACAGGCTGCCCAGGGAGCTTGTGGAGTCTCCCTCCTTGGAGATGTTCAAAAGTTGTCTGGATGTGGTCCTGGGCAACTGGCTCTAGGTGGCCCTGCTTGAGCAGGGGTGTTGGACCAGATGACCTCCAGAGGTCCCTTCCAACCTCAATCATACTGTGGTTCTCAGACATCTATAATCTCATCACTTCTTCAGAACAGTAGTTTCTAACATTAAGAAAATGGATGGGCATCACTGCAACCGTTACCACCTTTTCATCCTATCTCTGGGATGCCTGTCAATGAATTGCTTCCTCAGTCCTCACTTTGCTTTAGGGATCTGGATGTACTGCTACCCCCTCAAAAATAGTACTAATTCCATGTCCAGGGATTTAAGAAGAGAAGGCTAGCAAGATCTATAATACAGGATTTATTCCATACCACACCTTTAGTAGGACCCACCACGGAACATCAAATTAAGTTAAAGTCTTATTTCATCACAAGACTAATATCAGAATTTCAATATTCTTTAAGACTGTAAGAGCATAGTAACAATGTAGTTACACAAAGTTAATGCCATCATAAACTAGCACAAGCACTAAAAGCTGCTTGCCCAATTTGTATGCTTACCACACCTGTCTACTGCAGGGGCATAAGCATGGGTGCTACCATGCAGTGAAACAGATCAAGGACTGTTCAGATTGTTAAAGTTGGTGCAGAACAACAGTCTGAAGACAAAGGAGCCAATTCAAGTGATTTAATAGTAATGGCTCAGTTTAGAAGATAACATTAACTTTCAAAAGGCGTATGTATGATATCTAGGGACACAACCTTACAGGATTTGGGTTGCTTCTCTTGTTCAATAGCAGGAGTATTTGTACTGCTTTTGAATGCATTTTAGTCAAGCTTAGGTTTGTCCAACAGAAAGCTATCACACTAGGAATTAAGAATATTTTTACTACTTCGAGGTAAGAAGATTGCTTATCAGTCAAGTTACCTGTTTTGTGTTTTGATGACCAAGTGAACAGTGAGTCCATCGTGAATCCCATGCTGAATCAAAGTATCTTGATCTTTTAAAATTTTTCCAGCAAATATCAAAACAAGCTGATCAGTGTGGGACTTGAAATGCTTAGAGATTTCTTCCTTGAACTAAACAGAAGTTAATTATATGATTAAGAAGTTAACTATATAGTCATGTAATTGAATACTGAACTATTAATTTTTTAATAATTTAAGGAAGAACTATTTTGCTCACATTTATTATATTAATCCACTTGCACAATATGTTTCGCTTTATACAACCTAGAAACACTTCACTAAGTTATCTCAACTTTCTTTTTATCCAAAGGAAGATGGGAAATCAAGTCATTCTTTTTCCGTACAATTAAAGTCAAGTGCTTCATATCTAGATCACTAAGTATATAGTTGGCAATAACAAAAGTTGGCTTCCACTTAAAGACTATACTGTCATTTCAGTCAGGCATGTATCTATGACACAATAAATATATAGTAGCACACATGCCATTGAAACCATCCGTCGCTGACATGCTAAGGATGCAACAACATGTTATGTTAATGCAGCCCACATTTGTGCATGCACTCAAAGGAGCAGTATCCTTTCTTCATGGACATATTACTGCTACCTTTCACATGTGAAAACTATAAATCCTTTCCATACAGTCAAAAATTATTTCTTAGGTGTCTCTGCTCTCTCATCCAACTCATGACAGCTACACGAAATGTGCTTCCAGGGCACGGTGAATAGCCACATATTTCAGCTGACTGTGAAATCATACCTTCATTAATACAACTGAACCTGGAAAAGCAGTTGTGTTTCTTCCTGCCTTCTTAATCAATAATAACCATGTTACGCTTTGACTGATGTCTGACTGAGATTCATTATTCTGCAGAAAAATACTCTCGCAGAAAAAGCAATTAGTTCACAAAATGTAAAAAGGCAAATATAAGAAAATCAAATAAATTTATTCAACATGATGAGTCAGTAGACTAAATGTTTCTGAAAGGATCTTAGGCAGTTAGGAAGCCCTCCAGAAGTTCACAATATTTAACATTTTTCAAGTAGTACAGTCAACTTTATTTTTAAGACTCCTATTCCAAACATCTTAGTGAACTTTCATACAGAAACCTCAAATATTAATCTTGCAATGACTTATTATTTAATAATTATATTGTATAAGAGGCACTGCTAAAAAAAGGAAAACCCCACTGTATTGTTCTCTGAAGGCGAGTTCCTAATTGAAAAGGTTTATAGTATAGGAAGAGATAAAACAGATCCCCAAAATATGAGCCCGAGACACAACAGAGGAAAGAAATCTCTATGCCTGGGTAGCAGGTAGCATATCGTCAGTTAGAAGTCTGCTCACACAGAATTGGTTCCAGTTCTTAGAGAAACATCTTTTAAGTCAACCTTTATACTGCTAATGTTTAGACTTGCAAGCATTCTAGGAAGCAATTTAATCTGTTCCTTCCTGAAGTGGATTACTTACCTAAATTATTCAGACATTGTAGTGGGTTGACCTTGGCTAGCCACCACCAGGTACCTACCAAGCTGCTCTGTCACTCCCCCTCCTCAACTGGACAGGGGAAGAGAGAAAATATGACAAAAGGCTCATGGGTCAAGATAAGGACAGGGAGATCACTCAGCAATTACCATCACAGGCAGAAAATACTTGACTTGGGCTAATTAATTTAATTTATTACCAATCAAATCAAAGTAGGATAATGAGAAATAAAAATCTAAATCTTAAAACACCTTCCCCTCCGTCCTTCCCTTCTTCCTGGGCTCAACTTCACTCCCAATTTTCTCTACCTCCTCCCCCCGAGTGGTGCAGGGGGACAGGGAATGGGGGTCGTGGTCAGTTCATCACACATCTCTGCCACTCCTTCCTCTTCACGCTCTTCCCCTGCTCCGGCATGGGGTCCCACCCACAGGAGACAGTCCTTCACAAACTTCTCCAATGTGAGTCCTTTCCACAGGCTGCAGTTCTTCATGAACTGCTCCAGCATGGGTCCTTTCCATGGGGTGCAGTCCTTCAGAAACAGACTGGCTCCAGCATGGGTCCCCCACAGGGCCACAGGTCCTGCCAGAAAACCTGCTCCAGCAGGGGCTCTCCATGGAGTCATAGCTTCCTTCAGGGCACATCCACGTACTCCAACATGGGGTCCTCCACAGGCCACAGGGTGGATACCTGCTCTACCATTAACCTCCACGGGTTGCCAGGGGACAATCTGCCTCACCATGGCCTTCTCCACAAGCTGCAGGGGAATCTCTGCTCTGGTGCCTGGAGCACCTCTTCCTCCTCCCTCTTCACTGACCTTGGTTGTCCCTCTCACATATTCTCACTCCTCTCTCTTCCAGCTGCTGTTGCGCAGTGGTTTTTACCCTTTCTTAAATATGTTATCACAGAGGTGCTACCATTGTTGCTGCTTGGCTCAGGTTTAGCCAGCGGCATGTCCGTCTTGGAGCTGGCTGGCATTGGCTCTATCAGGCATGGGGGAAGCTTCTGACATCTTCTCACAGAAGCCACCCCTGCAGCACCATCCCAGCTACCAAAACCTTACCATACAAACCCAATACAGACATGTTTATCCATCCTGTTCTCAGAGGTCCTCAGTGACAGAGACTCCATAGCTTTCTTCTAAGAAATTTATTTCAGTGCTTCACTATCCTATTTTTCATTGTCCTGTCCATCATGGACATGGCAAACAGATTGTCATTCTCCTCAGAATAAAGGGTTACAATACAGCTAATCTTTCCTTGAGTGTTGTGTTTTCTAATCTAATCATTCATGTCGCTCTCTGGATTTTCAAATTAAGCCATATCTTTCTGTAAGTGCAGGGCTCAAAACTGGCCACAATATTCCATGTGAATTTGTCATGGTTTGGGCTGGACTGGCCACTGAAACGAACAACAGATGCTCTCTCTTACTTCTCTCCCCTTCAGAGAAGGGAGAGCATCTCCATTCAGGGAGAGAAGGATGAGAAAAAGAGAGACTTACGAGTTTAAAAAGAAACTAAACTACTTTGACGAAAATATTAATAAGATAATAAAAAGAAAATAATGAAATATATAAAAGATACACAAAACTATCAAGCTCCCAGGACAACGATCACATCACTGGCAGGCACTGGGAAAGTCCCAGACCTGGCTCAGTGACAGATGGGAACTGGATTCCAGAATGCGTGGATCAGGATCAAAAGGCAGATGAACAGACAGAGTCCTCCTTGGACGCTGGCCACCGAAGAAAGAGCCCTGACCCTTTGATTCCTCAGCTTTTATACTGAGCATGGGGCCGATGGGATGGAATACCCTGTTGGTCAATTTTGGGTCACCTGTCTGTCTGCTCCTCCCTGCAGGTGCAACCCCTCTATGCTTTTCCATTTCCAACCCTCCAATACAGCAAATACCAAAGTTAGCTGACCTTGATTGTTATAGCAATAAGGCAAGAGCCTCTCTGCGTACCATTCCTTGGCACTAATTGTAAACAATTAAAACAGGTCTTATCACTCTGGAAGTGGATACTGTCTGAAAAACATGCTGTTAATTTCAGAGAGTTCAGTTAGTTAGAAGAAGCTTAGTTGAAAAGTAAAATTACTGAAAAGAAAATTGGTTCTGTTTTACCTCAAATCAGGACAGAATTCTTATCCACACTTAGAACAAAAGAATCTTGCAAGCTATATTCCCATTTATAAGTTAGAAAATCCATGTGGGAAAACATCAGTTTAACAGTGTTGACTCATTTAACAGCTATAACCTCTAGACCCTTTTCTGCAGAGGAATTATGCAGGCAGTTACTTCCCACTCTGCATTTTTATGGTTATTCTTAAGAATACTGTCATGGTTTAACCCCAGCCGGCATCTAAGCCCCACACAGCCGCTCACTCACTCCCCCACAGTGGGATGGGAGAGAGAATTGGAAGACTAAGAGCGAGACAACTCGTGGGTTGAAATAAAGACCGTTTAATAGGTAAAGCAAAAGCTGTGCACACAAACAAAGCAAAATAAGGAATTAATTCACTACTTCCCATTGGCAGGCAGGTGTTTAGGGGCATCTCCAGGAAAGCAGGGCTCCCATCACACGTAACAGTTAACTTGTGAAAACAAACGCCATAACTCCAAACATCCCCCCTTCCTCCCCACAGCTTTTATTGCTACACACGATGTCATATGGTACAAGATAACCCTTTGGTCAGTTGGGGTCATCTATCCCAGCTTTGTCCCCTCCCAAATTCTTGTGAAGGGTGAGAAGCAGAAAAGGCCTTGACTCTGTGTAAGCACTGCTTAACGATAACACAGGGGTGTCTTAGTGATCAACACTTTTCATCACAAAACCAAAACATAGCCCCATACTAGCTACTATGAAGAAATTTAACACTATCCCAGCCAAAACCAGTACAAATACACATTCCATTGTAACATAAAACCAGCAGAAATCCTCATAATTTGGTACAAAGTAAATGCATAAGAATAAAGAACTACCATATTGTGCTGGACCAGAGAGTAATGATGTTTATCCAAACTCATTTACTATTGCATTTTCCACAATAGGTTGTCACAGTGAATTCCCCCAACTTAGCTGTCTTAAGAATGCTAATGCAGTAGTATAATCAACATTTTTTACTTTATCCTAAACCTTGTTACACATTTTTAGAAGGAGCTATTTCTCCATGCAGTTAACAAGACACTTATAGAGAGCTTAACCACACGGTATCTAATATTGCCAGTATGCAGGTATCAAAGCATTTACACTTCCCTTTCTCTACTAACATGCAGCTATTGTAATTAGATGGTCTGTAAAAAGAACACTACAGTAAGAAATTAATACAATAGCCTGTGTACCAGGACCACAAAAGAACTCCTACAATAATGAATGTGGATGATCCACATCTGCAAGGGATCTCTTTCCAACCAGCATAAGGCGACTATTATGAACACTGAGCCACACTTTTGTCTAACTGAAGCATATCTACATTAAAAGCCCAAGAGAGCCGCAAAAAAAAGCGTCAGGTCTCTTCATCAGCATCACTTGCATTCAGTACAACCTTGATACTTCTGAATGAAAAGGTATGAACAGAACCAGTCCTTCTGTTTGATGTTTCATCCACAACAAAAGATCATACAAAACCTAGGTTACCATCTAAGATACTTTGCAAATGAGTTTCCTGATTACTGTTAACAAAGATACCATCAATATCAGATTGGCACATCTACCTGGAATTGTGCAAAGCATTTGACACTGTCCCACATGACATCCTGGTCTCTAAATTGAAAAGGCATGGATTTGACAGATGGACCACTCGGTGGATAAAAAACTGGCTGGATGGTCACACTCAAAGAGTTGCAGTCAATGGCTTGATGTTCAAGTGGTGACGAGTGGCATTCCTCTGGGGTCAGTACTGGGACCAGTGCTGTTTAACATCTTTGTTGGTGACATGGACAGTGGGACTGAGTGCACCCTCACCAAGTTTGCCGATGACACCAAGCTGCAGGGAAGGGATGCCATCCAGAGGGACCTAGAGAGGCTTGAGAGGCGGACACATGCAAACCTCATGAAGTTCAACCAGGCCAAGTGCAAGGTCTCGCACCTGGGTCACAGCAATCCCAGGCACAAATACAGGCTGGGTAGAGAATGGCTTGAGAGCAACCCTGAAGAGAAGGACTTGGGGGTGTTGGTGGATGAGAAGCTCAACATGACTCGGCAATGCACGCTCGCAGCCCAGAAAGTCAACCATATTCTGGTCTGCATCAAAAGCAGGGTGACCAGCAGTTAAAGGGAGGTGATTCTGCCCCTCTACTGTGCTCCCATGTGACCCCAGACCTGGAGTACTACGTGCAGCTCTGGAGCTCACAATGTAAAGAGGACATGGACCTGTTGGAGTGAGTCCAGAGGAGGGCCATGAAGATGATCAGAGGGCTGGAGCACCTTCTCCTAGGAAGACAGGCTGAGAGAGTTGGGGCTGTTGAGCCTGGAGAAGAGAAGGCTTCAGGGAAGCCTTATAGCAGCCTTCCAGTACCTAAAGGGGGCCTACAGGAAGGATGGGGAGGGACTCTCTTTCAGGGATTGTAGTGATAGGACAAGGGGTAATGGTTTCAAACTGAAAGAGGGGAGATTTAGATTAGATATTAGGAAGAAATTCTTTATTTTTATAACCTGTTAGAGAGGGATGGAATCCACCTGTCTAAAAGAGGCAAGGGAATTTTTAGCAGCAGGCTGGCCAACTTGGTGAGGCGGGCTTTAAACTGAAAGACTCGGGGGTTGGGGGTGGTGTCCAAAATGGCAATGCTCACATCATAGCATTCAATCTGGGAATAAGCCAGGCTAACCAGAGCAGCGACAAATGTTCCTTAGCTGACTCCCAAGAAGCCAGCCACCTCAAGGGTATGAATGGCTGTGGTGGATCCTCTTGCTCCCCCTACAGGGAAACCTGCATGCTTGATTACCTCTCTCAAATGCCTGAACACCACCACACACAACATGGGGAATAAACAGGAAGAGCTGGAGATCTGTGTGCGGTCGCAGGGCGACGATCTCATTGCAATTACAGAGACATGGTGGGATAGCTCACATGACTGGAATGCTGTCATGGATGGCTACGTACTTTTTAGGAAAGACAGGCCAGCAGGGTATGGTAGTGGAATTGCTCTCTACATGAGAGAGCAACTGGAATGTACCAAGCTCTGCCTAGGGGTGGATGAAGAATGTGTTGAGAGCTTATGGGTAAGAATTAAGGGGCAGGCTAGTATGGGTGACACTGTTGTGGGTGTTTACTACAGACCACCAGATCAGTAAGAGGAAGTTGACGAGGCCTTCTACAGACAGCTGGAAATAGCCTCATGATCACAGGCCCTGGTTCTCATGGGGGACTTCAACTACCCTGACATTTGATGGAAAGACAACACAGCCAGGCACGCACAGTCCAGGAGGTTTCCGCAGATCACTGACAATAACTTTTTGACACAAGTGGTGGAGGAGCCAATGAGGAAAGGCGTGCTACCGGACCTTGTGCTGACAAACAAAGGACTAGTTGGGGATGTGAAGGTTGGGGTAGCCTTGGCTGCAGTGACCGTGAGATGGTGGAATTCATGATCCTGTGTGGCCTCTTCAAAGACCTACTTTGAGGAATCCCATGGGTTTGGAGAGCTGGTTAATATTCAAGCACCGCTTCCTCCAAGCTCAAGACCAGTGCATCCCTAGGAGTAAGAAATCAGGCAAAGGAGGCAGGAAACCTGCATGGATGAACAGGAAGCTTCTGGAAAAACTCAGATGGAAGAAGGAAGTTTATAGAATGTGGAAAAAAAGGGACTGGACACTTGGGAGAAGTATAGGAGTGCTGTCAGAGTATGCAGGGATGCAATGAGGAAGGCTAAGGCCGACTTGGAATTAAACCTGGCAAGGGATGTCAAGGACAACAAGAAGGGTTTCTTCAAGTACATCAGCAGCAAAAGGAGGACTAGGGAAAATGTGGGCTCACTGTTGAATGAGGTAGGTGCCCTGGTGATGGAGGATGCAGAGAAGACGGAGTTACTGAATGCCTCTTCTTTGCTTCAGTCTTTACTCCTAAGGCTGGCCCCCAGGAACCCCAGACCCTGGAAGTAAGAGAAAAAGTCTAGAGAAAGGAAGACTATCCTTTGGTGGAGGAGAATTGAGTTAGAGATCATTTTAGGCAAACCTGACACCCACAAATCCATGGGCCCTGATGGGACGCGCTCACGAGTGCTGAGGGAGCTAGCAGATGTTATTGCAAAGCCACTCTCCATCATCTTTGAAAACTCATGGAGAACAGGAGAGGTGCCTGGGGACAACAAAAAAAGTTTTTATAAATACATCAACAAAAAGAGAGCCAGGGAGAATCTCCATCCCTTACTGGATGCCGGGGGGGAAGGCGGGGGGGAAAGTTGCAACCAAGGACGAGGAGAAGGCTGAGATACTTAATGCCTTCTTTGCCTCTGTCTTCAATAGTCAGACCAGCTATCCCCAGGGGGTTCAGCCTCCTGAGCTGGAAGATAAGGATGGAGAGCAGAACAACCCACCCATAATCCAGGAGAAAGTAGTCAATGATCTGCTTCTGCACCTAGACACACATAAGTCTATGGGGCCGGATGGGATTCACCCAAGAGTACTCAGGGAGCTGGCAGGAGAGCTCACCAAGCCTCTCTCCATCATTGATCAACAATCCTGGTCAACAGGGGAGGCACCAGATGACTGGAGGGTGGCTAATGTGACGCCCATCTACAAGAAGGGTCGGAAGGAGGATCCGGGGAACTACAGGCCTGTCAGCCTGACCTCGGTACCAGGAAAGATCACGGAGAGGATCATCTTGAGTGAGCTCTCAGGGCAAGTGCAGGGCAGCCAAGGGATCAGGGCCAGCCAGCATGGGTTTAGGAAAGGGAGGTCCTGCTTAACCAACCTGATCTCTTTCTATGACCATGTGACCCGCCTTCTGGATGTGGGGAAGGCTGTGGACGTTGTCTATCTGGACTTTGGTAAGGCCTTTGACACCGTCCCCCACAGCATTCTCCTGGAGCAGCTGGCGAATCATGGCATAGACAAGTGTCCTCTTCGCTGGGTTCAAAACTGGCTGGATGGCCGTGCCCAGAGAGTTGTGATTAAGGGGGTGAAATCTTCTTGGTGGCCGGTCACCAGTGGTGTCCCTCAGGGCTCAGTCTTGGGGACACTTTTGTTTAATATCTTTATCAATGATCTGGATGAGGGGATTGAGTGCACCCTCAGTAAGTTTGCAGACGACACCAAACTAGGTGGGAGTGTTGATCTGCTTGAGGGTAGGGAGGCTCTACAGAGGGACCTGGACAGGCTGGATCGATGGGCCAAGGCCAACTGTATGAGGTTTAATAAGGCCAAGTGCCGGGTCCTGCATTTCAGCCACAACAACCCCAAGCAACGCTACAGGCTTGGGGAAGAGTGGCTGGAAAGCTGCCCAGCAGAAAAGGACCTGGGGGTGCTGGTGGACGGCCAGCTTAACATGAGCCAGCAGTGTGCCCAGGTGGCCAAGAAGGCCAACAGCATTCTGGCTTGTATCAGGAATAGCATGGCCAGCAGGAGTAGGGAAGTGATCGTGCCTCTGTACTCGGCACTGGTGAGGCCTCACCTCGAGTACTGTGTTCAGTTCTGGGCCCCTCTGTACAGGAGGGACATTGAGGTGCTGGAGCGTGTCCAGAGGAGAGCTACCAGGCTGGTGAGGGGTCTGGAGACCAGGTCCTATGAGGAGAGGCTGAGGGAGCTGGGCATGTTTAGCTTGGAGAAGAGGAGGCTGAGGGGAGACCTCATTGCCTTCTACAACTCCCTGAAAGGAGGTTGGAGAGAGGTGGGTGTTGGCCTCTTCTCCCAGGTGAATAATGACAGGACCAGAGGAAATGGTCTGAAGTTGTGGCAGGGGAGGTTTAGGTTAGATATTAGGAAGAATTACTTTACTGAAAGAGTGGTCAGGCACTGGAACAGGCTGCCCAGGGAGGTGGTTGAGTCACCATCCCTAGAGGTATTTAAGAAGCGTCTAGATGTGGCACTTCGGCGCATGCTCTAGTGGCAGAGATTGTAGGGGGTTTTTTTGTGTGTGTATGGTTGGACTCAATGATCTCAAAGGTCCTTTCCAACCATGAAGATTCTATAATTCTATGACTGGAGGAAAGCTAACGTCACTCCAGTCTTCAAAAAGGGCAAGAAGAACCACCCAGGAAACTACAGGCTCACCTCCATCCCTGGAAAGGTGATGGAACAGCTCATTCTGGATGTAATCTCTATGTGAGCAGTGAAGACAACTAGTTCAATTTTCTTTACTCTAAACAGAACTTTAAGTGGCAATCATGATCTCAGTGTCTCAAATTTAACGTATGCAATTGACAGCAAATGAAGAAAGGGAAAGGAGACAAAAATGGGAATTCATACATATTAAGGCAGATGTAAGAAAAGAAACTATGGAGTAGTTAAGTCTTCAGTTTGTACAAATGAACTAAATAACTAGATAACGCTATCAGTAAATTAGAGATAATGCTTTATAATAGTTTGGCACTTAGGAAAACCAGAAGCAGGTAAAGGTCAAAGTCTTGCCAGCTGGCTGGGAATGATGAAAATTTCCATCTAATTCTCCTACTGCACTAACTCTTCCCTTTTTATTAATATGTAGATACTACAAACAACGGTTTCAACCAATTTGTTTTGCTGTTCAAAAATTCAAGCTTGACTTCATTGCAATAGTACTAGCCATTACAATACCACAAATGTTCAGTTTTACCGAAACATAAGAAAGGGCTTGAAATTGTAGAAAAGTAATGTTTCTCCCCACCTAGCGCCTAACATTCACAGAAACTAGTTGATTGTACTGCTCTAGTAACTGAATACAGCAACAATAACGTAAAAAGTGATATCAATTTTTGACATAATAGTTAGGGGCATCGGTGAGAAGAAAACACGGGGGCATTAAGACAGAAACACACAATTATCATGTAGATGGACAGAGGCCTAGTTTCCCTAAGAAAAAAAAAAAAGCATTAACTAAAGTGAATTAATTCAAGGTCACAGCCTCCTTAAAAGCATAAAAACTTGTTAATTTGACATGAATTAGAGCAGATCTGATGCTAGTCTTGAAGTGCCTTGCCTGCATTATAATTTCACCTTAAGTTAACTACTTTCTATTAAGAACTCCCCCTTCCCGCTTTTTTTTTTTTTGGGGGGGGGGGGGGGAAGGTGTTTGTTGGTTTTCTTAAGGACAGGAACAGTATAGGATTTTTTTACCCTGAGAATGTTTTAGCAGCACTCTACCACTTCTTGTTAACACACTCAAAGATTTCCATACCAAATATCCTCAAATTTACATGATCTTAACGTGCTGCAGCAGTTCATGAAGAACTGCAGCCTGTGGAAAGGACTCACATTGGAGAAGTTTGTGAAGGACTGTCTCCTGTGGGTGGGACCCCATGCCGGAGCAGGGGAAGAGCGTGAAGAGGAAGGAGTGGCAGAGATGTGTGATGAACTGACCACGACCCCCATTCCCTGTCCCCCTGCACCACTCGGGGGGAGGAGGTAGAGAAAATTGGGAGTGAAGTTGAGCCCAGGAAGAAGGGAAGGACGGAGGGGAAGGTGTTTTAAGATTTAGATTTTTATTTCTCATTATCCTACTTTGATTTGATTGGTAATAAATTAAATTAATTAGCCCAAGTCAAGTATTTTCTGCCTGTGATGGTAATTGCTGAGTGATCTCCCTGTCCTTATCTTGACCCATGAGCCTTTTGTCATATTTTCTCTCTTCCCCTGTCCAGTTGAGGAGGGGGAGTGACAGAGAGGCTTTGGTGGGCACCTGGTATCCAGCCAGGGTCAACCCACCACAACAGACTACGTGAAGAAAGTAAAATTGCTTTTAATGGAACCGGTTTCAACACCTCATCACTCAAATAATTCAAGTCATTCACTAAGAAGGACAGGGACACAGGAGTAGCCTGTAACATGACTCCTCACCCTCTCTGTGTATATAAATTTTACCAAAACACACTGTTAAGTCAAGCCCACAGAACCCACAAAATAAAACAAAGGAAAAAAATGAAAGACAAACAGAGCTGAGCTAAAGTCTCCTGTGTATTGGGATTTCAAATCAGCAGGCTTATAGGTATTAATCTTTACCTACCATGAATAGAAGTCTTTGTACATAACAATGTATGGGCCTGCAAGTTCAGTATCATACCAAGTCAAGAATGCAAATATTTGGTCTTTGTCCTAGTACTGAGCCAAGCTGTGCTCAACATAATCAAATAAGTTCAGTAGAAAATAAAGACAGATGGGTGACATTTACAATCAGCTGACCTCCCAGGGCAGTTTGGTACTTGAGGGTTATTTTCCGTTCTAACTTACATACTGCCTGTTCTTAGAGGGACAACATAGGATCAGCAATAACAAAGCCTGTGTCACTGAACAACATAGGCTTTACATTTCTAACATAGGAAAATCTTCCTCAACTTCGAATGGTTGCAAACCTGAGTTACATCAACGGAGCAACATAAAATACACTTTGTATAGCCCTAAATTTAGCCCAAATAACCCAAAATATTTATCTAAAAGTTTTAGGGTTTTGGTTCAGCTGTATCCTGAAGTGACTGTAAACAACAGCAAGTCACTAGTCAATAAGTCATAATATTAGCTACAGGAACACACAGCAAAATAAAAAAAGCTATTCAGTTATACGAGTTTAGCCGCCGCCCCCCCCCCCCCCGGGCAGACATTGCCAGCTTGACTATACCAACAGAACAACCCACTTGCTGATCCCATATGCATTTGAATAGATGCTCAATTTGTTTATTTGAGGCTAACCTATTGTCAGGGCTGGCTCTAGAAATATCACATCTATTGTTATTATGCTATATAATGCTTATTATTAACAGCAACTTATTTTGACAGTTTAAGAAAAAACAGCCGATACTAGTCACACTACAGTCTTGCATATTTTTTTGTGCTAGCTGTAAATTTGTCCAGGAACCAAAGCAAATGGCAGACCCACAGGGGCAGCAGCAGTCTTACTTCACAGGAAGATTCAACAGCAAATCTAATCTGTTAATATCAGCTCAAAGGGATACCATGACAATATTTAAAGTTTAAGATATCTATAGACGATGAAGACATTTTAAAGCAATATGTTCTATTAATTGCTTAAGTTTTTATGACTGTTTTCAGTAAAAAATTATGGTTTTGTTAGCTTGTATAACTATTTCAGTTTTTAAGACAACCATCTACTAGAAAAAACTGATATTTCCATTGGGACTCACATTTGAAGTCACGTTGTTAAAGTTCGATATATTACAAAAAAATCACATCTTAAATGAGTTTGTTTATAATTCCTGAAGTTCTCAATATTATCGCAATCAAACTGCTTTTCAGGACAAATGTGATCCTTAAATTAGAAGCAACATGTTTTATAAAAAAATAAAACGCAACTACAAAGAAATTTACAACTAGGTGGCGCAAGAGTCTGTAAAATGTATAGCCCTGGCTAGAAGATCACTCAGAGCTTTTTAACTCAGTTTTGCATTTCCCCTCTGAAAACACGTGTCTTCTGACTCATCAGCCACTAATGATTTAAAGCTCCATTTCTATACATCACTTGCACTCTTACACACGTAACCATTTTTTGGTGAGGTTTGCAGTTACCAACTGCACAAAAAAATAACATGCATACATTGAATTTCAGGGAAGTTTTATAGAAAATGAAATAAGCTCTGAATCTCCTTCAGGGAACTTCACTTTTTCAAGTATTTTAGCACAGCAATAGCTACATCCTTTACAAATAGGAGAGACTGGCTTTATAAATATATGCCTTATACTTTGACCACACCTTTCCTATGATTTGTAGCCTCCTAATCTAAACAAATTCAGTCCTGGTAAATACTCACATGGAAGGCCTCCAAAACACTGAAACAGTGTCAATGATTCAGTAGGTGCCACTGTTTCTCTTGGATCAAAGGCACAATGAGATACTAACTTTCATAAAAACTTAGAACAAAGACCCTAACAATTCAGAGTTATCAGACACTAGTACACTGAAGTACAGCAGAAGCTGTGCTTTATTTGTAGTGGAAGTTTTATACAGTCTAAAGACGTGGCTCTTCTAAAATTAAGAGATCTTTGCCATAGCCTACTCTGTTTCTAAAGCAAATTTTAGATCAAGATAATTATTGTCACTGCCACGTAGGTGATTACATATGTTTTCTGCAGTTGTACTAGTTAGCCAGCGAGCCTCCTACTGCCAGACTGAGTCAGCTCAGCAGGGCAACTCAGAATTACGAAACGAGCTACGTCCACCTCCCTCCCGGGCCTGCTCTCAGCATCGCAACAGGGAGGAGCCATGGAGGAGACGACGCAGAAGGTTTCTTCACCACTCCCGATAGCCTCAGTTAGCAGCAGCCCTCCACAAGGCCGGGCCAGCCCCAATACTCACCCAACAGCACCGAGAACAGCTCAGATAAGCAGAAACTGTTTTGTCATCGCAAAAGTCCCTCACCCTTCAGCGTGGGAGGCAGTAAGCCACAGGCCAGGGCTCTTCCCCCTAGCTGCGTCCCCCACCTACCGCCCCCAACCCCTCACCTGCTGGATGCTGCTGGTTTCGGGCACAGCGAACTCTTCCTTCTCCTTGGGAGTCTTCACTGTGATTTTGATGATCCGAGGCTGGGCAGCAGCGGAGGACTCGGAGGAGCTGTGGGCCCCCGCGGAGCTCTCTGCGCTCTCTGACATGGCGGGTGGGGCCTGACTCGCTCCAACCGCACAGTTCTAAGAGAGTCCTCAGCGCTGCAGCCTCGCTCCCAAAGCGGCGGACAGAAGCAACCCAGCCCACCCACGGCGCGCACTGATGACGCCCTGAACTGGGGAAGTTACTAGAAAGGGGGAGCTGTCTCCCTAGGCGTGGGTTCGCCTTCGGCGCGCTTGCGCACTAGGGGCGGTCGTTTGAAGATTTTAAATCTTAAAAAGAAACAGTGACAAATAGTTCCTTAAGCTACCACATGGAAGTTTTTAATTTATTTTCGGATATAGTCAGGTGGCTTCAGTACTCTGAAGTTTCAAGTAAATACATTAAAAATATTATTATGAGTTTTACAATATTAAAGTGTAGATGTCCTACATATACTTACACTATTACTTGCATATAATATAATGCACAATGATATTGTATGAAGTAACAAAGCCGTGCCATAACCTGTATGACTTTCATCTTAAAAAGAGAGGGAGAAAAGTTATATACAGCTTCTGAACCTATGTAAAGAGAGATCATAAAATTGCCTTTTGCTTCTAGGTTACTTGTTTAGCATCAGCTTAAGAGTAAAACTTAATATCTCAAATAACAACCTTTTACTACTTTAAAAATAAAATTACCATCATTCCATAGCTGGGAATCAGACTTTCCTCAAACTTGGACAAAAAAAGGCACAAACCCTCCCTCCATACCACCACCACCACCCCCTTAATCCATAATTAAATTTAGTATCACCAAATTAGGTCCTTTCCCAAAACATTAGTGATTTTCCTATCCATTAGATAGGAAATTCCAGATTCCTATCCCTGTTTTAGTATCAAATATATGGATGGCTTTGAATTCTAGAGTCGAATGTCCTTTCTTCCTTATCCTTATGTTATCCTGGAATTACCTTTTCCTACAATAGTCTGATTCATCAAGTGATTTGTTGGCTTGGTCTACTATTGGGATAATTTCTCAGAAACTATTTAAATTGGTTCAGTAAATTTTTACTGAACCAATTCAAAGCCTGTTAAAAGGTTTTAAAACTGGAATAGCAAAAAATGGATAAAGCCTATCCCAAGTTTTGTCTTTCCTAGAGCTTCAATTTGTTACAGTAAAATTATTTCAGGCATATTTAACCACTGAGCCTTTCTTTGGTCATGCTGTTTCCTTTTCCACACATTAGAACTTTACCCTACAAAGTTTTGAATTCTGATCCAGCAGAGCACTTTGACACATGTTAGTGATACGTTGTCCTATTGACTGGCAGAATGAGGGCCATTATGAAATATCATTTTGCACTGAAATCAATTAGTGATTTCAAGCAGAAATCAAACAGATCAAAGGACAAGATGTTCCTCGTCCATGGCTCTTAGTTTATATGCTAGCTTATGCTGACTATATCATTTTATATTGATGTATGGTATTATTACTTGGAGTACAGTTTGTACTGAAATAGCACAAATGCTACCTTCTTTAACTTAGTGGAGATTTACAACTTTTCATGTTTACAAGTCAGATGAAAGAATTAATCATCTGTGTTATTTACTGAGAATACCTGAGGAACAAAGAATATAAATTCATATAAAAGAATAACTTGCAAATCCTAAAAAGCCCTTAATTAAGCAAAGAGGAAGTTTTAACGGTAGTTTAATCATCTTAATTCTGGTACAGATAAAATGGAAAAGGGAGTTTATTTGCCTATGCTGAAAGTGTCAAGGTAGAAAATACCCTGAAACATGACAACATGCTTGTATGTTCAAATTGAGATAGTTCAGAATACAGCTTATACACAATGCATAGAAAATGAAAATGATCCAGCAAAGGATTTTGAGTTCTTACTCCTCCATAGGCTGTTTTTATTTTGAACAAGATCTTTTCACTTCTCATTTCTTTATTCTTGGTTTTACTTTTTTTCCCCCCACTTCCTTCCTTCTGTGCTTTTATTTCCTCTTTTTATAATCATCTATTGTGATAGACGGGGACAATCCTGGTTATACATACAAATTGGGGGAGGAGAGGTCAGAGAGCAGCCCCACAGAAAGAGATCTGGGGGGTTGGGTTGATGGCAAGTTGAATACAAGTCAAGAGTGTGCCCTGGCAGTCAAAAGGGTCAACTGTGTCCTGGGATGCATCAAGCACAGCATAGCTAGCCATTCAAGGGAGGTGATTGTCCCACTTTACACCGCACTGGTGTGACCCCACCTCAAGTACTGTGTGTAGTTTTGTGTGCCTCAATATAAGACAGACATCAAGCCTGTATGTCCAAGATGGTGAAAGGTCTCAAGGGCAAGACTTACGAGGAGTGGCTTAGGTCACTTGGTTTGTTCAGCTTGGAGAAGAGAAGGCTTAGGGGTGACCTCATCACAGTCTACAACTTCCTCAAGGGTACCAGTGGAGGGGAAGGTGCTGATCTCTCTCTAGTGACCAGCAATAGGACACGAGGAAATGGAATGAAGCTGCATCAGGGGAAGTTCAGATTGGACATTAGGAAAAGGTTCTTCATAGAGAGAGTGGTATAACAGGCTCCTGTGGAGGTGCAACCCCACCCCCCTTTGGTCACTCAGTGCTTGGTGTGATTCCCCATCCCTGGCTCACATACCAACCTAGGAGATTTCAGGCATGAAAGGACTAGAGAGCATTAAGGCACTCCCTTAATGCACCTGGGTCCTGCTTCCCCTATCACTTGAGACTATCACTCCCTGACAACCTAGTACATCTGCACCTGGATCATAGCCCAAAGGGAGATGATACCAGAACTTGCAGATCTAGCAAGTTCTGGACTTGCACAACTGGTGGAAAGTACCGGAATATTCCATCATCCCAGTTGGGCTGGAGTGGAAGAATACCTGACAAAAGTCAATTATCTCGGATCCTATACATAGTGATTCTAGCAAGATCCTTTGAGCTCTCCTAGATCATAGCAGGCTGTGGTCAGCAACTCCCCTGAGTTGGGATGCCACTCAGGCAAACGCCTTGAGGACTGGAAGGCCAGGGCAAGTCAACTCCCTTCAAGTCCCAGTTATCACCTGCTGAGGAATGCTGATGCATTGTGAGTATTTACTCTAAACTCAAAGTAGGAAATTTTAACTTAAAATTTTAATTTAAATAGGCTAGCCTCTTTTTCATCCACCTCTCTATATGCACATTAGTTCTTACCAGTGTGGATGTTCTTCTCATAGAATGGTCAGAGTTAGAAGGGACCTTAAAGATCATCTAGTTCCAACCCCCCTGCCATGGGCAGGGACACCTCCCACTAGACCAGGCTGCTCAAAGCAATGGCAATTTTACAAACATATTTAGTGTGCCTGGTCTCATAGACAACTTCACACAAGATGAGAAATGTTAAAGGATAACTACAGGTAACAAGTATAAAGATACCAGTAAATTTACTTATATATTATATATTCAATCTTTGACACCAAGCTCT
The DNA here is from genome assembly GCF_964199755.1 of Larus michahellis. Classification (NCBI taxonomy): domain Eukaryota; kingdom Metazoa; phylum Chordata; class Aves; order Charadriiformes; family Laridae; genus Larus; species Larus michahellis. The sequence continues at coordinate 15,141,831 of NC_133929.1, read as the reverse complement.
GAATTATAAAAACTATGAATAGTGTTACAACAAAAGAAAGTTATCACAGAGTTACATATATAATACTTTCTAAGTATTAGCTTAGCCGGGCCTATTCATTGTATGACAAAAGACTTGCTTAGGTGTAGTATTACATTTCCAACAGTTCAAAGCACAGCTTTGAACTGAACAGCTTCCTTGAGGGTCTGAACAGAGATTATAGTAAAATCAATCCAGAAGAAATCAAGTCACTAGTAAAGGAAAGTCTACTTCAACTGCTCAGTCATGTTTTAAGCACAATGATTAATGGAATTAATCAGTTGCATTTTAATATCGTTCTTTGGCATGTTCTATGAAGCAAAAAATATTTCAATATCACAAGTCTTTTCTGTTAAAAAAAAAACACCACAAAACACTAAGTGATTTAAATACCTCTTCCAGTAAAAGAAGAATACAAACTTTTTTTAAAAGTGCTCATTTAGGATTATCATGCTTTTGATTCATGATATCTTCTAATCAGGTGCTGTCTTCTAATCATTAAAGAAGTTTCATTAGGCAGCTTTCTTCACTTTAAAGTGACTCCCATGCCTGGTTGCATTCATGAGATGTACAGTTATCCATTCCACTGTAATTGGTAAGCTGGTATCTCCTTTTTTAAGTATGTTGTGAACATCTGTCATGGTTTGGGCCGAGTTGGCCAATGACAAGACAACAGATGCTCTCCCCTACCTTTCTCCAAGGAGAGGAAAAAGAGAGATAAAGAGAGTTATGAGTTTAGAAAAAAACTAAACTCCTTTAATGAAATATTAATAAAAAAATAAGAAGGAAATAATGAAAGAGATACAATATATACAAATATACACAAAACCATATCAAGCTCCCAGGGAGATGTCACCAGCAGGCACTGGGAAAGTTCCAGACTGGACTCAGTGATAAGTGGGAACTGGATTCCAGAACACACTGATGGAGATCAAACGCAGACAAACTGACAGGGTCCTCCTTGGCCATCAGTCATCAAAGAAAGAAAGCCATTGAAGAAAACCCATTGGAGAAGAGCCCACCTGACCCCTTTGATCCCTCAGCTTTTATACTAAGCATGGGGCAGATAGAATACCCTATTGGTCAGTTTTGGGTCACCTGACCTGTCCCCTCCTCCCCACAGGTACAACCCCTCCACAGGGTAAACGACCAAGTCAGCTGACCCTGGTTGCCACAGCAACAAGTATAAGCAAGAGCCTCTCTCACTGAACAGAAAGTTGGCTCTGCTCCACCCCAAACCAGGACATTCCACATCTTATTCCATATGAATTGCATCATGCTCAGATCTCTAATACTTCTTATCCATCAAATATATACATGTACAGATATACATATATATACACACAGATCACTCATTCATGATTTATCTTCACACAGAAAAGTTTGCTAAGTCCATTTAGTTCATAATTGCAGTGTCTCATCTATTGTAGGAGACCCAGGATTGAGTATTCTCAGCAAGGGTTAAATTTCCTTGAGGTACACATTGAACTTCCCCATTCTCCAGCATTACCCACCAAGTACATCCAGGTCCCTGAGCAAACACAGTCTCACAAATGGGTTTGCCTTTGCCTGAGGCAGGAAAAACCCAAACAGTTTTCCCTAACATATTGCTTTCATGCACCACAGGGACTTTATCCCCTTCTACTGTATGTAAAAGGTCTGATTGAGCAGGACCAGCTTGATTGATGGATCCCCTGGTGTTAACTAACCAGGTAGCTTGTGCTAAATGCTGGTCCCCATTTTTAAAGGTTCCACCACCCATTGCTTTCAGGGTAGTTTTTAACAAGCCACTGTATCACTCAGTTTTCCCAGAAGCTGGTGCATGACAGGGGATGTGATAGACCCACTCAATGCCATGTTCTTTTGCCCAAGTACTTATAAGACTGTTTTTGAAATGAGTCCCATTGTCTGACTCAATTCTCTCTAGAGTACCATGTCACCACAAGAATTGCTTTTCAAGGCCCAGGATGGTATTCTGTAGATCACTTCTACAATTCCTGGACTATTGGGGTTTCCTATTCGAGCTCTCTGTGTGATTAAGGCAACCCACTTACTCCAGGTAGCATCAGTGGCATGATGAGCAGAAGGAACTTTACCCTTGAACATCCAGCCCAGCACTGGTAATGGGGGCACCAGGAGGAGCTGTGCTTCAGTACCAATTACCTCTGAAGCAGCTCTAACTCCTTCATAGGCTGCCAAGGTCTCTTTCTCAGTTGGGGCATAGTTGGCCTCAGAGCCTTTGTATCCCTGACTCCAGAATCCCAGGGGTCGACCTCGAGTCTTCCCTGGTGCTTTCTGCCAGAGGCTCCAGGTAGGGCCATTGTCCCTGGCTGCAGTGTAGAGCACATTTTCAATGTCCTGTCCTGTTCAGACTGCTCCAAGGGCTAAAAGGCACAATCTCTTGTTTAACTTGCTCAAAGGCCTCTCGTTGCTCAGGACCCCACGTAAACTCATTTTTCTTTCAAGTCACTTCATAGAGAGGTTTCACAATCTGACTATAACCTGGAATATGCAGTCTCCAGAAACCCACAACACCTACGGCTTGTGTTTCCTTTTTGTTAGTAGGTGGGGACATAGCTGTTATTTTGTTAATCACATCCATTGGGATCTGGCGACAATCATCTTGCCACTTAATTCCTAAGAACTGGATGCCTCATGCAGGTCCCTTGACCTTACCCCTTTTTACAGCAAAACCTGCCTTCAGAAGAATCTTGATTATTTTCTTACCTTTCTTGAAAACTTCTTGTGCTGCATTACCCCATACAATGATGTATGAGGTGTTCTGGAGCTCCACCCTTCTCCAGTGCAGTCTGGATCAGTCCATGGCAAATAGTAGGGCTGTGTTTCCACCCCTGGGGCAGTTGATTCCAGGTGTACTGGATGCCCCTCCAGGTGAAAGCAAACTGTGGCCTCCACTCTGCTGCTAAAGGAATAGAGAAAAAGGCATTAGCAATGTCAATTGTAGCATACCACTGGGCTGCCTTTGACTCCAGTTCATACTGCAGTTCTAGCATGTCTGGCACAGCAGCACTCAGTGGTGCTGTGACTTCATTCAGGCCACAAATAGTCTACTGTTAGCTGCCAGTCTCCATCAGACTTTCACACTGGCCATCTAGGGCTGTTAAAGGGTGAGTGAGTCTTGCTGATCACTCCTTGGGTCTCCAGGCAATGAATCAGGTTCTGGATGGGAATCAGGGAGTCTTAGTGCAATACTGTCACTGATGCACTGTGGCAGTAGCAATTGGCACCTGCTGTTCTTTAACCTTCAGCAGTCCCACCACAGAAGGGTCATCTGAAAGGCCAGGTAAGGCAGACAGCTGTGTAATGTCCTCAGTCTCTACAGCTGCTATACCAAAAGCCCACCAACACCCTTTCAGGTCTTTGAAATACCCTCTCAAGGTAGTCTATGCCAAGGATGCATGGAGCATCTGGGCCAGTCACAATTGGGTGCTTCTCCCATTTCTTCCCATTCAGGCCCACTTCAGCCTCCAATACAGTCAGTTCTTGAGACCCGCCTGTCACTCCAGAAATAGCAACAGATTCTGTCCCTTTATGATTCCATGGCAATAGGGTACACTGTGCACCAGTGTCCACCAGGGCTTTATACTTTTGTGGCTCTAATGTGCCAGGCCATTGAATCCACACAGTCCAATAAACTCTGTTGTCCCTCTCCTCCTCCTAGATGGAGGCAGGGCAACCCTAATGTTGAGGACATCTACAATTAGAAGATGAGTTCCTATACAGTCCAGAAAATCTCTTACCATGGACTAGAGCAGCCACCCTCCTGCAGAAGTTCTTCCTTCCATCTGCTTTACCTTGCAATTCAAGCACTCCTGCCTGTAGGGCCAGGGTAGGTTTTTTTATCCCACTTACTCATGTCTTCTCCATAGTTCCAGAGGCAAAGCTGCACAAAACCCTGGATCAGGTCCTGTTTCTTTTGAATGGGTTTTGTAGGAGGGCGTTTTTTTCTTAATTACTGAGATGTGGGTCTGTTGAGGGGAAGAGTGGGATTCTTTCTCCATCCCAGACAATTTTTCAAACACTTTTTCAGTTTGTCATTTTTATTAGCTATTTCCTCATTTTGCTCAGCTATTGTCTTGGTCATTTCCTCTGTTTTCTCAGTCATTTTTTCCACAGCTGCCAGAGTAAGGGAACAAGAGAGACTGCCTTCATACTGTTGCACATTATTAGCTACCTCATTTACAGTTGGTGTATCAGCATCAAATCCTCCCCAAACCACTGTTGACAATGTACGGGAATACATCGATGGTGCACTCTGCACAAACTTCCTTAGCAAAGATCATTTGCATGGCATTTCATCAGGGTCTACATTCACTTGCCAGTCACCATAAATCACCTCTCGAACAGACGGTTCCCTCAAGTACTTGATACCTTTTTCCATACTGGTTCATTTACTTGGACAGCATTCTGTATCATCCTTGAAGGGATACCTGCCCTTTACAGCTGATAGCAATCGCCTCCAGAAACAGTGCTTGATTTTCTCCCAATTGCTTTATCAATCCCTCCATCTCCAGCCAGGTTTCCCAACTGCCTAGCTTCTCTACCATCTAAGTCTATGGAATGAGCCCCATTGTTCCAGCATTGGAGCAACCAGGAGATAAGCGCCTCCCCTTCTTGACAACTGAAGTCCTTCCTCATGTTTCTCAAGTCCTTCATAAAAAAGGATTTAACAATTATCTCCACATCTGAGTCCTCCTCCTGCATTAATGCTGCCCAAGAAGGACTCTCTCCTGGAGCTGCTTTAGAAGGACCCTGTCCTTCATCTTTGTCAGAAAAACTCTCCCATGCTGTCTAGTTTGAGCTGATCTTTGTCACAAGGGGCAGGGGAACAAGCTGATTTCCTTTTCTGTTTCCTGGTCACTGGGGCAACTTGTACTGGTTTTGTTGGAGTTTGTGTAGCAGCAGCACTCATTGTTGAAGCAGCTGGAGTAGTGACAGTAGTGGCTGGCACTGATGGGGCAGTAGCTTGGGGAGTGGTTTGTGTCTGTGCCAGCTGTGAATTGGCCTGTGGGATATAAGTAGCAGCAACACATAGCACACAATACTCACTCCTGCACTGATTTTTTTAACACAAAAACACACCTGCAACACATTCAGCAGAACCAGCAACAAAGTCACAAGCTTTTGAAAGTAACATTCATTTTCTAAGCAGCCCAAAGCATTTCCATCCCCTAGCTGTTTCACATAAGCATTAAAGGGCAAAATAAACCTTTTACAAGTAAAACCAAAAGTGTAACTAGCAATAGAATCCATCACATGATGCCCAAGATATGCAGGTAGAGCCATTATCCAAGTAACCATATTATACATCTGAATGCCAAACCATACAAAAATAGCATATTTAAACCACCACATACAAATACAAAGAGCAAGTAAACCACACAACATATTCAGTAGGTTAAGCAGCATTGTATCTATTAACTTCAAACTAAGCTCTCTAAAGGCATGATATAACATTCCACTTAGGAACAACATTCCCTGAGCAAGCTGGAAGCTCACGCCCTGTGTTTGGCACCAATAAATCTGTCATGGTTTGGGCCAAGATGACCAATGACAAGACAGCAGATGCTCTCCCCCACCTCTCGCTCCAAGGAGAGGAAAAAGAGAGATAAAGAGAGTTATGAGTTTAGAAAAAACTAAACTCCTTTAATGAAACATTAAATAAAAGGAAATAATGAAAAAGATACAATATACACAAAACTGTATCAAGCTCCCAGGGAGATGTCACCAGCAGGCACTGGGAAAGTTCCAGACTGGACTCAGCAACAAATGGGAACTGGATTCCAGATCACACCAATCAGGATCAAAGGCAGACAAGCTTACAGGGTCCTCCTCAGACATCAGTCACTGAAGAAAGAAGAACCATTGAAGAAGAACCAACCTGACCCCTTTGGTCCCTCAGCTTTTATACTGAGCAGGCAGATGGGATGGAATATCCTATTGGTCAGTTTGGGTCACCTGACCTGTCCCCTCCTCCCAGCAGGTGCAACCCCTCCACAGGGTAAACAACCAAGTCAGCTGACCCTGGTTGCCACAGCAACAAGTGTAAGCAAGAGCCTCTCTCACTGAACAGAAAGTTATGTCTGCTCCACCCCAAACCAGGACAACATCATTTTCCACCCTCCTGAAAAACCCTCCATCACGTAACCAAGTCTGAGATGAGTTCAGTTTCTGTCAAAAATAAAAAAAAGTATTGTAACTTATCTCCCTTTACACATAAGTTAATATTGAGTGAAAAAAAATGTTTAAAAAATAGCTTGTCACAGAAAAGCACAAAACCCAGATTTATTGTTGAATGTCATTAGAACACTGTGACTTCCACCTAAAAATGATTCCAATTGAAGAGTCTAGAAATCAATTAACATTTAACTGATGAGATTACACAAAAGAATTAAATTAGAATTTAATATTTTTGTACCATGCCCACACTAATTTGTTTTATTTCACTGTTAACTATTCTTCTCTCTAAGAGTTCTAATATCAGCGGACAGTACTGCAACATAGTACCATTAGTATCTTATTATCTACTTTGCTTCTCTTTTTTCTGTACTAAAATTGATACATTTGGACATGCTTTTAAATCTGAAAATTGCAAAATTTACTTCTTTTGCTTTCAAATAGTCTTAAAGGCTTTCTTAGAGCTAGCTTTTGCTAAGTTCTCAGATACTAGACCTGCAGACATACAACTCTAGTAAATCTGTATCCATCTGTACAAATTTTCCAAATGCAGATCGGTCAGTTTTGGAATATATATTTGATTGTTCCTATGGTGAGTGACCATACCTTTTGCAGAAATAGCTACTTTCTAAACATTTATTCTAACTAGTTTAATTTAAAAAAATTGACTCATGTTTTTAGCAAGATTATCTGAAAAAGCATAAGAAAAAATGAAGCGACAACAATAAGTTACTCAGATCTTGTACATCTCGCTATTAAAGCAAGGCATTTTGAAAAGTGGGGAGAAATCTACTAGAGTTCTTCAGCATTATCTCTCCTCTCAAAGTTACATTAAAAAAAAAGAGTTATACTAAAGCATTAGAAGAGAAGATGAAACACTGTTTTAGGTCAATCCCTATACTTGCATCTTTTCCCAGATCTTTCAGACTATGTAATTGAAAGCAGCAGTTCTTTCAACATTTGCTCATTTTAATAAAAGTACCATGAAGAAAGGCAAACAGTGCCTTGCTAATACCTAGGGAACAGAGGAACTCAGTAGCCCAAGAAGTTCAGGCTTAGTACAACCCCCAAAGCCCTCTACTTACAAAGGACACTAAGAAAGAAAAAAAAAAGTTGCATTATGAGTATTTGAGTCCCCCACCACCTCCCATCCTAGGAATACATGAAATTATGTTTTCCCTAACATCTTCTAAAACTAGTCCACTGTTATATAATGAACTTTTAGCTTTTAGACTTAATAGGACACACAGCATTCAAGCACAGTGTCCTCGTTTGAGCGACACAGGACTAATTTATCTTCTAATGCTGGGGAAAACTGCACTTTTAGAAGACTCCAGTGTCTGAATTCGTGAAAATATTTACTTTATAACCAGCTAGGCTATGTGGGATTCAAGGTCTCGGTGTTTTCGAGCCTTGCCAGGTGCAGGGATGAGGAGGAGCGAGGCCTGGGCATTTGACCCAGGCTGGCCAACAGGATTATTTCATACCATGAATGTCACATTCAGTATAAATTAGAAAGTTTGCTGTGCAGTTTCTCTCTCCCTTGATGGCAGCGGTCCAGAGAACTTCTTGCCCAGTGCCGGACCCCTGAGGCCTTCCCTTCTGCCTGAAGCCATAGCGCTCGCAGTGTCCAATATTTGTTGCCCACTGCTGGAGTGCATAGCTTCTTACTGATAGAATTGGATGAGCATAATCCTTGTCTATTTTATATTAATATTGGGATTAATACTGGCTCTTTATTATTATTGTTAATTATTTAGTCTTATCCTATTAAATCTATTTATATTTTAACCCTCATGTTTCCTTGTTTTCCCCGGTTCCCCTTCCTGAGTGGGGAGGGGTAATCGAGTGATAGAATGATTGTCTAGATGACAACAGGTTTTTATGGTTTTCTCAAACCATAACACACAGTATTAATGAACAGAGACAAAAATATAGAGTTCCAACTCAGAGGGCATTTTGCTGTTAATATACACGCTGTCTAAATTACAAGTAGAATAGCTCATGAACTAATATGATAAGGCATACCTATATTACTGTCTGACTGAAAATCTTTCAGAGATACAGTGAGAGGTTTGATTTTTCGTTGCTGGCTCTTTCTTTTCTCTTTTTTATTCACAGACTTTGACTGAGGTGAAGTATTTTCCATGTGTTCATATTTCTGGAAGAATAAAGTCCCGCTGGTATAATTTTCGTCAATACCCAAATATTTTTCCCAAAGCTTTATAAAGAAAAAATTAAATTATAATATGCTACAGCAGATTTTAGCCTGTCCAGTAATTTGCAGGCTTCTGATAGGTGCTTTATACTCTTTAAGCCAATCAGCAATTCACATCAACTCTGTTCTCTGGAGTATTGCTCTTCACTAAGTAGCGAATGAATTATCAGCCTAATACCCCCTATAACCTAGATAAAGTTTTGTCCAAAATCTGATAATCTGAAAGTATAATGTAGTCAAACACAGGAAGGCAAAGTGCTACACACGGCAGGTTAACACTTCCTTTAAAAACCAGGAGGCATACCATACCTTCACTTTATTCTCAAAATATACTTACTCATTCACCAGGAGTCAGACAGCTATTAGTGTGCAGCAATGCTATACCAAACAACCTTATCTCCTATTGAAAACAGACAGACTGGTACATGATATCTGTTTTAATCCAAGCCCTGCCTGTGCTACCCCCCACCCCCCATCTGCATCAACATTCTTAGCAAATTGTCACTATCCTACATGTTAGGTTTGATTCTTAGCCAAAAAAATCTTAAGAAAAAGGTTGTTATATAGAAAGCAATAATGGAAACTGAATGCTTTTCTTTCTGTAAAAGCAAAATTGTTTATCTATACTCATGTGTACTGTATATTTAAGAGATACGGTATACACTTTAAATTGTTCAGCAAAGTTAATTCTCAGGAAGTCTACAAAAGCTGCTATTTCAGTATGCCTGAAGAGTCTTCACTTTCAGAAAGAACTTTTAATACACAAATTTAATACTGATTTTTAGTAATTATAGTATTCCCCAAAACTGAATTATTGTACAAAGGCATTTACACAAAAGTGCATATGTAATTTTTGCTTCTTTATGATGCATAATTGTTAGAATTTTGTGTATTTTCATAACATTTCATAGGCTCTTGACTTATTGAAAATAAGAAATAAGTTCCTGTTAGAAATTAAAAATTCATCTGAGCACACTATATTATACATTTTATCAGTCAGTTCTCATGTTCCCTAAAAGAAGTACCCAGAAAATAGCATCCTGATCAGCTAAGAGAAATATGTAGACTGCTTATTAGAACTGAAATATTTAAACACAAAACAGAGGGGAGAAAAAAAAAAGTGTTAGCAAAAATGCAACAGACTAACATAACTAACGCTTTAAAGCATAAAGCAAAGTCAGTGCTTTCATTCTCAGATTCTCCAAGCACGACGGATTTTTTTTTGAGGAAGAAAGGGGAGGATCTCTTGTTGAATTTTTAAAATTAGAGTGTCTTTATAGGTCAGAAAACTGAAAAGGTAAAACTCATTTTCGGGCAAGTAAGGCAGGAGACCAGCATGGCTCAGTAAGGATCTCCTGGTCAAACTAAAGTGTAAGAAGGAAATACACAGACAGTGAAACCAGGGCCATGTATCCCGGCAAGAATATAGAGATACTTTCCGGGAGTGTAGGGGTGGGATCAGGAAAGCTGAGGCACAGTTGGAACTGAATTTGGCAAGGGATGTGAAGAATAAGAAGGGCTTCCACAAGTACGTTGGCCAGAAAAGGAAGACAAAAGAAATTGTACACCACCACCCCACACCCCCATACCCACCTACCCCTGACAAATGAGACAGGGGATCTGGTGACAACTGACATGGAGAAGGCTGAGGTATTCTATAAGCGGCTGGCTGCAGTCTCGCAAACGCCAGCCCTTGTTCTAGTTGGGGACTTCAACTTACCAGACATCTGCTGGAAATATAACACAGCAGAGAGCAGGCAGGCTAGGAGGTTCCTCGAGTGCATGGAAGGTAACTTCCTGACACAACTGGTAGGTGAGCCTGCCAGGGGAGGTGCCTTGCTAGACCTACTGTTCACAAACAAAGAAGGGCTAGTGGGGGACGTGGAGGTCGGAGGCCGTCTTGGGCTTAGTGACCATGAAATGGTTAAGTTTTCCATCCATAGTGAGGTAAGGAGGGGGGTTAACAAAACCTCCATCTTGGACTTCTGGTGGGCAGACTTTAGCCTGTTCAGAACCCTGGTTGGGAGAGTCCTGTGGGAGGTAGTCCTGAGAGACAAAGGAGCCCAGGAAGGCTGGACGCTCTTCAAGAGGGAAATCCTAAAGGCCCAGGAGCAGGCTGTCCCCATGAGGCGCAAAATTAAAGGGCGGGGAAAATGGCCGGCCTGGATGAACAAAGAGCTCTTGATGGGACTTAAGGAAAAAAGGAAGGTTTACCACCTTTGGAAGAGGGGACAGGCAACTCAGGAGGAGTACAGAGATCGTGTTAGGTCATACAGAGAAAAAATCAGGAAGGCAAAAGCCCAGCTGGAACTCAACCTGGCAATTAACATAAGGGACAACAAAAAAAGTTTCTATAAATACATCAACAAAAAGAGAGTGACAGAGAATGTCCATCCCTTACTGGATGCGGGGAGAAACCTTGCAACCAAGGACGAGGAGAAGGCTGAGATACTTAATGCCTTCTTTGCCTCTGTCTTTAATAGTCAGACCAGCTATCCCCAGGGGGTTCAGCTTCTTGGGCTGGAAGATAAGAATGGAGAACAGGACAACTCCCCTGTAATCCAGGGGGAAGTAGTTAATGATTTGCTTATGCACCTGGACATGCATAAGTCTATGGGGCCGGATGGGATTCACCCAAGAGTGCTCAGGGAGCTGGCGGGAGAGCTCACCAAGCCTCTCTCCATTATCTATCAACAATCCTGGTCAACAGGGGAGGTGCCGGATGACTGGAGGGTGGCTAATGTGATGCCCATCTACAAGAAGGGCCGGAAGGAGGATCCCGGAAACTACAGGCCTGTCAGCCTGACCTCTGTACCAGGAAAGATCATGGAGAGGATCATCTTGAGTGAGCTCTCAGGGCAAGTGCAGGGCAGCCAAGGGATCAGGGCCAGCCAGCATGGGTTTATGAAGGGGAGGTCCTGCCTGACCAACTTGATCTCTTTCTATGACCATGTGACCCGCTTTCTCGATGAGGGGAAGGCTGTGGATGTTGTCTATCTGGACTTTGGTAAGGCCTTTGACACCGTCCCCCACGGCATTCTCCTGGAGAAACTGGAGAATCATGGCATAGACAAGTGTACCCTCCGCTGGATAAAAAACTGGCTGGATGGCCGTGCCCAGAGAGTTGTGATTAATGGAGCAAAATCTGGTTGGCAGCCGGTCATCAGTGGTGTCCCTCAGGGCTCAGTTTTGGGGCCAGTCTTGTTCAATATCTTTATTGATGATCTAGACAAGGGGATTGAATGCACCCTCAGTAAGTTTGCGGATGACACCAAACTAGGTGGGAGTGTTGATCTGCTTGAGGGTCGGAAGGCTTTACAGAGGGATCTAGACAGGTTGGATCAATGGGCCAAGGCCAATGGGATGAGGTTTAATAAGGCCAAGTGCCGGGTCCTGCATTTTGGTCCCAACAACCCCAAGCAACGCTACAGGCTTGGGGAAGAGTGGCTCGAAAGCTGCCCGGCAGAAAAGGACCTGGGAGTGTTAGTGGACAGCCGGCTTAACATGAGCCAGCAGTGTGCCCAGGTGGCCAAGAAGGCCAATAGCATCCTGGCTTGTATCAGGAATAGCGTGGCCAGCAGGAGTAGGGAAGTCATCGTGCCTCTGTACTCGGCACTGGTGAGGCCTCACCTCGAGTACTGTGTTCAGTTCTGGGCCCCTCACTACAGGAAAGACATTGAAGTGCTGGAGCGTGTCCAGAGGAGAGCCACCAAGCTGGTGAGGGGTCTGGAGAACAAGTCCTATGAGGAGAGGCTGAGGGAGCTGGGCATGTTTATTTTGGAGGAGGCTGATGGGAGACCTCATTGCCCTCTACAACTACCTGAAAGGAAACTGTAGAGAGGCAGAGGTTGGCCTCTTCTCCCAAGGGAATAATGACAGGACCAGAGGAAATGGTATGAAGCTGCGGCAGGGGAGATTTAGATTAGATATTAGGAAGAATTACTTTACTGAAAAAGTGGTCAGGCACTGGAACGGCCTGCCCAGGGAGGTGGTGGAGTCACCATCCCTGGAGGTATTTAAGAAACGTGTAGACATGGCTCTTCAGGGCATGCTCTAGTGCCCAAGATTATTGTTTGTGGTGGGGTGTTGTGTGTGGGGTTGTGGGTGTGGAGTTTAGTAGGTGGGTGCTTTTTTTTTTTTTTTTTTTTTTTGTGGTTGGACTCGATGATCTCAGAGGTCCCTTCCAACCACTAAGATTCTGTGATTCAACTTTTTTGCCTCAGCTTTCCCTGGCAATTGCTCTTCCCACATTTCTCGAGTCCCTGAACCTCAGGACATCATAGGATCAGGTTCGAGACCACCTGAGGAATCTGAACATACACAAGTCCATGGGACCCGACAAGATGCATCCCAGGGTCCTGAGGGAATTGGCTGATGTACTTGCCAAGCCACTCTCCATCGCATTTGAAAAGTCATGGCAGTCAGGTGAAGTCCCCAGTGACTGGAGAAAAGGGAAACATCACGCTCATTTTTAAAAAGAGTAAGGTATTGTTTGCAGACACGTACACAATATGCACTAAAGTAAAACATGGAAGTACAGAAAATGTTAGTTACTGTTCAGCCCCACATGCAAGATGTCACCAGGGTAGATTAGCAGACTACAAGCAGCATAGGTTAACTATTGCCTCCTGTAAAGATCACTAGTAGCAGGAGGGCGAGGAAGGATTTGGTTTCAGGAAGGACTGGTCTGGAGCCTGTTATGGAGCTGGGAGACTAGGTTGATAGTCCAACATCCACAAAATTGTCCTCAGGATGTTCCCAAGACACTGTGCTTCTAGTCTATCCTCCCAGTCAGAATTTTAAAGAGAGGGAGATGGGGCAGAAAGCTAACATAATTGTTCATAAACCATTTTCAATATTTATGGGGTACTTTTGCAATATTTTCCTGTGTGCAACTCTTATAACTAACTTATAGTGTATTGCTTTCACCATTGCTGCTGTCACATTTATTATCCCCTTGTTGTAACATTTCCTTGGTTACGAGAACAGTAATTTAACCCTATGTTCCAAAAATATAACATGCCCTAACTGCAAAGGTAAGCATTCCTGATTTGCATTTTTCCCTACAAACTACAGAGAAGCAACATTGTTTACTTCTGAAACTTAGATAGACACACATACAAAGATGGAAAGAGATTTGGCATCAGAGCTTCGACAAGCAACATTTCTAAGGCTTTTGCTCATTGAATGCCTTCATTATTGTTTTCCTCATCTGAAAACTAAGGATGGAAATGCTTACCTGACTATCTCAGAGGCAAATAGTGTTTTTTTAAAGATTAATTACTTTCTATTTGGACAATGTCACAAAATTTAAAGTCTGAGTCTTAAATTCATCAAAGTTCTTATTTAGTATATTTTGAAAACAATGGTTCAAACTCTTCCTATCCGTCACTTAATTGCAGATTCTCAATTGGAAACTCTCAAGATGTGAATTTGGCTGTGTCGTGGTTTAGCCTCAGATGGAAACAAAGGACCACACAGCCACTCTCTCAAACCCCATACACAGGCGGAGAATCGGAAAAAAAAGGCAAAACTCGTGGGTTGAGACAAAGGCAGTTTAACAGAACAGCAAAGGGAACAGGAAAAAAATAACACTGATAGAGGAATGTACAAACACAATTATGGTATCAGTGCTCAGCAACCAGACCCAGGACGCCAGAGCCGGCTCTGAGTGGTGACTTCCTGCCCCCTCCCCCAGCCAGCTCCCAGCTACAGACTGGGCATGGTGGCACATGGTATGGAATACCTGTGTCCCCTGCCAGAGCCTGGGGAGAATTAACCCTATCCCTGACGGAACCAGGACATTATCCACCCCTTATTCCATACCATCTACGTCATGCCCAGATCTTAAAGGTTCCAATGAATTGCCACCACTTTCCCCTATCTTTTATATATATATATACGTACATATATATTCATACAGATATAATGCCCTTAGTCTATGGGCCATCCCTCTAAAATATCCATCGAGTTCATTTAATCCATGGCTTTGGGCTCCATCTGTTAGAACAGTCTCTCAGGGCAGGAGAGATGCTGTGTGGTGCTGGCCTGTTGCATGCTGTATTTTCAGAGATTGCAGCTGGTGCACCCAGTGTGGCTCATGCACGCAGTCCATGGGCTGAAGATGCCAATCTTGAGGAAGTTGCTGGGCGCCAGCTGCTGAGGTCAGTTCTGATCCCATCATCCCTGTGCCTTACTCGTAGTACAACTGATAGCAATTATAGCAATGAGGACATACAGTGACAGGGTTACTTAGCAATTAACAGCACACAATTTGATTCATTGGCTATTCTCACCCAAAATCAGATCCCCATGAGGTACACATCGGACTTCCTCATCCTTCCGCATCACCCACCAAGTGCACCCAGGTCCTTGGGCAAAAGCAACCCCACGGATGGGTTTGCCTTTGCCTGAGGCAGGACTAACCCAGACTGTCTTCCCTAGCATATTCTTCATGTGCACGATGGGGACTTTATCCCCTTCTACGGTATGTGGAAGTTTTGATTGGGCAGGGCCAGCCCGATTGTTAGATCCCCTGGTGTTAACTAGCCAGGTAGCTTTTGCTAAATGTGTATCCCAATGTTTTAAAGTCCCACCACCCATTGCTCTCAGTGTAGTTTTTAACAGTCCATTGTATCGTTCTATCTTCCCAGAGGCTGGTGCGTGACAGGGGATGTGATATACCCACTCAATACCATGCTCTTTGGCCCAGGTGTCTATGAGGCTGTTTCGGAAATGAGTCCCGTTGTCCGACTCAATTCTCTCTGGGGTGCCATGTCTCCAGAGGACTTGCTTTTCAAGGCCCAGGATAGTGTTCCGGGCAGTGGCATGGGGCACAGGGTATGTTTCCAGCCATCCGGTGGTTGCTTCCACCATTGTGAGCACATAGCGCTTGCCTTGACGGGTTTGTGGCAGTGTGATATAATCAATCTGCCAGGCCTCCCCATAGTTATATTTCAGCCATCGCCCTCCATACCAAAGAGGCTTCAAACGCTTGGCTTGCTTGATTGCAGCGCATGTCTCACATTCATGGATGACCTGTGCAATAGTGTCCATGGTCAAGTCCACCCCTCGGTCACGAGCCCATCTATATGTCGCATCTCTCCCTTGATGGCCTGAGGAGTCATGGGCCCACCGAGCTATGAATAGTTCACCCTCATGTTGCCAGTCCAGATCCACCTGAGCCACTTCAATCCTAGCAGCCCGATCCACCTGCTGGTTGTTCTGATGTTCCTCCGTGGCCAGATTCTTCCCTACATGGGCATCTACGTGGCGTACTTTCGTACTTGATGGCATTAGAGTGCACTGTGCACCCATGTCCACTAGAGCCTTATACTCCTGTGGGTCTGATGTGCCAGGCCATCGAATCCACACTGTCCAATAAACCCGGTTGTCCCTTTCCTCCACCTGGCCGGAGGCAGGGCCCCTCTAATCCTGGTCATAGTATCCATTACTCACTTCTTGCATAAATGACTTGGAAGTTCCTTCAAGAGGATCAGAAGGAAGATCAGGCCTTCTTCTCTGTCTGGGGAACTGCCCGCTGGAAACTGGGGCGGCACTTTTCCTGGAGGGATCCCCTTTTGTGGTTGTCCTTCCTTGCAACTCCTGTACCCGTGTCCACAGGATCCAAGTAGGTTGTCCATCCCACTTCCTCATGTCCTCCCCGTGGTCACGCAGATAGAACCACAGGGTGCCTCGTGGTGTGTACCCTCTGTAGTCTCTCTCTCGAGTGGGGAAATGCCTGCTCCTAATAGCTGAGATGCTGGCCCGTGCAGGTGGGGAGTAGGACATATTCTCTTCAAGTTGCTGGACCTTCCGTGACAGTTTCTCCACAGCTGAGACAAGGGGGGAAGAGAGACTTCCTTCATATTGCCGGAGACGACCAGCCACCTCATCCACCGTTGGTCCCTCTTCACCTTTCCATTCCATTACTGCCAGTGAGTTGGCATATGACGATGGTGCGCTCCGTACAAACTTTCGCCACATGGGCCTTGTGCATCGCACCTCATCAGGGTCTGTGGGTAAGTCTGCATTGTCCAAGACATAACAAATCATCTCCCGCACGGCTAATTCTCTCAGGTACTGGATACCTCTTTCCATGGTAGTCCACTTGCTTGGTTGACATACAACATCCTCACTGAAGGGTTACCTGTCCCTCACCCCTGACAGGAGTTGCCTTCAGAGGTTGAGGGCTTGGGTCTTTTTCCCAATCGCCTTGTCAATGCCCCCTTCCCTAGACAGGGATCCCAGCTGCCTGGCTTCCCTACTGTCTGATTCCAGGCTACTGGCCCCGTTATCCCAGCACCGGAGCAGCCAGGTGACAATGTGCTCGCCTGAAAGTCAGATGAAATCTTTTCGCATATCTTGCAGCTCACTCAAGGATAGGGATCGGGTAATTATCTCTGGTTCTGCCTCTTCCTCCTGCTCTCATGATGACCCTGGTTCATCATCATCCCTTAGTAAGCGAAGTGATTTCTTCGTTTATTTCTTCTTCTGTATGGGGGCAACTGATACTGGCACGGGTTGGTTCCCTGGTTCAGCTGCAGTGGCTGCTGCAGGGGTTGGAGTAGCTGCAGTGGCTGTCGCAGGGGTTGCAGTAGCCGCAGTGTCTGCT
Organism: Larus michahellis; assembly: GCF_964199755.1. Classification (NCBI taxonomy): domain Eukaryota; kingdom Metazoa; phylum Chordata; class Aves; order Charadriiformes; family Laridae; genus Larus; species Larus michahellis. Next base: position 15,124,783 of record NC_133929.1, on the reverse strand, counting down.
GGTCTGGTTTCCATCTCTTCCCCCTGAGGGTGCTGCATAATTCTGAGCAGTGCCTGGTAGATACTGGCCAGGGCCCAGCACAGCGCGGTGAGCTGTGCCTCTCTAGAATAGCCACAGCATTTTCCCTTCAAATATTCTACCACTTTATCAGGGTCCTGTAATTGTTCAGGGGTGAAGTCCCAGACCATTGGAGGTGAGAAGTTCTCTAGGTACCTGCCCATGTTCTCCCACATGCCATGCCACCCCTGACTATCCAGCCTCAGAACAGGTCTCTGGGTGGTAGTCTTAAACAGTCGTTTAACCCTAAACAAGACACATTCAGGAGACACAGCAATAGGACCAGGCTAGTTTGAGCATCCCAAGGATATTAAAAATTCTCAAAAACTGTCATACCTGGCCTGAAGGAGAAAAGGGGGGCAAAAGAACTGGGGAAAGTGTCCCCCCCTGTTTCCCCCACAGACTCGGTGTAATTATTAATAAATTCTGAGAGACGGTGCCCAAGTTACAGGGTACTCCCATCGCGGGGAGTACATAAGCCATATAGGAGTTCACATAACACAGCCATGAGAACAAATCAAACAACATGGTGACCAGCGACTACCTAATACAACAAATGCATACAACAAATTCATTTTTACAAGCTCTACTTGGATTCTGTCGTTATCTCAACCCTTCAAGCCCCATGTTGGGCGCCAAAAAGGACTGTCGTGGTTTGGCCTCAGATGGAAACAAAGGACCACGTGCCGCTCTCTCGAGCTTCCCCAATACGGGGAAGAATCGGAAGAAAAAGGCAAGACTCTTGGGTTGAGACAAAGGCAGTTTAATAGAACAGCAAAGGTAACAAGAAAGCAACAACAATAACACGGACAGAGGAATATACAAACACGATTATGGAACCGCTGCTCACCAACCGGACCTGACCTGGGACACCCCGACCCGGGATGTCCCTGTCCACTCCTAGCAGCCACTTCTTCCTGCTCCCCCCCCACTGCATGGGGCATGGCTCACATGGGATGGAATACCTGTGTCCCTGCTGGAGACTGGGGAGAATTAACCCTATCCCCGCTGGAACCAGGACACCCTATCATGCACCAGCTTCAGGGAAAATTGAGTGATACAATGGACTATTGAAAACCACCCTGAAATCAATGGGTGGTGGAACATTTAAAAATCGTGACAAGCATTTAGCACAAGCTACCTGGTTAGTTAACACCAGGGGATCCATCAATCAAGCTGGTCCTGCTCAATCAGGCCTTTTACATACAGTAGAAGGGGATAAAGTCCCTATGGTGCATGAAAGCAATATGTTAGGGAAACCTGTTTGGGTTTTTCCTGCCTCAGGCAAAGGCAAACCCATTTGTGAGACTGTGTTTGCTCAGGGACCTGGATGTACTTGGTGGGTAATGCTGGAGAATAGGGAAGTTCAATGCGTACCTCAAGGAAATTTGAATCTGGGTGAGAATACTCAATTCTGAGCTCTGTGATGTTGATTACTGCATAATACTAACAGTGTTCAATAAGTGTTTCTCAGAATAACATAGTTGTGATGAAACTTGAGCTAGCTTCATCAAGTGGTGTCCAGCAAACTCTTTGAGGTGGACATGCTACCTGTGGGCACGAACCACAATGAATTTCATACCATCTTTCCTGCCCTGAGAGTCTGCTATGATAGATGAAATCCTGCAGTTATGAACTAAATGGACTTAGCAAACTTTTGTGCGGAAAGACAAATCATAAATGAATCACTTGCGTGTGTCTCTATATATGTGTGTGTATAGAGTTGATAGATGAAAGTAATAGTGATCTGAGCATGATGCAAATGGTATGGAATAAGGGGTGGAATGTCCGGGTTTGAGGTAGAACAGAACCAATTTTCTGTTCAGTAATTTTTATTTGCAGCTAAGCCTCTTCTAACTAACTGAACTCTCTGAAATTAACAGCATATTGTGTGGACACTGTTCGCTCCCAGAGTGATAAAACCTATGTTTATAGTTTATGCCAAGGAATGGTATGCAGAGAGGTTCTTGCTTATACATATTGCTATAACAACCAAGGTCAGCTAACTTTGTTATTTGCTCCGTTGGAGGATTGGAATCAGAAAAGCGTATAGGGGGTGCACCTGCAGGGAGGAGCAGACAGGACAGGTGACCCACTCCTCTCGTCACTTGCTGAGATGATCAGCTCCTGTGCAGGCACGTCCGCAGCAAAGCCAGGCGATCGAGGCCAAAAGGGGCTTTTCCCGAGCTTTTCTGAGGTGGGGAAAGGCCAGGGCAGCACAGGGACCTGCAGGGAACCCGCAGCTCTTACAAGGGCGACTGACAAGGCAGGGGCGGGGCCAGCAGCAACAGCGGCCAGCCCCACTCCCCTAAAAGGCAGCCCTAGGGAGCGCTAATGACTAGGAGCGTGTCAGCCAGGGCTGGTGCAGCAGTTCCTGCGGGAAGCTCAAGGGGGGAGTTCAGCTGTTGAATCACAGAATGACAGAATCACAGAATGGTAGGGTTGGAAGGGACCTCTGGAGATCATCTAGTCCAACCCCCCTGCCAGAGCAGGGTCACCTAGAGCAGGTTGCACAGGAATGTGTCCAGGTGGGTTTTGAATGTCTCCAGAGACGGAGACTCCACCACCTCTCTGGGCAGCCTGGTCCAGTGTTCTGCCGCCCTCAAAGTAAAGAAGTTCCTCCTCATGTTTAGGTGGAAATTCCTGTGTTCAAGTTTGTGCCCGTTACCTCTTGTCCTGTCCCCGGGCACCACTGAAAAGAGCCTGGCCCCATCCTCCTGACACCCACCCTTTAAGTATTTATAAGTGGTGATAAGGTCCCCCCTCAGCCGTCTTTTTTCCAGACTGAAGAGACCCAAATCCCTCAGCCTTTCTTCATAAGAGAGGTGTTCCAGTCCCCTAATCATCTTGGTAGCCCTTTGCTGTACCCTCTCCAGCAGTTCCCTGTCCCTTTTGAACCAGGGAGCCCAGAACTGGCCCTCCCCAGGTACAACACCCTACACTTGCCCTTATTGAATTTCATAAGGTTTCTCTCCGCCCAACTCTCCAGCCTGTCCAGGTCTCACTGTATGGCAGCATAGCCTTCTGCTGTGTCAGCCACCCCTCCCAGTTTTGTGTCATCAGCAAACTTGCTGAGGGTGCACTCTATCCCTTCATCCAGGTCACTGATGAGTATATTGAACAGGACTGGACCCAGGATTAAAGGGAACGCAGGGGCAGGTGATGTTACAGTGGGGGTCTGCTACAGGCCACCTGATCAGGATGATGGAGCGGATGACGCCTCCATAGAGGCCATCCAGAAGGACCTTGACAGGCTGGAGAGGTGGGCCCATGCCAACCTCATGAAGTTCAACAAGACCAAGTGCAAGGTCCTCCATCTGGGTCGGGGCAATCCCAAGCACCGATATAGGCTGGGCAGTGACTGGCTTGAGAGCAGCCGTGAAGAAAAGGGCTTGGGGGTGCTGGTGGACGAGAGGCTCTCAACATGAGCTGTCAGTGTGCACTAGCAGCCTAGAAAGCCAATCGTATCCTGGGCTGCATCAGGAGAAGCGTGGCCAGCAGGTCGAGGGAGGTGATTCTCCCCCTCTACTCCACTCTCGTAAGACCCTATCTGGAGTACTGTGTCCAATTCTGGAGCCCCTACTACAAGAAAGATATGGACGTGCTGGAATGTGTCCAGAGAAAGGCCATGAGGATGATCAGAGGGCTGGAGCACCTCTCCTATGAGGACAGACTGAGAGAGTTGGGGTTGTTCAGTCTGGAGAAAAGGCGGCTCTGAGGAGACCTTATAGTGGCCTATCAGTATCTTAAGGGGGCCTACAAGAAAGCTGGTGAGGGACTTTTTAGGATGTCGGGTAATGGTAGGACTAGAGGGAATGGATTAAAACTAGAGATGGGTTGATTCAGACTGGACGTTAGGAAGCAGTTCTTCACTATGAGGGTGGTGAGACACTGGAACAGGCTGCCCAGAGAGGTGGTGGAAGCCCCATCCCTGGAAGTTTTTAAGGCCAGGCTGGATGGGGCTCTGAGCAACCTGATCTAGTGGGAGATGTCCCTGCCCATGGCAGGGGGGTTGGAACTAGATGATCTTTAAGGTCCCTTCCAACCCTAAACAATTCTATGATTCTATAGACAGATAGGAGCAGCATCATGTTCACAGCCCCTGGTCCTCATGGGGGACTTCAACCACCGTGACAGGGGAGTTGGAACTAGATGATTCTATGATCTGTTGGAGGGACAGCACAGCAGGGCACAAGCAATCTATGAAGTTCTTGGAATGTGTCAATGACAGCTTCCTTCTCCAAGTGGTAGAGGAGCCAATGAGGAGAGGAGCTATGCTGGACCTTGTCCTTACCAACAAGGAGGGGCTGTGGGGAATGTCAAGCTCAAGGGTAGCCTTGGCTGCAGTGACCATGAAATGGTAGATTTCACGATCCTTAGGGCAGTGAGGAGGGGGTGCAGCAAGCTCACTACCCTGGACTTCAGGAGAGCACAATTTGGCCTCTTCAGGGATCTGCTTAGTAGGTGTCCTGGTTCCGGTGGGGATAGGGTTAATTTTTCCTGGTATTCCATGCCATGTGAGCCACGCCCACCCTGAGCTGCCGGGGGAGGGGGCAGGAAGTTGCTGCTTAAAAGCGGGCTGGGGCGTCCCGGGTCCGGGCCGACGAGCGGCGGGGAGCGGTGGTTCCATAATCGTGTTTGTATATTCCCCTATCTGTGTTGTTGTTGTTGTTGTTGTTGTTGTTGTTGTTGTTGTTGTTGTTTGCCTGTTCCCTTTGCTGTCCTGTTAAACTGCCTTTGTCTCAACCCAAGAGTCTTGCCTTTTCTTACGATTCTTCCTGTATTAGGAAGGCACGTGTGAGCGGCACGCGGTTCTTTGTTGCCGTCTGAGGCTAAACCACGACAGTCCTTTTTGGCGCCCAACATGGGGCTCGAAGGGTTGAGATAACGACAGAATCCAACTAGAACGTGGAAAAAACGGTTTTGGGTTTTTTTGTATGCATTTATTTTATTAGGTAAATAGTCACTGGTCATCATGTTGCTTGGTTTGTTCTCATGGCTGTGTTACATAAATTCCTATATGGCTTATGTACTCCCTGCGATGCTGTTTACCATGTCTGGAAGAGGGATGAGGATTGTCATTCTCCTGTCCTGTGCGATATCTGTTTATGATATGATAACATCACTGTTCAGACGGCTATTTTGGGATGTTTATGTGGTTTTGCTGTCCTGTCCGTACATTGGACACCGTCTCTCAGAATTTGTTAATAATTTCCCCAGCCCTTTTGCCTCCCTTTTCTCCTTCGGGTCAGGTATGACAGCTTTTGAGAATTTTGAATATCCTTGGGATACTCAAACCAGCGTGTTCCTAGTGCTATGTCTCCTGAATACGTTCCAGGTCTTGTTTAGGGTTAAGCGACTATTTAAGACTACCACCCGGAGATCTGCTCCGAGGCTGGATAGTCAGGGGTGGCATGGCATGTGGGAGAACATGGGCAGGTACCTAGAGAACTTCTCACCTCCAATGGTCTGGGACTTCACCCCTGAACAATTACAGGACCCTGATAAAGTGGTAGAATATTTGAAGGGAAAATGCTGTGGCTATTCTAGAGAGGCACAACTCACCGCACTGTGCTGGGCCCTGGCCAGTATCTACCAGGTACTGCTCAGAATTATGCAGCACCCTCAAGGGGAAGAGATGGAAACCAGACCGGCAGCCCCTGCGGCTGCTGCAGCCCCTGTGGCGGACACTGCGGCTACTGCAACCCCTGCGGCGGACACTGCGGCTACTGCAACCCCTGCGGCAGCCACTGCAGTTACTCCAACCCCTGCGGCAGCCACTGCCACTGAACCAGGGAACCAACCCGTGCCGGTATCAGTTGCCCCCATACAGAAGAAGAAGTACACAAAGAAATCAGTTCGCTTAGTAAGAGATGATGATGAACCAGGGTCATCACGAGAGCAGGAGGAAGAGGCAGAACCAGAGATAATTACTCGATCCCTATCCTTGAGTGAGCTGCGGGATATGCGAAAAGATTTCAGCCGACTTTCAGGCGAGCACATTGTCACCTGGCTGCTCCGGTGCTGGGATAATGGGGCCAGTAGCCTGGAATTAGAGGGTAGGGAGGCCAGGCAGCTGGGATCCCTGTCTAGGGAAGGCGGCATTGACAAGGCGATTGGGAAGAAGACCCAAGCCCTCAGCCTCTGGAAACGACTCCTGTCAGGCGTGAGGGAGAGGTACCCCTTCAGTGAGGATGTTGTATGTCAGCCAAGCAAGTGGACTACCATGGAAAGAGGTATCCAGTACCTGAGAGAATTAGCCGTGCGGGAGATGATTTGTTATGTCTTGGACAATGCAGACTTACCCACAGACCCTGATGAGGTGCGATGCACAAGGCCCATGTGGCGGAAGTTTGTACGGAGCGCACCATCGTCATATGCCAACTCCCTGGCAGTAATGGAATGGAAAGGTGAAGAGGGACCAACGGTGGATGAGGTAGCTGGCCGGCTCCGGCGATATGAAGAAAGTCTCTCTTCCCCCCTTGTCTCAGCTGTGGAGAAACTGTCCCAGAAGGTCCAGCAACTTGAAGAGAATATATCCTGCTCCCCACCTGCACGGGCCAGCATCTCAGCTACTAGAAGCAGGCATTTCCCCACTCAAGAGAGAGAGTACAGAGGGTACACACCACGAGGCACCCTGTGGTTCTACCTGCGGGACCACGGAGAGGACATGAGGAAGTGGGATGGACAACCTACTTGGATCCTGTGGACACGGGTACAGGAGTTGCAAGGAAGGACAACCACAAAAGGGGATCCCTCCAGGAAAAGTGCCGCCCCAGTTTCCAGCGGGCAGTTCCCCAGACAGAGCAGAAGGCCTGATCTTCCTTCTGATCCTCTTGAAGGAACTTCCAAGTCATTTCTGCAAGAAGTGAGTAATGGATACTATGACCAGTATTAGGGGGGCCCTGCCTCCAGCCAGGTGGAGGAAAGGGACAACCGGGTTTATTGGATGGTGTGGATTCGATGGCCTGGCACATCAGACCCACAGGAGTATAAGGCTCTAGTGGACATGGGTGCGCAGTGTACTTTAATACCATCAAGCTATAGAGGGGCAGAACCCATTTGTATTTCTGGGGTGACAGGGGGATCCCAAGAGTTGACTGTACTGGAGGCGGAAGTGAGCCTAACTGGGAATGAGTGGCAAAAGCATCCCATTGTGACTGGCCCAGAGGCTCCATGCATCCTTGGTATAGATTACCTCAGGAGAGGGTATTTTAAGGACCCAAAAGGGTACCACTGGGCCTTTGGCATAGCTGCTTTGGAGACAGAGGAAGTTAAACAGTTGTCTGCCTTGCCTGGTCTCTCGGAGTATTCTTCTGTTGTGGGGTTGTTGAGGGTCAAAGAACAACAGGTGCCGATTGCTACCACAACGGTGCATCGGCGGCAGTATCGCACTAACCGAGACTCTCTGATTCCCATCCATGAGCTGATTCGTTAACTAGAGGTTCAAGGAGTGATCAGCAAGACTCGCTCACCCTTTAACAGTCCCATATGGCCGGTGCGAAAATCTAATGGAGAGTGGAGGCTAACTGTAGACTATCGTGGCCTGAATGAAGTCACGCCACCACTGAGCGCTGCCGTGCCGGACATGCTAGAACTCCAGTACGAACTGGAGTCCAAGGCAGCCAAGTGGTATGCCACAATTGATATAGCGAATGCATTCTTCTCAATCCCTTTGGCAGCAGAGTGCAGGCCACAGTTTGCTTTCACTTGGAGGGGCGTCCAATACACCTGGAATCGACTGCCCCAGGGGTGGAAACACAGCCCCACCATTTGCCATGGACTGGTCCAGACTGCACTGGAACAGGGTGAAGCTCCAGAACATCTGCAATACATTGATGACATCATTGTATGGGGAAACACAGCAGAAGAAGTTTTTGAGAAAGGGAGTAAAATAGTCCAAATCCTTCTGAACGCTGGTTTTGCTATAAAGCGAAGTAAGGTCAAGGGACCTGCGCAGGAGATCCAGTTTTTAGGAATAAAATGGCAAGATGGACGCCGTCAGATCCCAATGGATGTGATCAACAAAATAGCAGCTATGTCTCCACCAACTAGTAAAAAGGAAACACAGGCTTTCTTAGGTATTGTGGGTTTTTGGAGAATGCATATCCCAGATTACAGTCAAATTGCAAGCCCTCTGTATCAAGTAACCCGGAAGAAGAATGATTTTAAATGGGGTCCTGAGCAATGACAAGCTTTTGAACAAATCAAACAGGAAATAGTCCATGCAGTGGCCCTGGGGGCCAGTCCGGGCAGGACAAGATGTTAAAAATGTGCTTTACACCGCAGCCGGGGAGAATGGCCCTACCTGGAGCCTCTGGCAGAAAGCACCAGGGGAGACCCGAGGTCGACCCCTAGGGTTTTGGAGTCGTGGATACAGAGGATCCGAAGCCCGCTACACTCCAACAGAAAAAGAGATATTGGCAGCATATGAAGGGGTTCGAGCTGCTTCGGAAGTAGTTGGTGCAGAAGCACAGCTCCTTTTAGCACCTCGACTGCCGGTGCTGGGTTGGATGTTCAAAGAAAGGGTCCCCACCACACATCATGCAACCGATGCTACATGGAGTAAGTGGATTGCACTGATCACACAGCGAACTCGAATGGGAAATCCCAGTCGCCCAGGAATTCTGGAAGTGATCATGGACTGGCCAGAAGGCAAGGATTTCGGAATGTCACCAGAGGAGGAGGTGACGCGTGCAGAAGAGGCCCCACCATATAATAAACTGCCAGAAAATGAGAAGAATTATGCCCTGTTCACTGATGGGTCCTGCCGGATTGTGGGAAAGCATCGAAAGTGGAAGGCTGCTGTGTGGAGTCCTACACGACGGGTTGCAGAAGCCAGTGAGGGACAGGGTGAATCGAGCCAGTTTGCAGAGGTGAAGGCTATTCAGCTGGCTTTGGACATTGCTGAGCAAGAAAAATGGCCAGTACTTTATCTCTACACTGACTCATGGATGGTGGCAAATGCTCTGTGGGGGTGGTTACAGCAGTGGAAGCAGGGCAACTGGCAGCGCAGAGGCAAACCCATCTGGGCTGCTGACCTATGGAAAGATATTGCTGCCCGGATAGAGAATCTGGTTGTGAAAGTACACCATGTAGATGCCCATATACCAAAGAATCGGGCCACGGAGGAACATCAGAACAACCAGCAGGTGGATCGGGCCGCTAGGATTGAAGTGGCTCAGGTGGATCTGGACTGGCAACATAAGGGTGAACTATTCATAGCTCGGTGGGCCCATGACTCCTCAGGCCATCAAGGGAGAGATGCGACATATAGATGGGCTCGTGACCGAGGGGTGGACTTGACCATGGACACTATTGCACAGGTCATCCATGAATGTGAGACATGCGCTGCGATCAAACAAGCCAAGCGTTTGAAGCCTCTTTGGTATGGAGGGCGATGGCTGAAATACAAATATGGGGAGGCCTGGCAGATTGATTATATCACACTGCCACAAACCCGTCAAGGCAAGCGCTATGTGCTCACAATGGTGGAAGCAACCACCGGATGGCTGGAAACATACCCTGTGCCCCATGCCACTGCCCGGAACACTATCCTGGGCCTTGAAAAGCAAGTCCTCTGGAGACATGGCACCCCAGAGAGAATTGAGTCGGACAACGGGACTCATTTCCGAAACAGCCTCATAGACACCTGGGCCAAAGAGCATGGTATCGAGTGGGTGTATCACATCCCCTATCACGCACCAGCCTCTGGGAAGATAGAACGATACAATGGACTGTTAAAAACTACACTGAGAGCAATGGGTGGTGGGACTTTCAAACACTGGGATACACATTTAGCAAAAGCTACCTGGCTAGTTAACACCAGGGGATCTACCAATCGGGCTGGCCCTGCCCAATCAAAACTTCCACGTACTGTAGAAGGGGATAAAGTCCCCGTAGTGCATATGAAGAATATGCTAGGGAAGACAGTCTGGGTTAGTCCTGCCTCAGGCAAAGGCAAACCCATCCGTGGGATTGCTTTTGCTCAAGGACCTGGGTGCACTTGGTGGGTGATGCGGAAGGATGGGGAGGTCCGATGTGTACCTCATGGGGATCTGATTTTGGGCGAGAATAGCCAATGAATCAGATTGTGTGCTGTTAATTGCTAAGTAACACTGTCACTGTATGTCCTCATTGCTATAATTGCTATCAGTTGTACTACAAGTAAGGCACAGGGATGATGGGATAAGAACTGATCTCAGCAGCTGGCGCCCAGCAGTTTCCTCAAGATCTACATCTTCAGCCCACGGACTGCATGCATGAGCCACACCAGGTGCACCAGTCACAAGCTCCGAAAAATACAGCATGCAACAGACCAGCACCACCCAGCATCTCACCTGCCCTGAGAGACTGTTCTAACAGATGGAGCCCAAAGCCGTGGATTAAAAGAACTCAACGGACACTTTGGAGGGATGGCCCATAAACTAAGGGCATTATATGTGTGTATATATGTATATATATATATATATATAACAGGGGAAAGTGGTGGCAATTCATTGGAACCTGCTGGGCATGGCATAGATGGTATGGAATAAGGGGTGGATAATGTCCTGGTTCCAGTGGGGATAGGGTTAATTTTTCCTGGTATTCCATGCCATGTGAGCCACACCCACCCTGAGCTGCCGGGGGAGGGGGCAGGAAGTTGCTGCTTAAAAGCGGGCTGGGGCGTCCGGGGTCCGGCCGGCGAGCGGCGGGGAGCGGTGGTTCCGTAATCGTGTTTGTATATTCCCCTATCTGTGTTGTTGTTGTTGTTTGCCTGTTCCCTTTGCTGTTCTGTTAAACTGCCTTTGTCTCAACCCAAGAGTCTTGCCTTTTCTTATGATTCTTCCTGTATTAGGAAGGCCCGAGCGAGCGGCACGTGGTTCTTTGTTGCCGTCTGAGGCTAAACCACGACAGTAGGGTACCATGGGATAAAGCACTGGAGGGGAGTGCTCCTTGGAGCCCAAGGAATCTGGTTAGTATGCAAGGATCGCCTCTTCCAAGCTCAGGAGTGGTGCATCCCAAGAAAGAAGAAGTCAGGCACAAAAGCCAGGAGGCCCGCATGGATGAACAAGGAGCTCCTGGATGTGCTCAAAAGCAAAAAGGAGGCCTACAGTGGGTGGAAGCAAGGACAGGTAGCCTGGGGGGAATGCAGAGAAACTGTCTGAGTGGTCAGGAACCAGATTAGGCAAGCTAAAGCTGAAATAGAATTAAATCTGTCCAGAGACATCAAGGAGAACAAGAAAAACTTCTATAAGTATGTCAGAGATAAAAGGAAGACTAGGGAAGATCTGGACCCTCTCCAGAAGGAAACAGGAGACCTGGTCACCTGGGATATGGAGAAGGCTGAGGTGCTGAATGACTTTTTCACCTTGGTCTTCATCAGCAAGGGCTCCAACCACACCGCCTAAGTCATAGAAGGCAAGACAGGGGCTATGAAAATGAAGAACTGCCCACTGTAGGAGAAGATCAGGTTCAAGACCATCTGAGGAACCTGAAGGTGCATAAGTCCATGGGACCTGATGAAATCCATCCACGGGTCCTGAGGGAGCTGGCAGATGAAGTCGCCAAGCTGCTTTCCATTATATTTGAAAAGTCATGGCAGTCTGGTGAAGTTCCCGCTGACTGTAAAAGGGGAAACACAACCCCCATTTTCAAAAAGGGAAAAAAGGAAGACCTGGAGAACTACAGGCTGGTCAGTCTCACCTCTGTGCCTGGCAAAATCATGGAGCAGATCCTCCTGGAATCTCTGCTAAGGCACATGGAAAATGAGAACATGATTGGTGACAGCCAACATGGCTTCACCAAGGGCAAATCGTGCCTGACAAATCTAGTGGCCTTCTATGATGTTGCCACAGCATTGATGGATAAGGGGAGAGCAACAGATGTCATTTACCTGGACTTATGCAAAGCATTTGACACTGTCCGGCATGACATCCTGGTCTCTAAATTGGAGAGACATGGATTTGATGGATGGACCACTTGGTGGATAAGGAACTGGCTAGATGGCCGTACTCAAAGGGTTGCAGTCAACGGCTCAATGTCCAAGTGGAAACCAGTGAGAAATGGCATTCCTCAGGGGTCGGTACTGGGACCAGTGCTGTTTAACATCTTTGTCGGTGACATGGACAGTGGGACTGAGTGCACCCTCAGCAAGTTTGCTGACGACACCAAGCTGTGTGGCGCGGTCGACATGCTGGAGGGAAAGGATGCCATGCTGTCACGTCCCACTCCCAGGAAAGAGGGGGGGTAAGTGACTTCATATTCATAAATTCCCAATGGCGCAGACTAAGGTGAGATAAATCTCAAGGTCCATATAGAGAAACATTTATTAGCTTTCCAAAATGGTTAGTATAGGTCTTAACAAGTACACGATAATTGGTTAGGTATATAACAAATTATGGCAAATGGTGAGGTATGCATTGTGTTACTTAACAACAGGTATAGGACAACTTATGGCAAGCAGTACTTAATGTCGTACTTAAGGTTGTTACTTAACAACTCTAACTGTTACTTAACAATTCTAAGAGAAAAGAGAAACTGAGGGATAGAGAAAGGAAAAGACAGAGAAAAAGACAGAAAGAGATCACCGGTCCTGGTTCCAGCGTCTTTTTCAGGGAATCTTCCCAGGCACGATCTTCTTCTTTTGTTTCTTCTTTGTTCTCCCCTCAGGGGCACTTATTTTCCCCTTTTATGTTTGCTGAATTAGCATGGTCCACCCCTCTTGCCGAGGACAGCCTCGTCTCAGGTTTCTCCCTTCTCCCAGGTGACGTGTAGCATGATTTGGGTGGAGAGACGAGTGCCATAGTCATACATGTTTAGCATGATCTCTATAATCTTCGTTAGCATATGCAGGGGTGTGCGCTTTCATATGCATTTCGTGGATAATGAAGCAAAGGTCACTCATCGGACACAATGGCCTCGAGAACTGAGAACTAGCAAGCTCACCACACGAGTGGCAGAACTATCCTGTCTTCACAAGACAGTTCTCCCACGCTTTCAGGTGCCAGAAGTGTGAGCCTTATCAGTTCTTTGAAGGCCAGGCCTGCATTATTTATTTCCTTGCAAGTGTTTGAGGCATTCCATTGAAGGCTTGGAGGCCCTTCTGCCCCTCGTCAGGGAATTTACAGTCCGTCTCTTACACATGCAGAGGGACCTTGACAGGCTTGAGAGGTGGGCCCGTGCAAACTTCATGAAGTTCAGCCAGGCCAAGTGCAAGGTCCTGCCCCTGGGTTGTGGGAATCCCAAGCACAAATACAGGCTGGGCAGAGAATGGATTGAGAATAGCCCTTATAGCAGCCTTCCAGTACCTAAAGGAAATATGAGACGCTTTATCAGGGAGTGTAGTGATAGGATGAGGGGTAATGGCTTTAAACTGGAAGAGGGGAGATTTAGATTAGATATCAGGAAGAAATTTTTCACTATGAGGGTGGTGAGGCACTGGAACAGGTTGCCCAGAGAGAAGTTGTGGATGCCCTATCCCTGAAAGTGTTCAAGACCAGGCTGGATGCACTTTGAGCAACCTGGTCTAGTGGGAGGTGTCCCTGCCCAGGGCAGGGGGGTGTTGGAACAAGATGATCTTTAAGGTCCCTTCAAACCCAAACCATTCGATGACTCTGTGTAAACCGACCAATGGGATATTCCATCCCATGTGCATCATGCTCAGTATAAAAGATGAGGGATCAAAGGGTCAGGTCTCCTTTCTTCAATGGCTGGCATCTGAGGAGGACTCTGTTCATCTGCCTTTGGTCCCGATCTGTGCATCCAGATCCAGAATTCAGTTCCTGTCTGTCACTGAGTCCAGTCTGGGACTTTCCCAGGGCCTGCCAGTGACACGATTGTTGTCCTGGGAGTTTGATACTGGTTTTGTGTATATCTTCTTGTATATATTTCATTATTTTCTTTTTTATTTTATTATTAATATTTCATTAAAGTAGTTCAGTTTTTTCGAAACTCATAAGTCTCTTTCTCTCCCCCCTCTCCTTGGAGAGAGAGGTATCTCGAGCATCACGTGATGGATTCCTTTACTAATTACACTTTTGGGTTTACCTGGGGAAAGTTTACTTCGCCCTTTAATGATTATGCCAAAGTGACACCATCAGAACTAGGGGATGGAAAACCTTCGGGTTTTCCAGGTGGGGGACAGCATCTGTCATTCATTTCAGTGGCCAGTCCAGCCCAAACCACAACACGGGCACAAGTATAAATTGGAAGAGGATTGGCTGGAGAGCAGCCTTGCAGAAAGGGATCTGGGGTTGACAGCAGGCTCAATAGGAATCAGCAGTGTGCCCTAGCAGCCAAGAGGGCAAACTGCATTCTGGGGCACATCAAACACATCATAACCAGATGGTCAAAAGAGGTTATCATCCCACTCTATTCAGCATTGGTGCGGCCTCACCTTGAGTACTGTGTGCAGTTCTGGGCCCCACAATTTAAGAAGGGTGTTAAGGTCCTTGAATGTCTCCAGAGGAGGGCAACAAAGATGGTGAAAGGGTTGGAGGGCGTGTACTATAAGGAGCAGCTAAGGACTTCAGACTTGTCTAGTTTGGAGAAAAGGAGGCTGAGGGGGCGACCTCATTGCTCTCTACAGCTTCCTGAGGAGGGGAAGTGGAGAGGGAGGTGCTGACCTCTTCTCCCTGGTATCCAGTGAGAGGACACATGGGAATGGTTTAAAGCTGCACCAGGGGAGGTTCAGACTTGACATTAGGAAGCATTTCTTTACTGAGAGGGTGGTCAAACACTGGAACAGGCTTCCTAGAGAGGTAGTTGATGCCCCAAGCCTGTCAGTGTTTAAGAGGTATTTGGGCGATGCCCTTAATAACATGCTTTAACTTTTGGTCAGCCCTGAATTGGTCAGGCAGTTGGACTAGATGACTGTTGTAGGTCCCTTCTAACTGAACTATTCTATCCTGTTCTGAAATCAGCAGAGCCATTCCAGATTAATAGTCACAGAGAGAAGCTGCTGAAGAATGCAATTAAAAAATCCACACCATCCTCTAATTAAAAAACCCAACAACAAATGACTTGCTATGAATCAAAAAAAGATAAGTCTGCTGCTTAGCTAACTGCCATACATTCTTCACTTACTCCAGTATGTTTGTTGTTAGTTTACAGTCTCTTATCTTCCATCTTGCATAAAAATAAACAGGCCTTCAGTGATTAACATACCACAACCCACACTTCAAAACTAGTTGCTCTAGCTTGCTTTCCACACCTTCGTAACTGTAAACAAATAAAAATTTCTGAACAGGAGCTTCTGGAATGTTTTTCCTTCATATTGTGCCAAACAGAGGCATCCAAAGTGTCAGTTGTTATAGAAATTAGGAAAATGGTAAACTGCATCCCAATGAAGGCTATTCTAGCTAAGCATCTGAACAGTCTCATTGGAAAAAATCTTTTCTTATATCAAGACTATTTTAAGACATATTTTTCTTATAATTAACCAAGTTGTAAGGTAGGTAGAGAACCCACATTTTCCCTTCTACTATGAAGAAGTGCTGTGATTTCACATGTGGGCAGCGCTGAAAGCCCTAGTTAAGGAAAAGCCATGAATACTCCTGCTCCAGATCGTAGTTTTTAGTTCAAGCCCAGGTCTGCTGGAGTCTGATACAACTTTCCCTAATCAGTGACAAGTTTGTCACTGACATCAAGGGGAACCCAAAAAAAGCAAACTTTCAAAAAGACATATTTATTGCCTCAAAAATACTGTCTTTGTATCTGGACAGGTTGTGACTTTGAATGAAAAGACAGTACATATGTAAGGAATGTGCTATACTGATGTACTTTTAAAAGGTAGAATGTATTTTAGAAGGTAGTATCTCTCACTAAGCAAGAGTGAAAAGCTGTAAAAAAGGTTACAAGGCCCCGTGAAACTGGACACTTTGTATAAGCAATACATGCCTTGCTAATGAATATACCCTTGAAGAAGAACAGAAGGCTGATAACAAGGGAACATCCCTCCACAGAAGGCACCGAAACCGGCTGAAAACCAGACAGCTGTTGGAAGAAGCATAAAGTCAACAAAGATCTGCAGTAACTGGGGGAAAGGTACAGGCGGCAGTGAGAGATCATGACCACCAACTCAATTAGAGACTGAACAGGACTTACCCCCCCACGGTACTGGAGCATGCGCACATCAATTAAAGGACATTGTAACTTTAAATGAAAGTGAGAGACTGTACTAACTAATAGAAATTAAGATAAGGTACTAACCAATAATTATAATTAAGGGTGTGTATTTCTGTGTTTTGAACTGTATAAATATTCCGAGTAGGCCGGTGTGCTAGCTTTGTGGATTACCACCTAGCACCCATCTCTGCAGAAATGATTTAAATAAATACCTCTATGTAGGAATGTGTCTGAGAGAAAATGGTCACGTGAGCCAGCCTCCCTACTATGAGAGATTAGATTAAGAGCAAAACAGGTGGTAGAAGATGGAATTAGTACATGGGAAAAACAGGAACTGAGAAGGTAGAAAACATGTTGTGCTAATGACTAAGTAATTTACTATGTGAATTCTTGTAACCAACCTGATCTGTGAATGAACTGCATGGACAGCGCGTGAACAGAGACTGTAAGCCAATCATATAGCTGCCGCTAGCGCGTGCTCTTATTGCCTGTCTATATCTACTCTGTGAAAACTTGAATAAAGGGAGAACGATCATACTCATATTGAGATTCCATCGTTACTCCGGGTCCGTCTCCCACTCCGACATCCTCCGACATCTGGTAGCAGAGGATGGTTCAGCGCGACTGAGTTCTCCGAGACTGCGGTAAGCAGCTAGAGGAGGGGAGTGGGAAACTTCAGCTGGGAGACGTGCTGCTTGGGCGCATCAGCGGGAGCAGACAACGGCGTGAGGTCGCTCCTCACCTCCCAGGCGCAGCTATGGAAACAGAAGCTGCGGCCACGCTACTCGCTGGGATCCTCTCTAAGAGAGGGATTGAAACACCAGCGAAACTGTTGCTCAAACTGATTAAATTGGGCAGGAGATGGGGCAACAAGTAACAAAAGAAGAAGGGGCTATATTAAGACTTCTCCTGCATATCCTCTCTAAGAGAGGGGTGAAATACGATGAGCGTATGCTCCGAAGGTTGTTAACCTGGTGCAGAGAGAACGGATTTGCACCAGAGCCCCAGACAGCTTTCAAACCAGAAATATGGGAGGCTGTTGGGAATAAACTGTGGGAAGTGATAAGTAAAGGAGACAAAGAGGCATCACTGTTGGCGACGACATGGTGGTTGGTGTTATCGACCTTACAAGATATGAAGGCGGAGCGAGCCACGGCAGCCGGGGCTTTTGCAGCATTACAACCCACGGGAGGGGGATCGAACAGGCCAGATCCGAAGGTCTGGGACAATCCCCTGCTGATCCCCTCTGCTCCACCTGAGGCCGAGGGAGGAGGCAGAATGTCAGCAGAGAAGGACAGAGCCGGAGCTGTTTGCTCCTGCCATTGCCCGCCTCGCCCCCTCCCCTCCCCAGTCGTCTCCCTGAGAGAAAAGTGCTGGTTTTGTATGTCTGCTGTGTAAGTGTGTGTGGGCGCCAGCTTATACCTGCTGATCAGCATGTATGCTACTGTTTGGTTTTTGTTGTGTGCAGTGTCGTTAGGTGACTCCCCTTGAGCAGGTGTTCTGCCCAATGTGGTACTGTTCTCGTATGCAACTAGGGCTGACACTCCGTCAAGTGAAGAAGTTTGTATATACACAGTGTTTAGACGTAAGGCGAGCGCGCCCCAGGCAGATACACCAGCATGGGCTGTAGAACTGATGGAAGTCCTGAAATATTGGGGGAGTTTTCACCAGCCGACACGTTTACGGTCTCGGGAACGGCTCGCCTGTGCAGGGTGTATGGCTGGTTGTTTGTTGTTTGTCTATAAGATCATGGTTGATTGGGAAAAGGAGTTGAGCCAAAATCTATAGGATGCTCTGTAGGAAAATGAGAAACTTAAGGAAAAATGAGAAACTGAGCTCTTGTTGCAAAGGCAGACTTTTATGTCAGTCGTAAGTGACGAAGAAAAAAAAAAAAAGAGAAAAAAAAAAAGGAAAAAAATGAAAAAAAAAAAAAGAAGAAACCAAACAGGAGCAATTAGATGGGAAATGTGCCATGTTAGCACAAAAGTATGCCATAAGCATTACGAGAAAGCATCAGAAAAAGAGAAATAGGACACCTGATTCAAAGCAGTACCATTTTTTGTTTTTTTTCCTATATGTGTCTATGTTATTGCATGCCTTAGTAGATTGCTCTGTGTTATACCCTGCGAGACTAAAATGAACCCCAGCAGAAGCGGTCTCTTGAGGAAGGGGGTGGAATATGGGAAAGCAACGGAAAATCGGCGAGGAGGATTGTAAATACACTCAAGGGACTCGCACCTGGGTGCTGGAAAACACATATAACACAACAATTGTTATTCAGTCTCGGGTGCTGGCAAGAAAAACATTTGGATGACATAAGCCTGTAATGGACTCACAGACACCTTATCTAGCTGCTTGAGAATCTTGGCCTGTTGTGGAAGAAGATCAAAGCACAGCACCAGCAAGAACAGGGAGTCCGCATGCACTCTTGCTAACAAGGACTCTTTTGCTGCCAAGGATTCTTGATAACAAGGACTCTCTTGCTGCCAAGGATAAGTTTAGCAATGCTACTAGTCCAGCTATTTCTGAGGTATTGCTAGATGTAGATAGTATTCGATATGCGACGCTGCAAAACAGAGCTGCTACTGATTTTTTGCTTTCAGCTCACAGACATGGTTGTCAAGATTTTAAAGGACTGTATTGTATGAATCTAAGTGACCACTCCAAATCCATCCATGCCCAGCTGCAGGAACTGCACTGACCGAACCAGCAACTTGTGGAGACCACTGGGTGAAATGTCTTTGCTGGATGGACTTGGGGGTGGGGTTGGTTGAAGCAAATTGTACTCATCGCCTGTGTGGAAGGAATTTGTCTGTTATGTTGAGTATGCTGTTTACTGTGTTTAATAAGCATTATACGATCAGTTGTAGATGCCGCTTTGCATCGTACCCTTGTACAAGTTGTAGAATATGTTGCTCTAAAAACTATGTGTGTATCCATGAGAACCCGACCTTCACAGAAGAAGATAACAAGAAGGGATTACAACAATGTAGTCAGGTATCAGACAGCCGCTGTTAGCAAAGCTGGATCATGAGTTTGGTGAGACTCGCTGCATACGCTGGCCACACGTGCAGCAACTCGTAGCCTGTACTTTTCTACTCGATCCAGTGCAGGAGAGTCTGGTGGCACTTGCTGCGTGCACTGGCCATGCATGCAGCGACTCTAGCCTGTACTTCTCCACTCAGTCCAGTGCAGGATATAAGGAGGCTGCCTCGGGTCAGAGAGGGGGAGAGAGACATGAGCGCACTTTGAAGGTACAGGGGATACCCTGAAGCACTGTGTCTGCCCCCGCCCTCCCCATAAGTTCTATGTTCATTAACCCCAACAGCTCAGAAGGCATCACAGCATGTTGAAAGATAAGATATAGTCTACTACTGCTGCAAGACGCATTGAACACCTTCCTACAAGAATTTCAACTTTATGCCCTGATAGGACAGTGGGATGATGCAAAGAGCCTGACTGCATTAGAGTGGGTATTTTTGCCACATACCTTTTCAAAACCAGTAACTATGATGATTGAAATGTTACCACGATTGTTTTTCCAGGGTCGCTTGTGCTGTCAGCAACCGCAATGTATTTGAAATATTACAAAAGGATTTCTCGTGGGTAAATCCAAAGAAATTGGCTTTCTGGGCTAAATTTAGGAATCTGGGTATTTATTGCCTTAGCAGGGTTCTTTTTGATTCTGTTTTTAATTGTGTTTAGTATATGACCTGCTAAGAGCGTCACAACAAGGATAACATGTCCAAATTAAAAGCGGTCAAAAATGGTTTCGATGATTGGTCAAACTCATGGGGTATAACAAGATGGTTATCAGACTTACTAAAGCAAGGCCTCATGCTATTGTTGGTTATATTATTATTGATTATGGTAGCCTCATGTGTTCTCCGCAAAGTGACTGACATGATAGAAAATGCCATGCATAAGGTCTGGCTGGCTCAAGAAGAAAAAGGGGGGATTGTAGGAATGTGTCTGAGAGAAAATGGTCACGTGAGCCAGCCTCCCTACTATGAGAGATTAGATTAAGAGCAAAACAGGTGGTAGAAGATGGAATTAGTACATGGGAAAAACGGGGACTGAGAAGGTAGAAAACATGTTGTGCTAATGACTAAGTAATTTACTATGTGAATTCTTGTAACCAACCTGATCTGTGAATGAACTGCATGGACAGCACGTGAACAGAGACTGTAAGCCAATCATATAGCTGCCGCTAGCGCGTGCTCTTATTGCCTGTCTATATCTACTCTGTGAAAACTGGAATAAAGGGAGAACGATCATACTCATATTGAGACTCCATCATTACTCCGGGTCCGTCTCCCACTCCGACATCCTCCGACACCTCTACTCTGTGTGTATATTGGTATCTTGCACACCGGCTAAATGACCCTGCTTTAGGACAACAATACTATGCATCTCTCCACCCAGTAATTCATATTGCAGATACAAATGAGGATCATTCACATAATGGAGATTATTGTCTCCAGTGAGAAGCACTAGACTGAACTGCTGATGGGCTCAAAAAGGGATACAAGGGAGAGATCAAATATAGGCAAGGTGAAGTATAAACTCTGTAAAAAGCAAAAGAAGAAGATGACTTAACAGTTCCAGTTCAAAAGGAATGGAATCTCCAGACCTCAGTTGATTAGTAGTGCTAATCAGATTTCCTCCCACTTCAGCATTTTAGTTCCTGTTAATTTAGATTTGTTCATCTTGAACAGCCTGTTACAGCTGCTCAGGAACATGCTAAACATCTGCCCTGCAAAGACTTGTCTTAGTTTATACAACATTTTGATTAAATGCTGTCCCTAAGA
The DNA here is from genome assembly GCF_964199755.1 of Larus michahellis. NCBI lineage: Eukaryota > Metazoa > Chordata > Aves > Charadriiformes > Laridae > Larus > Larus michahellis. Next base: position 15,103,805 of record NC_133929.1, on the reverse strand, counting down.
CAGCAAGAAATTGTCCATATCCAAACCAGTGTTACAGCCACTTGTTTCTGCAACATGGTTTTTTTTGTTACACTAGACAATGTTATTTGGGGTATGCTTGGAAAAAAAAAAGACAAACTTTTGATGGTTTATTTATTACTACTTCTTACTGACTCAGCTTTATTTTCAGTGCCACATATTGCATGGCTGCCAGCCTGTTGGAAATATTTCTGTATTGCATTTGGTTAGCGATCCTACAATTTCAAAAGCTTGTGATCTCTTATGGAAGTCTGCAGATGTAGTTCCCTCACCCTTTTCAGCTATAGCATGATAATGCATGCTAGAACACAGGCTCTGGCACAGACTTTGGAGACGGATGTGGAAAGATTACACAATTTTGCAATAAATTCATTATGACCAAGCATCACCAGTTAATGCAGTAAGTTATCTGGCCAAAGAAATAAGTAAGGAAAAGAAAAACAAAACCCCAAGTCTTTGCTTTTCTGATGTCCTGTTGCATCAAAACACAGGTTGCATCAAGCAGAGAAAGTACAATGATGTGCTTCAATGTCTTTTTCAGTTGCTATGGTACAGTTTCCTATGGAAAATTCCTTGTTCTGTGTGGTGTTTTCCCTGCCTCATTTAGGACAGCAAAACTGTTCCTTGTGTCACCTGAGAAACTGTACTGTCAGTTTCCACCTATTGGTGAGAAAGAAACTCATCAACAGCAAAACTCTAATGGAAAATGAATTGGATAGAAGTTTCTGTGCTGGAGGCCAGCATTACACTAGGGAGGGAGGATGGGTCAGGAGCCAAGGAGACATGCCACCACGCAAGAGATATGGCTTCCACTTCAAGATTGGCCACAGATTTACAAGGTGACAAAGACACTAGGATCTTACTTCCTCTCTCCCTTTGCATTACCGTGCAGGAACCACCCATTAAAGCCTATCATTAAGGACCATCTTGAGATCATCTTGACAGGATCATCTTGAGTGAGTTCTCAGGGCAAGTGCAGGGCAGACAAGGGATCAGGGCCAGCCAGCATGGGTTTAGGAAAGGGAGGTCCTGCTTAACCAACCTGATCTCTTTCTATGACCATGTGACCCGCCTTCTGGATGTGGGGAAGGCTGTGGACGTTGTCTATCTGGACTTTGGTAAGGCCTTTGACACCGTCCCCCACAGCATTCTCCTGGAGCAGCTGGCGAATCATGGCATAGACAAGTGTCCTCTTCACTGGGTTAAAAACCGGCTGGATGGCCGTGCCCAGAGAGTTGTGATTAATGGGGTGAAATCTTCTTGGTGGCCGGTCACCAGTGGTGTCCCTCAGGGCTCAGTCTTGGGTCCGGTTTTGTTTAATATCTTTATCAATGATCTGGATGAGGGGATTGAGTGCACCCTCAGTAAGTTTGCAGACGACACCAAACTAGGTGGGAGCGTTGATCTGCTTGAGGGTAGAGAGGCTCTACAGAGGGACCTGGACAGGCTGGATCGATGGGCCAAGGCCAACTGTATGAGGTTTAATAAGGCCAAGTGCCGGGTCCTGCATTTCAGCCACAACAACCCCAAGCAACGCTACAGGCTTGGGGAAGAGTGGGTGGAAAGCTGCCCAGCAGAAAAGGACCTGGGGGTGATGGTGGACGGCCAGCTTAACATGAGCCAGCAGTGTGCCCAGGTGGCCAAGAAGGCCAACAGCATTCTGGCTTGTATCAGGAATAGCATGGCCAGCAGGAGTAGGGAAGTGATCGTGCCTCTGTACTCGGCACTGGTGAGGCCTCACCTCGAGTACTGTGTTCAGTTCTGGGCCCCTCTGTACAGGAGGGACATTGAAGTGCTGGAGCGTGTCCAGAGGAGAGCTACCATTTTCTTCATTCTTATCCAGAAGCTACCAACTTTGACCCCCTGCAAGGGGAGGACTCAGAAGTCTGATGAGGAGTCAAGGACATGGCTCGGTGTGTGCAATCTAGTCCCAGTTCACGAAGCAAACATCCTGTCCCCACTGTTAATCATCAGGTCACAGTGACCCTAGCTTCAAATTATTGCAACATTGTATTGTTTGATGTGTAACTATGTGGGCATGATGTAATCTGCTGTCAAAAAGAAGAGAGTATATAAATTGTCAGGGACGTCCCTGAGCTGAGCCTCGATTGGACACCTGACCTGACCATCCGCTTTTCCCTTTCAGCCCTCTGTGCGATTACTGGGGCTCCCCATGCTGATTGAAGTGTGAATATCTTATCAATAAACTAATAGCTATCTAACCCCCATTATGGTCTTACATTTTGCCTGATGGTATCAAACTGCACAATTATTTCTCAGAACCTTTTCATCTACACTCCCCAAGAAACTTGTCCAGAGAAAAGCATGTGAAAGTAGAAAGGATGTTGAGAATAGAAGCTAAAACTTAGCTTTAAGCATGGCAAAGTTGTAAGCAAAATCTAATGAAGTTACAGAAGGGCTTGAACCAAAAATCAAGATTTGAATATAGCTGAATTTTGATAAACTTTGCATCCTGATCTGAATGCTTAAAAGCAATCATAGAATCATAGGGTTGGAAGGGACTTCTGGAGATCATCTAGTCCAACCCCCCTGCCAGAGCAGGGTCATCTTAGAGCAGGTTGCACAGGAATGCATCCAGGCGGTTTTGAATGTCTCCAGAGATGGAGACTCCACCACCTCTCTGGGCAGCCTGTTCCAGTGCTCTGCCACCCTCAAAGTAAAGAAGTTCTTCCTCATGTTTAGGTGGAACTTCCTATGCTCAAGTTTGTGCCCATTACCTCTTGTCCTGTTGCCGGACACCACTGAAAAGAGCCTGGCCCCATCCTCCTGACACCCACCCTTTAAGTATTTATAAGTGTCAATAAGGTCCCCCCTCAGCCGTCTTTTTTCCAGACTGAAGAGACCCAAATCCCTCAGCCTTTCTTCATAAGAGAGATGTTCCAGTCCCCTAATCATCTTGGTAGCTCTCTGCTGCACCCTCTCCAGCAGTTCCCGGTCCTTCTTGAACTGAGGAGCCCAGAACTGGACACAGTACTCCAGATGCAGCCTCACCAGGGCAGAGTAGAGGGGGAGGATGACCTCCCTCGACCTGCTGGCCACACTCTTCTTGATGCAGCCCAGGATGCCATTGGCCTTCTTGGCCACAAGGGCACATTGCTGGCTCATGGTCATCCTGTTGTCCACCAGGACTCCCAGGTCTCTTTCCACAGGGCTGCTCTCCAGCAGGTCAGCCCCCAACCTGTATTGGTGCATGGGGTTATTCCTCCCCAGGTGCCGCATCCTACACTTGTTGAATTTCGTAAGGTTCCTCTTTGCCCATATCTCCAACCTGTCCAGGTCTCTCTGTATGGCAGCACAGCCTTCCAGTGTGTCAGCCACCCCCCCCAGCTTTGTGTCATCAGCAATCTTGCTGAGGGTGCACTCTATCCCCTCATCCAGGTCATTGATGAATACTCTCCAAGACTAAACAAAATTATAATCTTCAAAGAAAGATACCGCAATTTAATTTCTATGCCACTGCAATGTACAAATTCTTTGGAAGAGCAAAAGCTTTGCATACAGCAGTAATTTTTGTGCTAAAACCCACCACCCACCATTTGAGTTATGATGGGCCACATCATCTTCAACAGTGTGTGCTTTTATATTAATATTCCTAATACAAAGAGAGTCTTGCAGAATTGCTCCTCGACTTTTTTGCAATAAATGCCGGTCGTGATACCTTTTAAATATCAAGTTCCTTTGATGATCATGAGAACAGCTGTTAAATTTCTCAACAGACCTTTTGTCTTTCTTATCTTTTATCTTTTTCCCTCACTCATCCTCTCCTTTCTTCTTTTTGTCTCAAAGAGGTAGAATTGTATACATCGTTGTCTCACAGGGTTCCACTTCTTATTTGAGCACTTTCTGATTATTGCTTGGATATTTGCAAGTCGTGGGCTTTTGTATTTTCCCTGTAACTTCCCTATAGTCTGAACATGATTTATCTGCTTCATCTTTGTGATGTTGGCTCAGTTTTGCCCCGTCTAAATAATTTGAGTAGTAATTATGTCTAGGAGTTTATATTTACGATGACAATTGCTATATGTAGAACAGCAGACACCTGTAACAACATGCTTGCTGGCTTAAATAACACCTACAGGTAAAAAATAATATTTTTGTTGTGCTTGCAACAGAAGAGGTATTCCCTGTAGCTAAAGCTTGAGGACATACAGTGAATTCTGTGCATAGGGATCCATTTGTTAAAGGTAACAAGCAAAATGCTAAAGAGTCTACATTGTATTTTCTTTGTTCCCTAATCTCACTATAAGAGAGTATCATGTTAAGAGATCAAATGTATTCATATTCTTCATATCTTTCCATTCATGGGGACAGTGTGCATTTAATAAGTCTTTACACTATTAATTATTTTTCCCTGATGGTTTGCTCCACCACCTCATTTCACTGTGTTGAAGAGGAGGGGAGAAGCTTTTGTCTCCTATGAATCAAGCCATCATCTTTTGTGGATCAAATTGGAAAGTATCTGCCCCAAAAAAGCATTATTTTACTTATAGTCACCCTACAGATTGCACAACTTAACAATACACATCAAGAAGCTCAATAATCGAAGTGTATTAGGATGTAGAACTGCTCAGCTTGCATAGTATTAAATGGCTCTTTAATTTATTTAAAACAACACAAAACCTAATTCCAAATAAACTGTTGTCAGAGACAATGAGGTTTATCACAGATATAGTTAGATAAAGCTTGTTCCATTAAAGAATGAGAGACAGAACAAAAACAGTGCTCACTCTTACTGGCTGGAATCTGTTCAAATAGACTTTGACCTAAGGCTTTCTTAGCCTGATTACCCAGAGTGTTAAAATGCCATGCAAAGCTCAAAGTTCAGCTCAATACCGACATGGCTTCTAAGAATTTGATGAACATGACTGGCAAACTGGTAACAACAGACAAGGAGAAGGCTGAGGTATTCAACAACTTTTTTGCCTCAGTCTTCACTGGCAATCTGTCTTCCCACACCTCTTGAGTGGATAGACCACAAATTCCCTCCCACTGTAAAAGAAGGTTAGGTTCAAGACCACCTGAGGAAGCTGAACATACACAAGTCTATGGGACCTGAAGAGATGCATCCCAGAGTCCTGAGGGAATTGGCTGATGCCAAGCCACTCTCCATGATATTTGAAAAGTCATGGCAGTCAGGTGAAGACCCTGGTGACTAGAAAAAGGAAAACATCACACCCATTTTTAAAAAGGGTAGAAAGGAGGACCCTGGGAACTACCGACCTGTCAGCCTCACCTTCGTGGCTGGTATGATCATGGAGCAGATCTTCCTGGAAGACATGTCAAGACATATGGAAGGCAGGGAGGTGATTTGAGACAGCCAACGTGGTTTCACCAAGGGCAAATCATGCCTGGCTAATCTAGTGGTCTTCTACGATGAAGGGATTGTGTTGGTTGATAAAGGAAGAGATATGGATGTCATCTATCTTGACTTCTGTAAAGCCTTTGATATGGTCCCCCACAACATCCTTCTCTCTAAATTGTGGAGATATGATTTTGATGGGTGGACTGTTAGATGGATGAGGAACTGGCTGGATGGCCATGCCCAAAAAGACACAGTCAATGTCCCAATGTCCAAATGGAGATCAGGTGTCCCTCACGGATTTGTATTGGGACCAGTACCGTTTAATATCTTCATCAATGACGTAGACAGTGGTATCGAGTGCACCCTCAGCAAGTTTGCAGAGTGGTGCAGTTGATTGGCTAGAGGGAAGGGAGACCATTCAGGGGGACCTTGACAGGCTTGAGAGTGGGCCTGTGTGAACCTCATCAAGTTCAACAAGGCCAAGTGCAGGGTCCTGCACCTGCGTCGGGGAAACCCCCAGTATCAATATAGGTTGGGGGATGAAGGGATTGAGAGCAGCCCTATGGAGAAGGACTTGGGGGTACTGGTGGATGAAAAGCTGGACATGAGCCAACAATGTGCGCTTGCAGCCCAGAAAGCCAACTGCATCCTGGGCTGCATCAGAAGAAGTTTGGCCAGGAGGTCGAGGGAAGTGATCCTCCCCCTCTACTCTGCTCTCATGAGACACCACCTGGAGTACTGCATCCAGCTCCGGGGTCTCCAGTACAAGAAAGACATGGACCTGTTATAGCAGGTCCAGAGGAGGGCCACAAAAATGATCAGAGGGATGGAGCACCTCTCCTATGAGGACAGGCTGAGAGAGTTGGGGTTGTTCAGCCTGGAGAAGAGAAGGCTCCAGGGAGACCTTATTGCAGCCTTTCAGTACTTAAAGGGGGCTTATAAGACAGACAGAGAAAGACTTTTTACCAGGGCCTGTAGTGACAGAACAAGGGGCAACAGTTTTAAACTGAAAGAGGGTAGGTTTAGATTGGACAGAAGGAAGACATTTTTTACGATGAGTGTGGTGAGACACTGGAACAGGTTGCCCAGAGAAGTTGTGGAAGCCCCATCGCTGGAAGCGTTGGATGGGGTTTTTTTGAGTAACCTGATCTAGTGGAAGATGTCCCTGGCCCATGGCAGGGGATCAGACCTAGATGATCGTTAAAGGTCCCTTCCAACCCAAATCATTCTATGATTCTATGATTTTAAAGAAATCTCATATAAACAAATCTTAAAGGGGGGAAACTGAGAAGGAATGCCCTACCCCAGCTGAAGTATTATGTTGTCTTAGAAAACAGGGGCTAGGGAAAGGAAAAGTCAAGGAAACTTTGCACCATCTTTGTTTGTTACTAACATGCTTCAAATGAACATGGGGATGTCTAGAGCTGACGCAAAAAACTACGAGCTGCAGGTGTAGCTCTGCACAGCAGCCCCTGGGCAGCAAATGGCAATGCAGGTGCTGACAACACTCCTCCTAATGCAGCCCAGGATACCATTAGCCTTCTTTTGCTGCAAGGGTACATTTTTGGCTCACGTTCAATTTGGTGTCTGCCAGAACCCCCAGGGCCTTTTCTGCAAAGCTGCATTCCAGATGGTCGGCCCCCAACATATATTGGTGCCTGGGGTTGTTCCTCCCCAGGTGCAAGTCTTTGCAGTAATTTAAAAAACAAAAAAGATGGGAATTCCATTTATTTTCAGTTTTATTCCACATCCCTCCTTCATATAGTCAGAATTTACAAATAACATTTTTTAAAGCTAATTTAATTTTACTTATTGTCAGGAGACCAGCTCCAGTGCAGGTAAGTCCGTACTGGGGAAGGGAATCGCGGCAAAAAAGGCCAGCAAGGGGATCGGTTTTGGGGCTTTTCGAAGCCTGGAAAAGTGGCCAACCCGGGCCGGTACCCGGCACTTCCGGGGGGCGGTGACAGCTGAGGAGCCGGGGGCGGAGCCAGCACCCCCGGCGGCAGGTCTGAACGAGGCGTAAATTCCCCTCCCCGTCCGTCGTTGGGCACTTGAGCAAACAAGCGGTGAGTGGGTGTCGCCCAGGGCATCGCCTGAGAGCACCACGATAAAGGCACTCTCTAAGGGGCTAAGGAGCTTAGCTATGGCTTCCACCCGGAAAGCCAGAAAGGATGTGGGAACCCAGACAGAGTTCCCACGGAGACACGCAGCCGTCCAGGTCACAGGCTGCAGGGAGTGCCAGAGCCTTTCACTGGCAATGGGAGGCAGCTATGAGAACTGCTGTGTGCATTGTGAACAGGTGAATGATCTGCTCAGCCTGGTGGCAGAGCTGAGAGAGGAAGCTGAAAGGTTAAGGAGCATTAGGGAGGCTGAAGAAGAAATAGACTGGTGGAGCCAGGCTCTGTCCTCCTTGAAACAGAAACAGGAGCACCTGGCAGAAAGCAGCCAGGATCAAGGGGCCCCTGTACCCTGCTCCTGTCAGGCAGAAGCCTAAATGAAGGGAGTGAATGGAGGCAGGTTCACGGTCGGGGCAGCAGGTGAACTCTCTCCTTGCCCCCCCTGCCCCCCCCACCCCAGTACCTCTGAGCAACAGATATGAGGTACTGAATGGGGACAGCCAGTCAAATGAGGACGTGGATGATGGGCAGTCTACACTAGAGACATATCCACAGTCAGAAAGGCGTATCTCCCATATCATGACCACGCCCACAAGGAAGAAAAGAAGGGTTGTATTCATTGGTGACCCCATCCTAAGGGGAACTGAGGGTCCAATACGCTGGGTAGACCCTCCTCACAGGGAAGGCTGCTGTCTTCCTGGAGCCCGGGTTAAGGACATCACCAGGAAACTTCCTAGTTTGATACAGTCCTCAGACTATTACCCATTACTGATTTTCCATGTAGGTGGAGATGAAGCTGTGACTTGTAGTCCAAGAGCAATCAAAGGGGACTTCAGGGCCTTGGGAAGGTTGGTGAGGGAGTCTGGGGCACAGGTTATTTTCTCCTCACTCCTTCCAGTCGCAGGCAGTGACGTGGGAAGGAACAGATGCATCCGGTCTGTTAATACATGGCTCCGTGGCTGGTGTTGCTGCCACAATTTTGGGTTTTTTGACAATGGGATGGCCTACACAGCACCGGGGTTATTGGCATCAAATGGGAAACACCTTTCTCAAAGGGGGAAGAGGGTCTTTGCCCAAGAGATTGCGGGGCTGATCAACAGGGCTTTAAACTAGATGTGAAGGGGGAGGGGGATGATAATATTAGGCTTGTCTGTGACAAGCTGTGGGACATCACATCAGGGTTAGAGGGACAGGGCGCTAGTTAAGGGCCTTCGACCTGTTGCCCCGAGGCATGCTGGGGACGCTGCATCACAGTCAAAGTCTTATGAAAGTGAGCTAGGGGCTCCTGAGGTAGTCTGAGTCAGCAGGGAAACACCCGTGAAACACCCCAAGGGGTGCTCCTCTAAGAAGGCGTCACAGCCAACAGCCTGGCTGAAGTGCCTCTACAAGAACACATGCAGCACGGGCAACAAACAGGAGGAGTTGGAAGCTACGGTGCTGCTGGAAAGCTACGACGTAGTGGCCATTACTGAAACCTGGTGGGATGAATCCTATGACTGGAGTGTGGCTACAGGCTGTTCAGAAGGGACAGGCGAGGAAGGAGGGGCGGAGGTGTTGCCCTCTATGGTAAGCAAGGGATAGAGAGTGAAGAGATGTCCCTAAAGAACAGCCAAGAGGAAGTCAAAAGTTTATGGCTAGGAATTAGAGGCCAAGGCAACAAGGGGAACCTTGTGGTTGGTGTCTACTACAGGCTGCCTGATCAAGGGGAGCCTACTGATGAAGCCTTCTTCCTCCAGCTTCAGGAGGCATCGCGCTCGAAGGCTCTCGTCCTGCTGGGGGATTTCAACCACCCCGACATCTGCTGGACAAGGAACACGGCGAGCTGTAGACAGTCCAGGAGGTTCCTGGAGTGCCTCGATGATAATTTCTTAAGACAGGAAATAGACAGCCCTACCCGAGGGGATGCCATACTGGACCTCATAGTCACCGATGCCAGTGAGCTCATTGGGGATGTCAAGACTGGAGGCAGCCTGGGCTGCAGTGACCACGCACTGGTGGAGTTCACAGTCCTAAGGGATATGTGTCACATGAGGAGCGTAGTCAGGACCCTGAATTTTAGGAAAGCAGATCTGCGGCTATTCAAGGAGTTAGTCAACAGGACCTCCTGGGAAACGGTCCTCAGGGACAAGGGGGCAGAACAGAGCTGGCAGCTCTTCAAGGATGCTTTCCATAGAGCACAAGAGCTCTCGATCCCCAGGTGTAAGAAATCAAGCAAGAAAGGGAAGAGACCAGCATGGCTGAGCTGGGACCTGCTGGTCAAACTAAAAGGCAAGAAGGAACTGCACAGGCAGTTCAAGCAGCATCAGGTAGCCTGGGAAGGGTATAGGGATGCTGCCCAGTTATGTAGGGATGAGGTCAGGAAGGCCAAGGCGCGGCTGGAGCTGAACTTGGCAAGGGATGCTAAGAATAGCAAGAAGGGCTTCTACAGGTACATCAACCAGGAAAGGAAGGTCAAAGAAAGCGTACCCTCCCTGATGACTGAGAATGGCAAACTGGTAACAACAGACGAGGAGAAGGCTGAGGATCTGAACAGCTTTTTTGCCTTGGTCTTTACTGCCAGCCTCTCTTCTCACGCCTCCCACGTCGAAGGACCGCAAGACGGGGACCTGTGGGACAAAGTCCCTCCCACTGTAAGTGAAGTCAAGGTTTGTGACCACCTGAGGAACCTGAACATACACAAGTCTATGGGACCTGAAGAGATGCACCCCAGAGTCCTGAGGGAATTGGCTGATGTCATTGCCAAGCCATACTTCATGATACTTGAAAAGTCGTAGCAGTCAGGTGAAGTCCCTGGTGACTGGAAAAAGGGAACCATCGCACCCATTTTTAAAAAGGGTAGGAAGGAGGACCCTGGGAACTACCGCCCTGTCAGCCTCACCTCTGTGCCTGGGAAGATCATGGAACACATCCTCCTAGAAGCTATGCTAAGGCACATGGAGGACAGGGAGGTGATTCGAGACAGCCAGCATGGCTTTACCAGGGGCAAGTCCTGCCTGACCAACCTGGTGGCTTTCTACAATGGAGTGACTGCATCAGTGGACAAGGGGAGAGCTACGGATATCATCTATCTGGACTTCTGCAAGGCCTTTGACACGGTCCTCCACAACATCCTTCTCTCTAAGTTGGAGAGATATGGATTTGAAGGATGGACTGTTCGGTGGGTAAGGAACTGGCTGGATGGTCGCATCCAGAGGGTGGTGGTCAATGGCTCGATGTCCAGATGGAGAGGGGTGACAAGTGGTGTCCCTCAGGGATCCGTACTGGGACCAGTGCTGTTCAACATCTGCATCAATGATATAGACAGTGGGATCAATTGCACCCTCAGCAAGTTTGCTGATGACACCAAGCTGAGTGGTGCAGTCGATGTGCCCGAGGGACGGGATGTCATCCAGAAGGACCTGGACGAGCTAGAGAGGTGGGCCCGAGCAAACCTTATGAAGTTCAACCAGGCAAAGTGCAAGGTCCTACACTTGAGTCAGGTGAATCCTCATTATCAATACAGGCTGGGGGATGAGGTGATAGAGAGCAGCCCTATGGAAAAGGGCTTGGGGGTACTGGTGGATGAAAAGCTGGACATGAGCCAACAATGTGTGCTTGCAGCCCAGAAGGCCAATCACATCCTGGGCTGCATCAAAAGAAGTATGGCCAGGACGTCAAGGGAGGTGATTCTGCCCCTCTGCTCTGGTGAGACCCCACCTGGAGTACTGAGTCCAGTTCTGGAACCCTCAGCACAATAAGGACATGAACCTGTTGGAGGGGGTCCAGAGGAGGACCATGAAGATGATCAGAGGGCTGGAGCACCTCTCCTATGAAGACAGGCTGAGAGAGTTGGGGTTGTTCAGCCTGGAGAAGAGAAGGATCCAGGGAGACCTTATAGCGGCCTTCCAGTACCTGAAGGGGGCCTATAAGAAGGATGGGGAGGGGCTGTTTGCAAGGGCATGTAGCGATAGGTACAAGGGGCAATGGTTTTAAACTAGAGCAGGGTAGGTTTAGATGAGATATTAGGAAGAAGTTTTTCACTGTGAGGGTGGTGAGACACTGGAACAGGTTGCCCAGAGAGGTGGTGGAGGCCCCATCCCTGGAGACATTCAAGGTCAGGCTTGATGAGGCTCTGAGAAACCTGATCTAGTTAAGATGTCCCTGCTTACTGCAGGGGGGTTGGACTAGATGACCTTTAAAGATCCCTTCCAATCCAACGCATTCTATGATTCTATAAGATGCAATACAGACTTGTGGTGGGTTGGCCCTGGCTGGCAGGTAAGCCCCCATCCAGTTGCTTTCTGGCTCACTTCCCCCAGACTGGTATGAGGGAGAGAATTGGAAGGCCAAAAGGGAAAAAAAACTCAAAAGAGAGTTTAAGTGAAGCAAAGCTCTGTGTGCAAGTCAAGCAAAATAAGGAATTCGCTCACTACTTCCCATTGGCAGGCAGATGTTTAGCCACTTTCCTGAAAAGCAGGGCCTCGCCCAGTATATAGGCCGGGGAGGGGGGGGGGCAGGAAATCGACGCTTGGGAGCAGGCTGGGGGCTTCCGGTTGGAGAGCAGTGGTACATTAATTGTGTTTTGTACATTCCTCTATCAGTATTATTGTTGTCGTTTTCCTCTTTCCTTCGCTGTTCTGTTAATCTGCCTTTATCTCAACCCACGAGTTTTGCCTTTTACTTCCAATTCTCCCCCCATCTCGCCGCTGGGGGGAGAATCTCGGAATTTATTAATAATTGAACCAAATCTATGGGGGAAACGGGGGGGGATACTTTCCCCCACTCCTTCGCCTCCCTTTTCTCCTTCAGGCCAGGTACAACAGCTTTTGAGAATTTTTAATATCCTTGGGATATTCAAGTCCAGGGTAGTGAGCTTGCTGCGCGCCCTCCTCGCTGCCCGAAGGATCTTGAATTCTACCATTTCATGATCACTGCAGCCAAGGCTACCCCTGAGCTTGACATTCCCCACAGCCCCTCCTTGTTGGTAAGGACAAGGTCCAGCATAGTTCTTCTCCTTGTTGGCTCCTCTACCATTTGAAGAAGAAAGTTGTCATCGACACATTCCAAGAACTTCCTGGATTTCTTGTGCCCCGCTGTGTTGTCCTTCCAACAGCTATATCGGGGTGGTTGAAGTCCCCATGAGGACCAGGGTCTGTGAACACGAGGCTGCTCCTTATCTGTCTATGGAGGGCCTCATCCGCTCTGTCGTCCTGGTCAGATGGCCTGTAGCAGACCCCTACTGTAATGTCCCCTGCCCCTGTGTTCCCTTTAATCTTGACCCATAAGCTCTCCATTGGGTCTTCATCCATCCCCAGGTGGAGCTCCATGCACTCCAGCTGGTCATTGACATAGAGGGCAACACCCCCTCCTCATCTCCCCAGCCTGTCCTTCCTGAAGAGTTTGTATCCCTCCATTCCAACACTCCAATCATAACAGCCATCCCACCACATCTCTGTGATGCCAATGAGATCATAGCCCTGGAGGCGTGCGCACATCTACAACTCCTCTTGCTTGTTCCCCATGCTGCGTGCACTTGCATAAAGGCATTGCAGCTGGGCGCCCAATGAAGATGCCTCACTGGCTGGAATGGCTGCATTTTCTTCATGCTGCTCTTCAGGTGGTCTTCCTCTGGGGTGTTTTATCTGTGACTCCCTGGTTTCTATTGCCTCAGGAGCCCCTGACTCGTCCCCATAAGACTTCGAGTGTGCTGCAGCGTACCCAGCACATCTCAGAGCAACAGGTTGAGGGCCTTTGCTAGTGACCCATCCCTCAGACCTTGGAGCATCATCCCTTGGCTTGCATTGGCGTGAAAAGGACAAAGCGGTTTCGGCAGAAAATAAACCCCCTTGCGTTCTAACGCTCCTCACCGAGGTGGGAGGCTAGGTACGGCTAGGTTTAAATTCTGAGTGATGCCCAATTCAGCACTATCAGTCCAATCACATTTAATATGTATTAAACTGTTACGATTTGGATACACTAATAGTGGACTGCACCTTCAGTCTAGTCGTGCTCATGAACTAGCACGGCCACTCTCGAGTCTTTGGTCGCGTTCAGTGAGAAACCGAAACAACTAGCTACTTAAAAAAGTGCAGTTTATTTAAACAACAGATATATAGGTTCTTAGGATTGCCGGTGATAAATACACTGTCTGCAAAGCACGTGCAAATAAGGGTATTGTTAATTATACAAAATGCACAACTAAGTTATAAACAATACAGCCTGGCTATAAATGTAGGAGAGAGACTTCTAAGTTTCCCGAGGAAGCACTCGGTATAATCTAAGTCTTACCCAAAGGCGTCCCTGTGGCGGGGGGAAGAAAGACTCAGTCTGTCGACTGGTCCCGGAAGTCAGTGATGGAGTCCTCCTTGACTTGTTCGTGATGGTGTCTTCCCTGATATCCCCCCTCTCTCGGGCTATTTTTATACTATTTGTTATCTTCAAGGTGGAGTTTGAGTGACTTTAGTCATACATACTTTTATCATGATTGGTGTAAAATTCTCTCGCTTCACAATTAAAGGTATAGTTTACAAGAAATTCAGGGTGCAGACTCAAGAAGGAGTGGTCACACCTTGGAGGCGGGTAGTCTTTGGGATGGAGGTGTGTTTTGGTATTATAATGACATTATAATGAGCAAAGTTCGCACAAAGGACAGCATTTCATCAAAATTTGACAAAATGTTGGCTCTGAGTATTGAGCGGGCAGCTAATTGGCAGCTTATCTGTTTCATGGTATCATCCCATTCCCATATCCGCTATACATCATAAGGTAAAGCCGCGGAATAATTGCATCCCGTCCCGTACCTCATGTAGCTTATCAGGGAACCACAGGTGTTGTATCCTTCATGCCAGCTGCAGCTATTTTCTACCTCAGAAGCCTCTTGATTTTGAGTTTTTTGAGTGTCTCCAGGGAATCCTGACATTGATCCTGGCAATAATACTATTTTTATTATGTATGGCTACCTGGAGGCTCAAATTCTAAAATGACGAATTGGCAGATGGAATTGATGCTATTCAGTTTTACCTTTTTATTCCGTTGTTTGTAGTCAAAGAGACCCAGAGTGGCCATGGTCTCAAGCCTTTGTTAAACACAATGCGATGGCAGGAACAAGAAAGGGAGACTTGAGTTTGGCCACTGTAGTTCTACAGGAAAATGAGGTGTTACATGAGTGGACCTGGAATAGTTGGTACCCAGTCCTGAAAGGTAAGGCAGGGGTGGAAATCCAAGTAGGGTGTAGAATGATCAACGGCTCAAACCATGAGAAGGCCATAAGAGTAGAGATATTTCGCCCTCAGAACCCACGCTCAATGACGACAAAGCACTGTGTCACCGACGAGTGGGATTGCTGGTATAATTTTACTCTTGTGGAACCCACTCTTGTAACTTGTCGTTGGCAACAGGATGAAATAGCGCTGCTATTTGAATTCAAGATAGACGTAGCACCTGAGCTTTGGGATAATGCACTGTCACGGTACACTGCAAGCACTGGAACACCAGAAAACAAAAGGGGGTTAAATCTCTCCACTCTGGTTATACAAGGAAGTGAAGTATATTCCAGAGATAAATGGAGATGGAATGAATCACTTCAAATGGCTAAAATCGAGGCCGCCCTTGGAAAGAGAATACACATTGGTTGCCAATTTATCAATGGGTCTACTCACCACAGGCCAACTGTAATTAAAACCATCTATGTAGACTCTACCAAACCGGACAAATACAACACTGATTGTTACAAAATTATGGAGCCAAATTCAGATTGCTGGCACAATTTCACTTTCATCAAACCTACAGTAGTGTATTGTATTTGGGGCTACGAGGGCACAGAATTGTTATTTGAATTCATGATTGACTCAAATACACCTGAACTTGCTGAAATGAATCCAGAACCTACACCCCCACAAACTCTCAAAGGCGTACCTTCTAAGCCCTCCATTAGTCTAACTCCTTACATTTTCAACATTGGCCCTTATGTTATTAAACACACAGGTCAACAACAGATACTGTTTAATCCCACATATTCCCTCAAACGAGTAGAATTGTCAATGCAGATTAAAATCTCTGCGATCAAACCCACCTGCTTACCATTCCTGAGTACATCTTATGCAGGATGGTCAGCATGGTTACGCAGACGAACTCTTGCCACTTCACAACGACTGAAGAGGGATGTGACTGGTATTTTAGGAACAGGCCTGGGAGTCTTAAATAGTATAGATGCTGAGATACTTGCCAACAAACTAGTCACAACCACTACTGATCTGGACAAATTAAGACATCCCCTACAGTCCTCTCTACTAGCATTGGGAAACCACCAATGGCTTTTATCGAATATATTGCCTCAGTGGGAAGAAACGGGTGAAAAAGACCATCAGCTGATCACAGATGCACTTGGTACAACCCAAAACAATGTTTCCTTGGCTCTTAGTTGTATCCAAGCCCAATTGTGGATGCAATCTATGACAGCCGCAATCATAAGGGAAGGTGAAGAAGGCACCTTGCCCACCGAAATTCGAAAAGTAATATGGGATAACGCAATTGAATTTGAGAAAAAATTTCAGTCCTGGTGGTATCTGGTTAATTTCACCTATGATCCCATTGAGACCAAGGCCACAGCTTTTGTCTTAACAATACGCAATGCTTTGGTATACACCATATACCCAATCATTGCGCTGGGGTTGAATCACCAAGGAGCCATACTCTATCCAATAGAGCACAGAGTGTGGGCACAACAAAATGAGAATAAAGGGCAAACTGTTGATGTTGACGCATGCGTTTCACGAGACCAACAAGGATTCATTTGTGAGAGTAATACTCTCAAAGCACAAGACATTTGTCTTGACACCAACCAGAATGTTTGTCACTTTGAGATACATCCCGATGAAACCCCAGAGACTGTGCTTGTATATATTGGGAAAGGGTGCGTTTGCATGAGGTCTCCCTGTAGTCTTGTATTCATAGATGACATAGTAGTTGATATAAGTAATCACTCAAATCTTTGTGTTTGTAACTTTACTAACATTATCGGATGTGACTTCAATTATTCAGCTCCTGTTACATCTTTTCAATTGCTACAATCTAATTACACATTGATTCGAGATTTGTTGCCTACCCCTATCGGAATGAATCTCTCACTGGTGAAGAAGCTGCTACAACACGATGAATTGAAGCGACTGTTGAAAGAGGCCCAAGAAAATGGACAGAGAACTTTGATTACCGTCCATCATGATGTTGAAGAAATACACCAAGTGCTGGAAAGAGTCAAGAGAGACGGAGGACATGGATGGGGAGATACTCTTTTTGGATGGTCGCCGACACTTACAGGACTTTATAACAAGATGCTCCATCCTGTTGTTGTTTTACTAATACTCATTGTTTTGTGCTTCGCTTTGACAATTGTTTTGTATGATAGACTTTGGATTATGATGAAAAGTTTAACTCATTTGATCACTCCACGAGATGTATTTGCACTTGATATCCCTCACCACAAGAACACATGTGATCTTTCCTATCAGTATTGAGTATCGTGGAGCTTGAGTGACTGTAGTCACGGGGTGGATTATGTGGAATAAATACTAAATTGGCTAAAAATACAAAAGTACAGCATTGTTCTCACATTAAGGAAAAGTATAAAATCAAGAGGCTTCTGAGGTAGAAAATAGCCGCAGCTGGCATGAAGGATACAACACCTGTGGTTCCCTGATAAGCTACATGAGGTACGGGACGGGATGCAATTATTCCGCGGCTTTACCTTATGATGTATAGCGGATATGGGAATGGGATGATACCATGAAACAGATAAGCTGCCAATTAGCCGCCCGCTCAATACTCAGAGCCAACATTTTGTCAAATTTTGATGAAATGCTGTCCCTTGTGCAAACTTTGCTCATTATAATGTCATTATAATACCAAAACACACCTCCATCCCAAAGGCTACCCACCTCCAAGGTGTGACCACTCCTCCTTGAGCCTGCGCCCTGAATTTCTCGTAAACTATACCTTTAATTGTGAAGCGAGAGAAATTTACACCAATCATGATAAAAGTATGTATGACTAAAGTCACTCAAACTCCACCTTGAAGATAACAAATAGCATAAAAATAGCCCGAGAGAGGGGGGATACCCAGGGAAGACACCATCGCAAAGAATTCCATCACTGACTTCTGGGATCAGTCGATGGGCTGAGCCTCTCTTTCCCCCCCTCATAGGGACGCCTTTGGGTAAGACTTAGACTATACCGAGTGCTTCCTCGGGAAACTTATGGAGATTTCTCTAGAGAGTCTCTTTTCTACATTTAGAGCCAGGCTGTATCGTTTATAACTTTGTCGCGTGTTTTGTATATGTAACAATACTTTCATTTGCACACAGTGTATTTATCGCTGGCAACCCATAAGAACCTATACATCTGTTTTTTAAATAAACTGCACTTTTTTAAGTAGCTAGTCGTTTCAGTTTCTCACTGAACGCGACCAAAGACTGGAGAGTGGCCGTGCTAGTTCATGAGCACGACTAGACTGAAGGTGCAGTCCACTATTAGTGTATCCAAAGCGTAATAGTTTAATACATATTAAACGCGATTGGACTGATAGTGCTGAATTGGGCATCGCTCAGAATTTAAACCCAGCCGCACCTGGCCTCCCACCTCGGTGAGGAGTGTTAGAACACAAGGGGGTTTATTTTCTGCCAAAACTGCTTTGCCCCTTTTCACGCAACAGTATTATAATGACATTATAATGAGCAAAGTTCGCACAAAGGACAGCATTTCATCAAAATTTGACAAAATATTGGCTCAGGGTAGCGAGTAGCAGCTTATCTGTTCCACAGTAAGCTAGTTAGGCAGCTTATCTGTTTCATGGTACGATCTCGTTCCTGTATCTGCATAAGACAAGGCCACGGAATAATTACCTTCCGTCCCGTATCTCATGTAGCTTCGCAAGCATCCTTGTACAGGGAACCGCAGATGTTGCATCCTTCGCATGCCAGCCGCAGCTGTTTTCTACCTCAGAAGCCTCTTGATTTTATACTTTTCCTTAATGTGAGAACAATGCTGTACTTTTGTATTTTTAGCCAATTTAGTAATTATTCCACAGCTTGTCACGAGCAATCCAGGTAATATCCCCCTTCCCCAACAAGCCTGATTTAAAGCTCCATCAACGAGCCTGTCCTGGTTCCGGCGGGGATAGGGTTAATTCTCCCCAGGACAGGTATTCCATGCCATGTGAGCCATGCCCACCCTGAGCTGCCGGGGGAGGGGGCAGGAAGCCGCCAGGAAGTCGCCGCTTGGGGCTGGGGCATCCTGTGTCCAGTCGGTGAGCGGTGCAGCGGGTTCGGTAATCGTGTTTGTATATTCCTCTGTCCGTGTTATTGTTGTTGTTTTCTTGTTCCCTTTGCTGTTCTGTTAAACTGCCTTTGTCTCAACCCAAGAGTCTTGCCTTTTTTTCTTCCGATTCTTCCCGTATTGGGAAGGCCCGAGCGAGCGGCACGTGGTTCTTTGTTGCTGTCTGAGGCTAAACCACAACAGAGCCCCACTAGCTCATGAGCAAACGCCCTCTTCCCCCTTTCAGAAAGATGTGCCCCGTCCGATGCCAACAAGTCTGGTACCGTGCAGGCCATCCCATTGTCAAAAAACCCCAAAACTGTGGCAGTGACACCAGCCACAGAGCCATCTATTGACAGACTGCACACATCTGTTTCTTTCAGAGTCCCTGCCTATAACTGATAGAATAGAAAAAAGATAACCTGCACCCCAGATTCCCTTATTAACCTTCCCAAGGCCCTCAATCTCTTTTGATTGTTCTTGGAGTATGCGTTGCCACCTCATTGCCACCCACATGAAAGAGCAACAGCGGGTAGTAGTCTGAGGGCCAAACCAGGCTGGGAAGTTTTCTAGTGACATCCCTGACCCGGGCCCCAGGGAGGCAGCATACTTCCCTATGAAGAGGGTCTGCCTGGCATATTGGACCCTCTGTTCCCTTCAGAAGGGAGTCACCTACTACTATAACCCACCTCTTCTTCCTTGTGGAGGTGTTTTTTAAACAGGGGATAGGCCTTACTGGTCCTGGCAACTCTTCTGATCTAGTCGAACCATCTTCCATATCATCCATGAGCTGGCCTACCTCCTTGAGAGCCTCATACCTATTATACAGAGGCACCTGGTTAGGGGATGTGGGCAAGGAGGGGGTTCGCTTGCCACCCCTAGTACAGGCTAGTTCTCCTTTTGGCCACTGCCTTCGGTCTGGCAGGGGGAGGGTACCAGATCTCCTTCAGCTCAGGGTTTTTTGGTGGCTCTTCTGTTTTTGTTTTTTTTGTTTGTTTTTTTGTTTTTTCCCTCTCAGGGAGGTCAGAGCCTGATTCCACCTATCAATTTCTGTCTCACACTCCCTGATGCTCCTTAGCCTTTCCACTTCCTCTTTTAGCTCTGCTACCAGGCTGAGTAGATCATACACCTGGTCACACCTCACACAGCTGTCATCTCTTCTACCACCCATTAGCCTTAAGAGGTTAAGGCACTCCCTGCAGCTGGCAACCTGGGTGGCTGCATGCTTCCAGGGGAGCTCTGTATGTATGGCTACGTCTGCTCTAGCAAGTGCAGAAGACACAGGAAGCTGTGTCTTTCAGGTAGAGACCATGGCTGAACTCCTCTCTTGAGCTTTACTCACCCTTCTTGCATGCCCTTCCATGCAAACTGCCACGCCACACCTTGTTTGCCATGCTCCTGGTTGCTCACACTCCCTAGGGCTGCCTTTTAAGGGGATGGGACTGGCCTCTGCTGCTGCAGGCTCCGCCCCTGCCCCATCAGCCACCCTCGCGTGAGCTGTGGATTCCCTGTGGGTCCTGTCCTTTTTCGCACCCAATGTGGGGCTTGAAGGGTTGAGATAAGGAAAGATCTGACCAGAGTGTTTTAAAACAAATTTGTTACACACATTTATTATATTAGTTAAATAGTCACTAGTCACAATGTTGCTTCGTTTGTTCACATAGTTGTGTAAATTCGTATGTACTCCCCGCGATGCTGTTTATCACCTCTGGGAGAGGGATCAGGATCATCATTCTGCTGTCCTGTGTAATAACAACTTATGATACGATAACATCACTGTTCAGGCGCTTATGTTGGGGTGTTTATGTGGTATTACTGTCCTGCCCGTATCTTGATCACCGTGTCTCAGAATTTATTAATAATCGAACCCAATCTATGGGGGAAACAGTGGGGGATACTTTCCCCCACTCCTTCGCCTCCCTTTTCTCCTTCGGGCCAGGTACAACAGCTTTTGAGAATTTTGAATATCCTTGGGATGTTCAAACCAGCATGGTCCTATTGCTATGTCTCCTGAATGTGTTTCAGTTCTTACTTAGGGTTAAACAACTATTTAAGAATACTATCCAGAGATCTGCTCTGAGGCTGGATACTCATGGGTGGCATGGCATGTGGGAGAACATGGAGAGTTATCTAGAGAACTTCTCACCTAGAATGGTCTGAAACTTCATTCCTAAACAACTTCAGGACCCTGATAAAGTGGTAGAATATTTGAAAGGAAAATGCTGTGGCTATTCCAGAGAGGCACAACTTACCACACTGTGCTGGGCCCTGGCCAGTATCTACCAGGCACTGCTTGATATTATGCAGCACTCTCAAGGGAAAGAGATGGAAACCAGACCGACAGACACTGCAGCTACTCCAACCCCTGAAACAGGTACTGTGGCTACTCAAACCCTGGTAACAGGCACTGCAGCTAAACCAGAAAACCATCCCATGCCGGTATCAGGTGCCCCTATACAGAAGAAGAAATAGACGAAGAAATCAGTTCGCCTACTAAGGGATGATGATGAACCAGGGCCATCATGAGAACAGGAGGAAGAGGCAGAACCAGAGATAATCATCCGATCCCTATCCTTGAGCGAGCTGCGGGATACGCGCAAAGATTTCAGCTGCCATCTGGGCGAGCACATTGTCACCTGGCTGCTCTGATGCTGGGATAATGGGGCCAGTAGCCTGGAATTAGAGGGTAGGGAAGCCAAGCAGCTGGGATCCCTGTCTAGGGAAGGGGGCATTGACAAGGCGATTGGGAAAAAGACACAAGCCCTCAGCCTCTGAAGGCAACTCCTGTCAGGCGTGAGGGAAAGGTACCCCTTCAGTGAAGATGTTGTATGTCATCCAGGCAAGTGGACCACCATGGAAAGAGGTATCCAGTACCTGAGGGAATTAGCCGTGTGGGAGATGGTTTATTATGACACGGACAGTGCGCAGTTACCCACAGGTCTTGATGAGGTCCAATGCACAAGGCCCATGTGGCAGAAGTTTGTACGGAGCGCACCATCGTCGTATGCCAACTCATTGGCAGTAATACAATGGAAAGGCGAAGAGGGACCAACAGTGAATGAGGTGGCTGTCCAACTATGGTGAGACAATGAAAGTGTCTCTTCCCCCCCTCATCTCGGCTGTGGAGAAATTGTCCCATAAGGTCCAGTAACTCAAAGAGAATATGTCCTACTCCCCACCTGTATGGGCCAGTATCTCAGCTATCAGGAGTAGGTGTTTCTCTGCTCAAGAGAGAGGATATAGAGGGTACATACCATGAGGCACCCTGTGGTTTTACCTGCGTGACCACGGAGAGGACATGAGGAAGTGGGATGGACAACCTACTTGGATCCTGCGGACACGGGTGCAGGAGTTGCAAGGAAGAACAATCACAAAAGGGGATCCCTCCAGGAAAAGTGCTGCTCCAGATTCCAGCGGACAGTTCCCCAGTGTTGTGGGTTTTGCCAGACTGGCCACTGAAATGAATGACAGATGCTCTCCCTGAAAGAGGAGGAGGAAGAAAGAGAAAGAGACTTATGAGTTTAGAAAAAAAAAATGAACTACTTTAATGACATATTAATAAAATAATAATAAAAAAATAACGAAATATATACAATATATACAAAACCGTATCAAACTCCCAGGATGACGATTACGTCACCGGCAGGCACAGGGAAAGTCCCAGACTGGACTCAGCGACAGATGGGAAATGGATACCGGATCTGGATTCAAAACCTAAAATAATGCACAGATTGGGATCAAAGGCAGATGACCAGACAGGGTCCTCCTCGGTTGCCAGCCACTGAAGAAAGAGGGCTGACCCTTTGATCCTTCAGCTTTTATACTGAGCATGGGGCAGATGGGATGGAATACCCCTGTTGGTCAGTTTTGGGTCACCTGTCCTGTCCGCTCCTCCCTGCAGGTGAAACGCTTTTCTGCTTCCGACTCTCCAACATGGCAAATAACAAAGTTAGCCGACCTTGTTTGTTATAGCAATATGTATAAGCAAGAGCCTCTCTGCATACCATTCTTTGGCATAAATTATAAATAATCAGGTCTTATCTCTCTGAGAGCGAATAATGTCTGAACAATATGCTGTTAATTTCAGAGAGTTCAGTTAGTTAGAAGAGGCTTAGCTCCAAAGTAAAATTACTGAACAGAAAATTGGTTCTGTTTTACCTCAAACCAGGACACCCTGACAGAGCAGGCGGCCTGATCTTACATCTGATCCTCTTGAAGGGACTTCTAAGTCATTTCTGCAAGAAGTGAGTAATGGATACTATGACCAGGATTAGAGGGGCCCTGCCTCCGGCCAGGTGGAGGAAAGGGACAACCGGGTTTATTGGATGGTGTGGATTAGATGGCCTGGCACATCAGACCCACAGGAGTATAAGGCTCTAGTGGACACGGGTGCACAGTGCACCCTAATGCCATCAAGCTATAGAGGGGCAGAACCCATTTGTATTTCTGGAGTGACAGGGGGATCCCAAGAGTTGACTGTACTGGAGGCGGAAGTGAGCCTAACTGGGAATGAGTGGCAAAAGCATCCCATTGTGACTGGCCCAGAGGCTCCATGCATCCTTGGTATAGATTACCTCAGGAGAGGGTATTTTAAGGACCCAAAAGGGTACCGCTGGGCCTTTGGCATAGCTGCCTTGGAGATGGAGGAAATTAAATGGCTGTCTACCTTGCCTGGTTTCTCAGGGGACCTTTCTGTTATTGGGCTGCTGAGGGTCAAAGAACAGGTGTCAATCGCAGCAACCGAGACTCCCTGATTCCCATCCATAAGCTGATTCGTCAACTAGAGGTTCAAGGAGTGATCAGCAAGACTCGCTCACCCTTTAACAGTCCCATATGGCCAGTGCAAAAAATCTAATGGAGAGTGGAGGCTAACAGTGGACTATCGTGGCCTGAATGAAGTCACACCACCACTGAGTGCTGCTGTGCCGGACATGCTAGAAGTCCAGTATGAACTGGAGTCCAAGGCAGCCAAGTGGTATGCCACAACTGATATCGCGAATGCATATTTCTTGATCCCTTTGGCAGCAGAGTGCAGGCCACAGTTTGCTTTCACTTGGAGGGGTGTCCAGTACACCTGGAATCGACTGCCTCAGGAGTGGAAACACAGCCCCACCATTTGCCATGGACTGATCCAGACTGCACTGGAACAGGGTGAAGCTCCAGAACACCTGCAATACATTGATGACATCATCGTATGGGGCAACACAGCAGAAGTTTTTGAGAAAGGGAGTAAAATAGTCAGAATCCTTCTAAAAGCTGGTTTTGCCATAAAACGAAGTAAGGTCAAGGGACCTGCGCAGGAGATCCAGTTTTTAGGAATAAAATGGCAAGATGGGCATTGTCAGATCCCAATGGATGTGATCAACAAAATAGCAGCTATGTCTCCACCAACTAGTAAAAAGGAAACACAAGCTTTCTTAGGCATTGTGGGTTTTTGGAGGATGCACATCCCAGATTACAGTCTGATTGTAAGCCCTCTGTATCAAGTAACCCGGAAGAAGAACAATTTTAAATGGGGTCCTGAGCAACGACAAGCCTTTGAACAAATGAAAGGGTTATTAAGCATTGGAACAGGCTGCCCAGGGAAGTGGTAGAGTCACCATCCCTGGAGGTATTTAAAAGATGGGTAGACATAGTGCTTAGAGATATGGTTTAGTGATGTTTTTTGTCAGAGTTAGGTTGATGGTTGGACTAGATGATCTGAAAGGCCCCTTCCAACCTAGGTGATTCTGTGATTCTATAAATTAAACAGGAGTTACTTCAGTAGCCCTGCGGCCAGTCCGAGCAGGACAAGGTGTTAAAAATGTGCCGTACACTGCAGCCAGGGAGAATGGCCCTACCTGGAGCCTCTGGCAGAAAGCACCAGGGGAGACCCAAGGTCGACCCCTAGGGTTTTGGAGTCAGGGATACAGAGGATCCAAAACCCACTATACTCCAACAGAAAGAGAGATATTGGCAGCATATGAAGGGGTTCGAGCTGCTTCGGAAGTGGTTGGTACAGAAGCACAGCTCCTCTTAGCACCTCGACTGCCGGTGCTGGGCTGGATGTTCAAAGAGAGGGTCCCCACCACACATCATGCAACTGATACTACATGGAATAAGTGGGTCGTACTGATCACACAGCAGGCTCGAATGGAAAACCCCAGTCGCCCCGGAATTCTGGAAGTGATCATGGACTGGCCAGAAGGCAAAGATTTTGGAATATTACCAGAGGAGAAGGTGATGCATGTGGAAGAGGCCCCACCATATAATAAACTGCCAGCAAATGAGAAGAAATATGCCCTGTTCACTGATGGGTCCTGTCACATTGTGCTGTATGGAGTCCTATACGTCAAGTCACAGAAACTGCTGAAGAAGGTGAATCGAGCCAGTTTGCAGAGGTGAAAGCCATCCAGCTGGCTTTGGACACTGCCGAACGAGAAAAATGGCCAGTACTTTATCTCTGTAATGATTCACGGATGGTGGCAAATGCCCTGTGGGGGTGGTTAAAGCAGTGGAAGCAGAGTAACTGGCAGCGCAGAGGCAAACCCATCTGGGCTGCTGAATTGTGGCATGATATTGCTGCCCGGATAGAGAATCTGGTTGTGAAAGTACGCCATGTAGATGCCCATGTATCCAAGAGTCGGGCCACGGAGGAACATCAGAACAACCAGCAGGTGGATCGGGCTGCTAGGATTGAAGTGGCTCAGGTGGATCTGGACTGGCAACATAAGGGTGAACTATTCATAGCTTGATGGGCCCATGACTCCTCAGGCCATCAAGGGAGAGATGCGACATATAGATGGGCTCGTGACCGAGGGGTGGACTTGACCATGGACACTATTGCACAGGTCATCCATGAATGTGAGACATGCGCTGCGATCAAACAAGCCAAGCGTTTGAAGCCTCTTTGGTATGGAGGACGATGGCTGAAATACAAATATGGGGAGGCCTGGCAGATTGATTATATCACACTGCCACAAACCCGTCAAGGCAAGCGCTATGTGCTCACAATGGTGGAAGCAACCACCGGATGGCTGGAAACATACCCTGTGCCCCATGCCACTGCCCGGAACACTATCCTGGGCCTTGAAAAGCAAGTCCTGTGGCGACATGGCACCCCAGAGAGAATTGAGTCGGACAACGGAACTCATTTCCAAAACAACCTCATAGACACCTGGGCCAGAGAGCATGGCATTGAGTGGGTGTATCACATCCCCTGTCACGCACCGGCCTCTGGGAAGATAGAACGATACAATGGACTGCTAAAAACTACACTGAGAGCAATGGGTGGTGGGACCTTAAAACACTGGGATGCACATTTAGCAAAAGCTACCTGGCTACTTAACACCAGGGGTTCTACCAATCGAGCTGTCCTTGCCCAATCAAAACTTCCATGTACTGTAGAAGGGGATAAAGTCCCCGTAGTGCACATGAAGAATATGCTAGGGAAGACAGTCTGGGTTAGTCCTGCCTCAGGCAAAGGCAAACCCATCCGTGGGGTTGCTTTTGCCCAAGGACCTGGGTGCACTTGGTGGGTGATGCGGAAGGATGGGGAGGTCCGATGTGTACCTCATGGGGATCTGATTTGGGGTGAGAGTAGCCAATGAATCAAATTGTATGATGTTAATTGCTAAATAACCCTGCCACTGCACACCATCATTACTCTAATTGCTATCAGTTGTACTACAGTAAGAATCACCCAAACTAATGAAGGATGGACTTTGATGAACCCGAGAAAAGTGCAGCAGTGATGGGACCAGAAATGGCTTCAGCAACTGGCACCCAGCAACTTCCTCAAGATCGACATCTTCAACCTGCAGACCGTGGGCATGAGCTGCACCAGGTACACCAGCCATGAGCTCCGAATACAGCATGCAACAGTCCAGCACCACACACAATCTCTCCTGCCCTGAGACGCTGTTATAACAGATGGAGACCAAAGTCATGGATTAAATGAACTCAACGAACATTTTAAAGGGTGTAAGAGATGGACTGTAAATTCCCTGACGAGGGGCAGAAGGGCCTCCAAGCCTTCAGTGGAATGCCTCAAACACTTGCAAGGAAATAAATAATGCAGGCCTGGCCTTCAAAGAACTGATAAGGCTCACACTTCTGGCACCTGAAAGCGTGGGAGAACTGTCTTGTGAAGACAGGATAGTTCTGCCACTCGTGTGGTGAGCTTGCTAGTTCTCAGTTCTCGAGGCCATTGTGTCCGATGAGTGACCTTTGCTTCATTATCCACGAAATGCATATGAAAGCGCACACCCCTGCATATGCTAACGAAGATTATAGAGATCATGCTAAACATGTATGACTATGGCACTCGTCTCTCCACCCAAATCATGCTACACGTCACCTGGGAGAAGGGAGAAACCTGAGACGAGGCTGTCCTCAGCAAGAGGGGTGGACCATGCTAATTCAGCAAACATAAAAGGGGAAAATAAGTGCCCCTGAGGGGGGAATTCACAGAAGATTGCTCCTACAAGACACCCCCCCCAAGTTTTGGCTGGCTCAACGCTGGAACTGGGATTGGTAAACTCTTCATCTTTATCTTTTCCCTCTATCTTTTCTCTATCCCTCAGTTTCTCTTTTCTCTTAGAGTTGTTAAGTAATGATTAGAATAATTAATGGTTAGAGTTTGTTAAGTAACAACCTTAAGTACTGCTTGTCATAAGTTGTTGCATAACTGTTGTTAAGTAACACGATGTATACCCCACCACTTGCCATAATTTTTTATAGACCTAACCAATTATCGTGGACTTGTTAAGACCTATACTAACCATTTTGGGAAGCTAATAAATGTTTCTATATGTACCTTGAGATTTATGTCACCTTAGTCTGTGCCGTTGGGAATTTATGAATATGAAGTCACTCACCCCCCCTCTTTCCTGAGAGTGGGACATGACAGAGGGATGGCCCATAGACTAGGGGAATGATATCTGTGTGTGTATATATATATATAATCTCAAAGACGGGGAAAAGTCGTGGTAATGAATTGGAAAGTGTAAGATCTGGACATAACATAGATGGTACAGAATAAGGGGTGGATAATGTCCTGGTTCCAGCAGGGATAAGGTTAATTTTCACAAGAAGCTGGGATGGGATACAGCCAGGACAGCTGACACAAACTAGCCAAAGGGGTATTCGATACCATGTGACAGTCTTGCTCAGTATACAGCTGTGGAAGCTGGGGGGGTGGGAGGCAGGAAGAAATTGCTCCTTGGGAGAGGGCTGGGCATTTTGGGTTCCCCACTTGGTGAGCAGTAAAATGCATATTAATCATTTCTGTATATTCTTTTATCAGTAATATTGTTTTTATCTTCCTTTGCTGTTCTGTTAAACTGTCTTTATCCCAACCCACAAGTTTTGCCTTTTTCTTCTGATTCTCCTTCCCATCCCAGCTAGGGGGGGAGAAGTGATAGAGCAGCCGCATGGTTCTTTGTTGCCAGCTGGGGCTAAAACAGAACAAGGTACTTGAATGCATTCAGAGGAGGGCAACAAGGCTGGTGAAAGACCTGGAAGGCATGTCCTATGAAGAGCAGAGGACTCTGGGTTTGTCTTGTTTAGAGAAAAGGAGGCTGAAGGGTGACCTCATTGCTCTCTACAGCTTCCTGAGGAGGGGAAGTGGAGAGGGAGGTGCTGACCTCTTCTCCCTGGTATCCAGTGAGAGGACACATGGGAATGCCTCAAAGCTGCAGTAGGGGAGGTCCAGACTTGACATTAGGAAACACTTCTTTACAGAGAAGGTAGTTAAACACTGGAACAGGCTTCCTAGAGAGGTGGTCGATGCTCCATGCCTGTCAATGTTTAAGAGGCATTTGGACAACGCCCTTAATAATATGCTTTAACTTTTGGTCAGTCCTGAAGTGGTCAGGCAGTTGGACTAGATTGTTGTAGGTCCCTTCCAAATGAAATAGTCTAGTCTATTCTATAGCTAATAACTGAAGAATATTAAACCTTGCTGGCTGTCCAGTCAAATGGAAGCAAGTCTAAGGAAATCAAACCTCCCACTAGACAAAAGCTTTTTCTGTTATAAATCATGCACAGTCTCCAACAGCCTCTGTGATGGGTTGACCTTGGCTGGCAGCCAGATTCCCACCAAGCCACTCCATCACTTCCCTTCCTCTGCTGGACAGGGGGAGAAAATAAGACAAAAGACTCATTGGTCAAGATAAAGGTAGTTTAATCAAGATAAGCAAAGGCTGCATGCAGAAGTAAAGAAAACAAAAAGATTTATTCACTACTTCCCATCAGCAGGCAATGTCCAGCCAGTTCCTGGGAAGCAGGTCCTCAGTATGCATAGAGGTTCCTTCAGAAAACAAATGCTTTAATAATGAATACCCCCTTCTTCTTTCTTTTAGCTTTTATTGCTGATCATGACATCATATAATATGGAATATCTCTTTGGTCAGTTTCGGTCAGCTGTCCTGGCTCTGTCCCTTCTGTTGCGTTAAGAGGCAAAGTAGTTTTGGCAGAAAATAAACCCCCTTGTGTTCTAACACTCCTCACCGAGGTGGGAGGCTAGGTGCGGCTAGGTTTAAATTCTGAGTGATGCCCAATTCAGCACTATCAGTCCAGTCGCGTTTAATATGTATTAAACTGTTACGATTTGGATACACTAATAGTGGACTGCACCTTCAGTCTAGTCGTGCTCATGAACTAGCACGGCCACTCTCGAGTCTTTGGTCGCGTTCAGTGAGAAACCAAAACGACTAGCTACTTAAACAGTGCAGTTTATTTAAGCAACAGATGTATAGGTTCTTATGGGTTGCCAGCGATAAATACACTGTCTGCAAAGCACGTGCAAATGAAAGTATTGTTACATATACAAAACACGCGACAAAGTTATAAATGATACAGCCTGGCTCTAAATGTAGGAAAGAGAGTCTCTAGAGAGATTTCTAAGTTTCCCAAGAAAGCATTCAGTATAATCTAAGTCTTACCCAAAGGCGTCCCTGTGGCGGGGGGAAGAAAGGCTCAGCCCGTCGACTGATCCTGGAGGTCAAAGGCAGTCTGTGATGGAGTCCTCCTTGACTTGTTCGTGATGGTGTCTTCCCTGATATCCCCCCTCTCTCGGGCTATTTTTATACTATTTTTTATCTTCAAGGTGGAGTTTGAGTGACTTTAGTCATACATACTTTTATTATGATTGGTGTAAAATTCTCTTGTTTCACATTTAAAGGTATAGTTTATGAAAAATTCAGGGCACAGACTCAAGGAGGAGTGTTCACACCTTGGAGGCGGGTAGTCTTTGGGACGGAGGTGTGTTTTGGTATTATAATGACATTATAATGAGCAAAGTTCGCACAAAGGACAGCATTTCATCAAAATTTGTCAGACCGTTGGCTTAGGGTAGTAAGTATGCAGTTTATCAGTTCCATAGGACCATCTTGTTCCCATATCTGCTGGATTATCACAGGGCGTGGCCGTAGAATTTCCACTCCACTCCATCCCCCGTGTTTCTTTGCAAGCAATATTGTACAGGGAATCACAGATGCAGTGGATTCCTCGCGTACCAGCTGCGGCTGTATTCTACCCTAGAAACTTTTTGATTTTATACCTTTCCTTAATGTGTGAACAATGCTGTATTTTTGATCATTTTAGTAATTATTCCACACCCCTCCGAATCTCTTGTCCTCTCACAGCCTACTGGCCTTTTGGGGCAGGGGCATTGGAGATAGCCTTGATGCTGCTCAAGCACTGCTTAGCAGTAGCCAAAACATTGGTGTGTTAACATTGGTAACATTCACCAGAGGGTGAAAGGTGCAGCACTTACCCAGAAAGGCGTCCCTGCCTTGGGGTGGAGGAAGAGAATGCAGCCCATGGACTGGTCTGTCAGGTATCAAGTTTCTTCTCTACTCTGCTCTGGTGAGACCCCACCTGGAGTACTGTGTTCAGCTCTGGAGTCCTCAGCACAAGAAGGACATGGACCTGTTGGAACAGGTCCAGCAGAGGGCCACAAAGATGATGAGAGGGGCTGGAGCACCTATGCTATGAGGACAGGCTGAGAGAGTTGGGGTTGTTCAGCCTGGAGAAGAGAAGGCTCCAAGGAGACCTTATAGCGGCCTTCCAGTACCTGAAGGGGGCTTACAGGAAGGATGGGGAGGGACTCTTTACCAGGGAGTGGAGTGATAGGACATGGGGTAACAGCCTCAAGTTGAGAGAAGGTAGATTTAGATTGGATATCAGGAAAAAATTCTTTACTGTAAGGGTGGTGAGGCACTGGAACAGGTTGCCCAGGGAAGCTGTCAATGCCCCATCCCTGGAGGTGTTCAAGGCCAGGCTGGATGGGGCTTTGAGCAGCCTGGTCTAGTGGGAGGTGTCCCTGCCCAGGGCAGGGGGGTTGGAACTAGATGATCTTTAAGGTCCCTTCCAACCTGAACCATTCTGTGATTCTCTCCCAATTTAACAGTCATTTTCTCCATCCTTTTATCCCCAAAATGACGAGGTTTCCCTCCCCTAGGTGACATGTAGTATGATTTGGGTGGAGAGATGAGTGCTATAGTCATATATGTTTAGCATGATCTCTAAAATCTTCATTAGCATATACAGAGATGTCAACTTTAATATGCATTTCACAGGTAATGAGGCAAAGGTCAATTATCAGGTATGGTAGCCTCTTGAGGAAACAAAGAGCTACACAAAGTCTCTGTTATCTTGATTTTACTGTCTCTGCTGATGAAAAGCAGGGCTATCCTGTCTCCAGAAGACAGCTCCATTATCCATATATACTGTGATAGCCAGACAAGTCTTCACCCCCCTGGGTTGCACAAGAGATAGCAAAGCCAGTCTTAATTGCTCTTTGAGCACAGAGACTTCACCTCATTATCTAAATTCCACAGAGAGAAAAGGCATACCGCTTAACTTTAAAATTTAATTTTCAATAGTCCTTCAGGGGAAATCTTGACTTTAACATTTCCTAATATACAATCTACAAGCTTGCGCACATTATTTGTTCAAACAATTCAACTGTTCTAGATGCCTTGCATCCGTATCCTGTAGAATTAATACAGTGGCTTTGGACTGAAAAACGATTAAACTTTATAGTCTTCAAATAGAGATGTATCAGTCATCTTTGACATTTCTCTAAATCATCCTTAAGCTTTGGATGTGAAATGGGATCTTTTTCAACATATTCATTTCAGGCACTGAAAATCCAATGAAATTTGTTAGAATATCATCAGCAAAATCTACTTTGAGATAAGCTAAACCATCAGAAATTTTTGTCTTTATGCCCCTGGACCCATTGCTGCTTGTGAGGTTTCTATTAAGAGTACAATAAAACATCTAACTTTCAGAATTGCCTTTTTTGCAAGAACAGAAATATAGGTGAAAGGTGGAAAAACTATATCAAGATCACATGCCTCTACTGCTCTATAAGGAAAGGATTGCATATCATTCTCTGTCTGATCTGCTTTTGGATCCAGTTTTGAAAACATACTGGTTCATTGTTAGCAGCTTGCTGTCAAAAGTGCGCTGGAATTTATGTTCCCTCTCAACTAGGTCTATACTATTCCACCTTTCTTTGGTAGTATTTTCCAAAGAGAAATCTGCAGAACTGTAAGTCTGATGTATGCTATTATGCTGTGAAAAGTTACTTTTACTATTTTAATCTCCAGCAGATACTGTTCTTTCAGAAGTCTTTTGCTTGCTGGTAGCTTTTACAGGCTTCTCACATTTATATCATCTTTTTCGTAAGTGCCATTTAAAGATGAATCACATGAGCTTCTAGATGTATGTAGAAGCCTCTCAGTAATTAAATTTATGTTTCTCTTCATAAAATCATAGAATTGCCTAGGTTGGAAGGGAATCTAGTCCAACCATCAACCTAACTCTGACAAAAAACATCACTAAAACGTATCTCTAAACACTATGGCTACCCGTCTTTTAAATACCTCCAGGGATGGTGACTCTACCACTTCCCTGGGCAGCCTGTTCCAATGCTTCATAACCCTTTCAGTGTAAAAATTTTTCCTAATATCCAGTCTAAACCTCCCCTGGCGTAACTTGAGGCCGTTTCCTCTTGTCCTACCGCCTGTTACTTGGGAGAAGAGACCAACCCCCACCTCTCTACAACCTCCTTTCAGGTGACCACTGACACCACTTCTTCCAGCTCTCTTTGGATCTCTTCTTCCAGCTCTCTTTGGATCTCTTCTTCCAGCTCTCTTTGGATCTCTTCTCCCAGAAGAAAGTCATCTTCCAAAGGTAAGTAATTTTAAAAGCCATCAACATTCTACAGAAGGTGAAATTTGTTCATCTGAATGAGGCAAAGGATTTCCAAATTCTTATTACAAAACATTTTCATCATGTGTAGTAAGCAAACCTGAGGCTTTACTAAAATTGTCACTTCAATTTTCACTTCTGCAGTATCCACTTTCTGAAGGTATTACATTATTTAAAGCAAATTCATTATTTTCATCAAGACTAGCTAAAAGATCTTCATTTGAAGGGCCTAGAGTTTGTCCTAATTCATCTACGGGCCTTGGAACAATTTGTTCATGATCAGTTTGTCCAACAGGATTCTCAGCTTCCCCAATTAATCTAGCAAGGACTTTTCCCTGAGTATGCTCCACTATAAGAACCTCCACCTAATCCAATTCACCAAGAATTTCACATTTTCTGGTTTAAGAAGGACTCCAAGACAACATGTAATATTCTCCTGTACAGTGTTTTTTGTTCCAGGAAGAAGATTACTATGGA
The DNA here is from genome assembly GCF_964199755.1 of Larus michahellis. Taxonomy (NCBI): domain Eukaryota; kingdom Metazoa; phylum Chordata; class Aves; order Charadriiformes; family Laridae; genus Larus; species Larus michahellis. The sequence continues at coordinate 15,070,379 of NC_133929.1, read as the reverse complement.
GAACAGGGACTGGTTAATATTCCACGCCCGAATTTGATCTATCTCATCAGTTAGTTGCAGCATCGGCATTTGAGTACACTTTGCTTTCCAGGATTCTTGGGATGCTGTTACTTTATTTATAGTATTTTTTCCTCTGAGCTTTTGCAACTGTGAACATGCTGGTTGGCTAACATCAACCAGTGAATCAATCTGTATGGAGTAGAAGCCAGATAACTCTCTTCTGGGAGCATCTAAAATGCAATCAGGCAAAATGGGATATTCTAAATCTCTTAGATCTGGTAAGAAGCCATTGCTCAAATATTTGTCTGTTAATCTTAGCTTGACTTAAGTTACTACCGCTATTTTTTTCACAGATACAATTAATACAGGCTTCCAGACACATCAAAGGAACTTCAACATGCCAAATAGATGAAAGCCAAGTTTCCACTCTTGCTGCAATGTTAGATGCAGACATTTATTTTAAGTTACAAGAAAAGAAAAGTGAATTCTCTAGAACAAAACCCAGAAAGATGGTTTCATTCTTCTGACAATAGCTAAAGTCTCTCACTTGCATTGTATAGAAATTTTCTCTCAATTCAAAGTTCATCTAAGTGTGACAACGTAGAAGCAATTACAATTAAAAACACTTCCATTGATGATAATAATAAACATGCAGTTACAATAATTAAACAAGTAAACTTCAACCAGCATAAACAGCCTATACAGATTACTCATCACAAAGTATCAGGAAAGTACTGAGACTTCTACAAGCAACCCTTCTTGGTGGCTTCATCTTTTTGCTGTGGATAGAAAGATAACATATAATAACTACAAGAAGAAAGGTTCTACTCCAACTGGTTTTTGTTTTATTCCTATCAGTGCTGCTGTTCACACCTAGCCTACTTTAAAAATTGACCCAAGAAGTTATTCTCCCATCTTATTAGCACTGTTAAGAACACAAGTGAGAAGCCCCATTTACAATACAAACAAGTTGGGATCTGTAAGTATTTGCACCACAGGGGTGATTTTTACACAATGAAAGCTTTGGAACTGACAACAGAAGGCTAGCCTGAAATATTGATGTTATCTAGAGACCCAGTCCAGGGTTTGGTTGCAACAGTACCAAGTTTTGGTGGTCATTGTCTCAAGAACATCAGTGGTTAATAAGCTCTAGCTTCTTGTTAGTTTTGGAAGTAGCTATGCACATTTAAGCTGTATAACTGCATTTGGAACCTGTTTATCCCCTTAAGGGGGACGACCAAGGAGCTCAACCTCCCTACAGAATTACACCAAAGAAAAATTACTGTAAGAATAGTTAAGAAACACAAGGCTTGTCTTCTGACATTATAACCCGCAGTTAAGAAAAAAATACCCTGCCTTAAAGTTCTCACCAAAACTCCACCACTTAGAAGAAACTGTACAGTTACTTAAGGGAAATAACCCATTTGTTTACTCATCAACGGGTCTAATCCCGTGGGTTTCTTGTAAAGTAAGGACCAGCACGTCACGCCATTTTCAGTAAGTTTCTCATCTCAGCCGCACAGTCCTTAGGCAGCCTGTCACCCACTTGGCGCTGCTACCCTGTACCAAGAGCCCCGGGGGCAGTGAGGCCATCTGCCACCCCGCATCCCTGCGGGCACCGATAAACTGCAGTGGACAGCGATGGACGCTGAGGTGAGATGGCCGGCCCCACCAGAGTCATATCGAGGACGGGGCACATACCTCCCTACTCCTCAAACAGGCTGACTGAGCCTGAGCCCAAGCCCCTTCCCCCACACCCTACCCTCAGCCGAGCCACCCCACGCTTATCCAGGGCAGAGGTGGTGCCGAACGAACGGGCAGAACCAGCAGGGCAGCCTACCTCCCATCACCCGAGCTGCGGGTGGGAAGAAAGAAGAAATACACCTGCTCTCTGTGCACAGCCTCCAAAAACCCCGCGCAACCCAACAGCCAATAGGAGGCATGAAGCCACGCGCGCCTTTAAGCATCACAAGAAGCCTGCTCCACCTCCTCTAGTGCTAGGGGACAAGCACAAGGCGGAGTTTTCGCAGACGCCATTTTTTCCTCAAAAAAACTGAGGTCGTTCTCTCTCTCCTTTACCGCCTTCCGTTGTCGTTGCTGCTCTTCTCGTGGCTCCCATCAGGCAGGTAAAACAAACAAACAACCCAGGCACACTACGGCGGTGCACGGTGAATCGCGCTCCTCTCCTCGTGATACCCAGGCCCGTTTCGCCGTGGTCCACACGGAGGGCGGGGCAAACTAGAGGCCATCCCTGCCCTGACGGGCAGCTGCTTTACCCAACGGAACTGCAGTGGGTCTCCACTGGGGGGAGGAGAGGAGGTGGCGGGGCTAGTCGTCTGGTGAATGCGTGTGTTGGTGGTGGGATCTGCTCGCCTTTCTCGTACGTGGTGGGTGCAGGTAAGCGCGGCTCGCGCGTGTAGCTGATGGTGAGGATGGGGTGTTGCGCGCGCGCTGTGGGGGGAGAGCTAAGCCGGGCCGATGGAAGTGGAGCTGTTGATCGCACCCCTCTCCATGCTACTGTGTGACACAGTAACGCGGGACGCCTGTGTCGCCGCCGGGACCCAGGATTTTTGTGGGCCCCCGCAGAGACAGCGCTTTTCCCCACTGTCGGGGCGGCGGAGTTGAGTAGGTACGGGGACTGCTGTGTGGAGAAAGAGGGGGCCCGGAGTGACTCTTCCTTAACTAATGTGGAGTGGCTTGGCACAACCTGCGAGCCTGAGGGGCACCATCTGTCCTGAGGGAAGGGCGAAAAATGTGATCTGTGTCTCTGCCGGCAGCCGTTGCGCTTCGGTGATCTTAGTGCGGGCACGGCGGCCCAACTGATGCGGCTCCCGGAATAGCGATGGGATACAGGCCGGCTGCACTAGCGGGTGCGCGCTAAGGACGGGGGAGCGGCTGCCGCCGCCTTCCTGCGCCTACCCTGAGTAACTGTGTATGGGGCGAGCTTTTGGGAATTATGGCGGGCAGAGAGGAAGAGGAGGGAGGGCGCTCTCGGCTGCGGCCTGTGCGGAAGCGGCTGTGTCAAACTGATTGGGAAGCGCTCTGCAGCAGGGCCTGCTTTTAGTGCCGATTGCGGCGATAGTGTTCTTCTCGTGGCGGGGCTGTTGCGTTCTGTCGGCCCCGCTCGAGTTCGGGTGAGGGCCGCCGAGTGCCTCCTTTGTGTCTCCCTGGGCAGAGCGAGGGAAATCTTGTGACCGCGTGGTGATGGCTTTTCGGCTCCCGGCTCCGCCTAGCAGTGGGTAGGCGCCATTACAGCGGCCGCCATTTCTGCTGGTCCCCGCCACCGCGGAGGTGGGTCTCGGGCTGTGGGGGTTATGTAACGCCGTCGGCGCCTCTTCCCCCTCTCTCCTCTGGGAGCGAGCTGGTCTTCCGAACGCTCGGCGGTGACGGGCGGGCGGACTGGCTGTGGAAGCCGTGCGAGGGGTAAAGGTTAATGTCAGACCGTGGCGCGGCTTGCGCATGGGCTGTGGAAGGAGAGGAATCTGGGCGGGAAGGGCCGTTCGTCCCAGAGGAAGCGGGGTAGAGACGCGCCGGCTTCTCCCAGCCCTCTACAACATGTTCGTGGCCGTTTTATCCTTTCGACTTTTTAAAAATTATTGTGTTAGCCAATCCCGCAAACTCGATTTACACAACAGAGCACATCGAGAGTATCTTGTCCTGGACACTATATTACACTTCGTCCCCCCGCAGCTCTAAAATTTTTGGGAGTGTCGTAAATAGAAGAGGGTCTGGAAGGTCTAGCCATTTGAATCTGGTGAAATTTCTCTTCCCCCCCCCCCCCCCCCCCCGCGCTCTGGCAACGTCTGTTTGAAACTTGGCTGTTCTTTAAGCGGCGCTTTTCCATTAGCTCAAATTAGGGGCCTGGAAATACCAGCATGTGCTGGGAAGGCAGTCTGTCAGCAGCGGCTGTAAAAGAGCGCATGCCTACCGGCAGTACTTGCTGTTAGCCTGCACAAACGGGGTAACTGTTAGAAATTAACAGATGATTGAAAGGATGTTTTAAAAAGTTAAACGTACCCCGCTTTTTCTTCACGGATACGTGAGTAAGTGTCAACCGTTTGTTCAGGTTATGGAAGTTGGGCAATAAAATCCAAGGGGGAAAAATAGCATTTTTTGTTCACCTGTAAGTGAACAGAGCCTGATCTATGCTGTTTTCGTAGGCTTCTGAAGCAGTAGGCTGTTAGGTTTTGATCTCTCACAGAACACTTGGGTTTTGTTCTGCAAGCGTATATAAAACTGGTAAGTTCTAAAAGCGGGCGGGTGGGCATCTCTTTTTGTTTTTTCCTTTAGTACAATGTACAGTTTGCCCCCCCCCCCCCCAATAGATGTACTACCTTTTTTTTATTCTGCAACAGGGTTTATCTGCACACCTAAGAATAAAAGGTAATGGAGACTGAACAACAGGAGGAGACCTTTACCAACACAGAGACAAATGGTAAATTTTTTAAAGGACTATTTTATTTTATTTGGGGGAAAGAGAACCTTTTTAAGTCTCAGTGTTTCTAACTATTTTGGAATGCTTTAATTGTATCAAATGTTTGTATTGGCAGTATTTTTGCATTTAATCTTTTAATTTTTAAGTGTCCCATATGGTTTTACATGGTTTCTGTATCATCAATATGCAATTTTTCTTTGGGAGTATTTTAGACATGGCATAAGTAACTAAAAGTTATAACTAAGGATTTGAAAATATTTGATAGCTAAATACTCAGTACTTGTCTGGACAGTGTGATCATGTAAAAATACTGTCAGACATATCTATTACTGTTTTTTATTTATTGCAGTTGTTACTTTGAAGGAATTGTGTATATATATATGTGAAATATCTCTAAATATTAGCTAAACAAAAACCTTTTGGACATAATTAGTAAAGAAGAGTTAAGGCATTAGCATTGAGTTGATTCATGCCAGTGTTTCAAAGCTATTTGAAATATTGCTTTTCTATTGTTCCACCAGTATGTCAGTATTGGACAAACTACTTATGATCTTTTGGGCTTTAAGGTTTTTTCAATTGTAAAAGAAGTACTAGGTAGGTTGATGCAGCACTGCTTTAAACAACGTATAAATTTTTCACTAAGTTTGCAGAACTCTGATTTCAGCTGTAGTTCATAGATTTGGAATGAGTTCAATAATTAATTGATACGTAGGCTGATGAAGTAAAAAACTGTTTCTGTGCTATAGATACTCGGGGTAGATGTCAGAAGTTAGCGTTGGGCTAATAGGAGGGAATGCTTCATTAGGAATACAGTGTGTAAGCTTGATATACAATTTCGTTGTGACTTAGAAACTTAAATATATGTTTGTGGTTTTTCCCCCCTATGGACCTGTCTACAGGCAAACGTCCTGCAGAAGATATGGAAGAAGAACAGGCCTTCAAAAGATCTCGGAATACAGATGAGATGGTTGAATTACGCATCTTGCTTCAAAGCAAAGTATGCTTTTTCAGTATCGCTATATTCCTGCTTATACCATTGCTTAAGACAGTGGTGACAAAGTGTATGTTGTGGTGTATGTTTAGAAAGAACGTGTGCTTTATTTAAAATAAAATAACTTGATAGGAATATTTGTAAGTATGCATGAATTATAGTAGAAGTGTATTGCAATGGTATTATCTTCAATAAATTTTTTCAAGGATGAGTCTTTAATGATCTATGGGACTTCTCTGATTAAAAAAAAGTACTCATTGAAAAAATAAAACAATAGAAATTATAAGCCACTTATGTTTAAATGGAACGTAATTGTTTCCAGGGTAATGACTGTGTATTAGTCTTTAGAAAGCAAGTAGTTTAGAGAATGATCAGCTTATGATTGTAAATTAAATATGAGAGGCAAGATGAGGACTTCCTCAGGATTTTAGTAATTTTCCCAGATTTAGTAAATCTGTACGTATCAACAGGAGGAAATATGGGAGTAATGTTGCAGGGATTGCAATTGCTTCATTGGCTAGTATAAATTGTCTCCTTTAGTGTTTTCAGTCGTTACAGATGTTTGTGTTGTCTGAAGTAACTCAGTCTTTTGTGTTGGGGCAGGGGAATGTTACCTTAACTCTGCTGAATAGTCCAGTTATGTGGAGTGATGCAAAATGTTTGTGGTGCTGTTAGCATCATGTATGAACTGCATAATAAAAGCAATAATTTTGCATGTAGTTCTTGAAATAGCCTGGTAAAAATGTAGTTTTACAATTGCCCCTCTTGAATATCTGAGTTTATTCCTGTTGATTTTAGCAACTGGAGATTAGTGATTGTTTATATTGGCTTTACATTCTTCAGACTGTACCTACCTGAGTGGTCAGTTGAGTTACATAGGTTTAAACCAAAAGTAACATTTGAAATTATCAAATATTTTGAGTGCGAAAGTTAAATTTGCGAGCATATTAAAACAAAATAATAAAATCAAATAAATTGGGAAAATCCTTGACCTACATAACATGCATGGAATCCCATAAAGTATTTTTTCAGTCATACTCTAAACTATGAGATCGTTTTAACACAGGCAGAATTTTCTAGAAACTTAAATTTGAAATTGAAATAATATTATTGAGTATTTTTATCTCTTTCCAAAGTTCAGTGGTAAGAGCTGTTTTGACCTTTTTTTCTTCCCCATGTCAGTTTATATTTCAATTTAATTTAAACCTTTCAAAAGCAAAACAAGCCCCACCCCACCCCTAAATGCATCCCACAAGGTAATGCAGAAATAGATACATTGTTCTTAGTCTTCAGTCCAAAACTGTAGTCTGTGCTGTATTAGCATAACATAACTTCTAAAAACTATTTTCCAGAATGCTGGAGCAGTGATCGGAAAAGGTGGCAAAAATATTAAGGCACTTCGTACAGATGTGAGTATATATGAGTTTGAATTAATTTAACACCAATTCTTTCAGAGCACTACATTGAAAACTTGATTGCATACATTTCTAAAAATTGAGAAATTAAAATCTAAACAATAATCTAATTATAAGCCATTTATAATGATTGTTAGAGGAGATAAATTTAGTTTTTCAGTTTGTGTTGTAACTGAAACCCACATTGAGTTATGTGGGAGGAGAGGTTTATATTAAACCTCTTTGCTTTCAAACAGGGTTCCTCTAAATTGCACGCTTCAAATGAGTTAACATCTTTAATTAGAAATATTGGCAAAGTTTAAAACCCTTAACCATACCATTTCCCATACGTGTGAATCAATTACAGTCCTGTTGAAAACTATTGCAGGTGGCTGGCTTAACCCAGTGATAAAGGAATTCTTTAACTTCCTTTAAAAAAAAACCAAAACAACATAATGGTCCATCTGTTCTTACTGTAACAGCTTGGACATAAAGCACAAAAACACTTGTGTTAAGGTTGCATGATTTAAATACGGATATAGAACAGTAAAGAAACATTTTATTCTGTTACTTGGAAGCATTTTTAAATGGTCATGACTTATTTACCTATTCATATTTTATAGTGGGTTGACTTGTGATTAGGCACGTGTTCAGCATAAATGTTATGTATTTATAAAACTTGGAAATGCTTCTTAAATTCCAGTTATTTACACTCCTGTACTTAGCATCAGCTACAATTTCAGCAATTTTTTCAAGCAAAACTGTGTTCAACACAATATTTGCTAATATATCATTACAAAATCAGTTCCATCTAAGTTCATAAACTGTAGCAACTAGAATTGAGGATTAAGCTGAAATGGTCAGGAATCATACATACACTTGCTAACTTTGGCAGCTAGTATGTTTGTTTGTTTTAAATAAATAAATACATCACCTAAGTCCAGATAACTTAATTGGTCTGGAATACTAACTCTCCCAACTTGCCCAAGGTTTCAGTAATATGTATCTCAACAGTTTTTGTGTCTACATTCATGAGCCAGCCTGCTACTGAAACATCATTATGTTAAAAGTAAAAAGTAGTTTAGTCAGATAAAGTAACTCATTAAGATCCATACTGTTAAGCCACAGTTGATGTAGCAATCCATTATTGTGTTAGTCTTCAGAAGAACTTAAACTTGCTTCATTAACTGAGAGTAATGAGTATAGTTTGTATTAAATTAAAATTTATTGCTTTTCCCCCTTTTCCCTCTCCTTGTTTTTTTGGCCATATATCTCCGTTACCCATGTACTGGATCGACTTGCCCCTGCGTTGCCCACCATGACGTTGGCCCATCCGCCCCTGAACGCCCATGTGAAAACCCTGGTTGGCTATGCCCAAAAATGTGCTCGTTGCCAAACGGGTACCATACTTGACAACTTCTGATTGAATACCCATGCCCAATGCCAACATCCACGAACGCCAATGACCAATGCAGTACAATGCAAGTGTTTCAGTCCCAGACAGCAGTGGCCCCGAGCGGTATGTCCCAACAGTTTATGCCTCACTGCCTGATTAGAAAGAGAGAAATGTATTTTATTACCTGCCTTTCGTATAATTAAATAGTATCCCCTTATAGACCATGTATTGTTTTTTTTTTTTAAAAAGTTTTCTGTCTTATTTTCCCCATTAAGTCTTTTTGTCACTGAACTTTTACGTGAGTTGGCCACCCAAACAATCCACTAATTTTATTTCAATGGAAGGAGCACAGCTTCAAGTGTTGCATATTCACTGCATTATAAATCAAATTGTTTCAAGAGTCTCTTGCTCTGTCTTTGTAGCCCACCCTGCTCCCCCCAACATTGTCTGTTCATAATTATTTCTGATGAAATACTAACTCTAGTTTACTTTCCGTCACTTCTCATTTGTGTTATGTTTTTGTTTGTTTGGGGGGGTTGGTGGGTTTTTTTTTGTTTGTTTTGGTTTTTTTTCCTTGTATTTATATTCCTTTTTTGCAGAGACCATTAGTAATCTAATTTTTAACTAGTCTCTCAACCTTACTCCAGATCTAATGTTGACCACTTGTATATCCCCACTCTTTCTACAAGAAGGTGTACCAGTTTTACCAATGTAATGGCAAGGGTATACTAAATTAGCAGTGGTGGGGAATGTGAATATTCACTTCTATTTCAGTTCCGCGTCAATTTCTTGCCTGCTTAATCTAAGCCCTTCCAAAAGCTCTCGCTTGCTTGCTCTCTGTAAGACCTACCTAGTCTTAAATTTATCACACATATATATTGGTCATAAACAAATACGCATGTGTTGTAAATCCAGTGAACAGGTTTACTTTAAATGGGGAATATTAATTGTAAGTTCTTCTGTGTAGTCTGTCTTGTTAGAATTTTGTGTATGATTATGAATACTAAATTTATTACTTCTACTTTTTCACCTTCTCCATATTTTCTGACACTGGCCTCTAACAGCATCTTGAGTATAAGTGCAGATACAGAGACAATTGGAGAAATCTTGAAGAAGATTATCCCTACTTTAGAAGAGGTATGTCTCTTAGGTTTGTTTCTACTTCAGAGGCATAAATTTAGATTTTAAAATAAGATAATTCTAGATGATTGTGTGCTGTTTTTAATATGTTAAATTAGAAAATAAAACACAGCCTTTTTTGAAAGGAGGCCTATAGCTCTCAAGCTACATGTTGGCATTTTTTTTTGTTAGAGGACAGAGGCAATCTCTTCTTAAAAAATTAATATTTGGAACAGCCTCCTCCCCTTCAAAACACCAGTCTCCTGACTTGTTTAGTCCCCAATTTGAAGTAGCTCTATTGTAATTTCCATCCTGCCTTGGCTTTGTAAGCATGTGTGTTGTGCTCTTTGATAACTTAAAATTTTATAAAACAATAATAAAAGAAATAAGGAAAACTAATTTGACATCACCTCATGTTGAGGCAAAGTACTTAAATAGGTGTGGTTCTATCGTAGCAAATACAGCATTACAGTTCAGCAGCAAATTAAGTCATACCATATTGTTTGGAGAAAAACCTTAACAAAAAAAAATTTGATTTTTTTTCAATTATTTTTTCCCCTGACTAATATTTTATTCTTTCCCTTTATGCATCTTACTTACAGTATCAACACTACAAAGGTAGCGACTTTGACTGTGAATTAAGACTTCTAATTCACCAAAGTCTAGCAGGAGGAATTATTGGTGTCAAGGGTGCTAAAATCAAAGAACTCAGAGAGGTACTGTTTCCTATTCTTTTCAGATTCTGCTTTTATTCTATAAATAAATTAGGGTTTTTTGTGTTCATAAACAGTGAGTGTAAGCATCATCTCTGCAATAATTCCTTCAGAATATATTTCATGCATGATTTCTGTGTTCTGAGATCAGAGTTACTTATTACAACTTTCTTGCAAAAAGTCAGAAAAAGTGTCTGTTGGTGATAGAGCATATGACTTCTTATAAAGCTTTTAAGCATATTAGCAGTAGAGTAATCTTTATAAATAAAGGCTACTTTTTAAAATTGAAATGCCGTTTATCATTCCTTCTGTAACGAACTGCTGAATAGACTATATTTGGTGTTGGACATAGAAAATGGTTTAGTGTGGACACGTTTCCATAAACTCTAACAATGATAATTTATTAAATGTTTGATTATTGCTATAAAAAGGTGGTATGGGGTGGGTTTTTGGGTGGGTTGGTTTGGGGTGGGTCTTTTTGTTGTGAGTTTTTGGTTTTTTGTTAGGGTGGTTGGTGGTTGGGGGTTTTTGGTTGGTTTTGGGTGGGTTGAGGTTTTTTTAAGTTCTGTTTCCTTGAAGTCCGTGGTTTCCTTTGTGAAGGATCATTCCTTGTGAAGGAATGAGGTTTTGTTCTAAAAAGCTAGTGGTCTCTATGAATCTAGAGTGTTGTTTTCTATATTTTCCTGGTACTGTGTCAAAGGCCAGTTTAGGCATATTTGTGTGGACTGAGGAAAGGCAAGAGGACTAGACATAATCCTGGCAACATTGCTGTCTTGCATCCAAAGCATGTTTTTATGACATATGAAGGTTTATATAACCTGTAAGATTATAATGGATATGTGGTCCTTGTGCTAATTGATTAAATGACCATGTTGATGAGCCATAATTGAAAGATTTAAAAAATTGAACTTTTTTCCTCTTCATTAGCATTTCATACAAACTGATGTCGTTGCAGGTCTTAAAGATATAATATCCTAAGATATTTTTATATCTTTTTGTTATTTATATCTTATTTTTGTTATTTTTGTGTTATGTTTTTGTTGCTATTTGTTATTGTCATGATTTATTGTCATGATTTATTGTCATGATTTATTGTCATGATTTATTGTCATGATTTATTGTCATGATTTATTGTCATGATTTATTGTCGTAAGAACTCAGAAGCAAGCATTCACTTAAAATGATTGGAAGTTTAATGGTCTGATTTGATTGTTTCTTTAAAAATGTTTTAGTGTGTGTCTTACCCATTTTGTTTTCAATAAGTTTATAAAATTATTTAAAAGATTTTTGGGGTTTTTTTTCTTCTCTTCAACAGAACACTCAGACCACCATTAAGCTCTTCCAAGAGTGTTGTCCTCATTCCACTGATAGAGTGGTGCTTATTGGTGGAAAACCTGATAGAGTTGTGGAATGTATCAAGATTATCTTGGATCTTATTTCTGAGGTAATGTGTCTTAAACTTACTATTCTTTCATTGTTTTTCATGAAAGTTGGGATGATTTGGATGGAAAATTTTATCTTTCCATTTCTGTTTTTAATTCAATGCCTCTTACTTCTCCAGTAACAAAATAAGCATCCTTTGAAATTTTTCTGTTTTCTAGATCTGGGGTGTACCTTATTGGAGAGGGAAGTCAATAGTCATGCTTTACATATCAGTAAAATAAGAAATTTTAAACTGGGGAGGAAGTGAGACAAATGTATGTGCCACCCATCGGTGGCAGCCATTTCTCTATTATAGTTAAGTTCTTAGGAAGTATATCACCATCCCTGCCTTTCTTATCAGTATTGTGAAATCAAAAACTTATTCATAATGCATAAATTCATATTTATAGCTCATTAAATTACTATATTAAATGTATAATAATCAGTGCTAACCAGGGGGGAGGGGTCATGGTGTTTTTGGTTTGTTTTTTTTTGTGTGTCTTAGTCTCCAATTAAAGGACGGGCCCAGCCTTATGATCCCAATTTCTATGATGAAACATATGACTATGGCGGCTTCACAATGATGTTTGATGATAGAAGGGGACGTCCAGTAGGCTTTCCAATGCGTGGAAGAGGAGGCTTTGATCGAATGCCTCCTGGTCGTGGTGGACGACCTATGCCTCCATCAAGAAGAGATTATGATGATATGAGCCCTCGCAGAGGACCTCCACCACCTCCGCCAGGTCGTGGTGGCAGAGGTGGTAGCAGAGCTCGTAATCTTCCTCTTCCTCCTCCACCACCTCCTCGTGGCGGGTAAGCTGTTGCATAAATGCGTTGTACAAAACTCAAGTTGAGTAAAATTTGCTGAATTGTGCTCATGTTTCCAGGACTTGTTTCACACTCCGTGTTGGTAGTGATTATGCAGGATTGAGTGTGCATTGCACCAGAGAATTTCAAAAAGTATTTGAATTTAACTATTTCTGCAATGTAGCAGTCTATCGGGGCTATAGTCAGTAGTTCTGTAACTTTATTTTATGTCATTCAGAACTTGGCTAAAGCATTCATAAATTCATAGTTGTGTGCAAATAATGAAAACTTGAATTAGAATATATAAAATAGTTTATAATAGGAGTCATGTGCTGCTGCTTTTTCTTACTTTAGAGATCTTATGTCTTATGACCGAAGGGGTAGACCTGGAGATCGTTATGATGGAATGGTAAGAGTTAAAATTCATATTGTTTTGTTTAGTAAATACAGATAGCACTTTGAATATCTGAGGAAATTGTTCTTGAATACATATATTTAAGTGTGGGGCATGCGTGCTTCTGATAAACTTTGATATCACCAAAATGTTTTGGCCATACAAATGGTCCCCCCAAGAAGACAACTCTTTGCGGTGTAAAGGGTTTTTGGGATGGTCTTTTTTCAGACCAACATCTTGGAGATGTTGAACCTACAGAAATCCTCATTTTCTGCCAGTTCCCTTCTCTGCTAAAGGAAGAAAAATTCAGTAGTTCAAGACTTGTAACATGGTGAACCAAGACTCGATGGTGAAACTTTAATTTTCTGAGATGCAACAATACTGACAGCCTTGTAAATTCTAAGACGGGAGGAAAAAAATAATTTGGATTTTTTATGTATTTAATATATATAATCTCTGTTCTGAGGCATTTTACTGAAAGACACACATGCATTGTTTCTCTTATTAGAGGTATATATTTTAGGCTGTAACTACTCCAAAACAAATGCCTATGGACCATAATGGCTATTTTGATAGCTGAGAAAACATGAACGCGTTTCCACTATTTCTTTTTCTAACTTACCTACTGTTTCCGGGGTGTACCAGACTTCAGGATTTATTTTCTCTTCATCTATTACTCGTAAGGGACACAGTTTAATTTTTTTTTTTTTTTTTTTTTTTTTAGTGTTTCATTTTTTTTACTTCTAAGCCAATTCCTAATTCAATCATCAAATCTCGGCCCAATAAATTATAGTCTGCTTCAGGCATGAGTAGCAGGGACCCCACCCCTACCTTAGAATGGGTTTCAAAAAACACATCCTTTATTATGGGTATTCCAAAAGGTTCTCCTTTTGCTCCAATAACCTGTATAGTCGCCGAGGATATTTTACATCCTTGGGGCTATTTTTGAACGGTAGATCTTTCTGCTCCCGAGTCCACTAGGAACTCAATTTCTTGTTGCTGGGGACCCACATTTAGTTTTATCAAGGGCTCTGTGTTTTTTGTTTTTTTTTTTCTTTTTTTTTTTTTTTTTCTCGGGTTCCCAGCAAATAGAGCCCCTGACACCCCTAGTCTTTGAACATTTTCTCATCCATCATTCTCTTTCTGCAGTCCTTTTTAACATGCCCTTTTCCTCCACAATAAAAACAAACCACAGTTCCCCATTCTCTCCCTCTTAAAGGTTTTCGGGTCTCCTGTCTTATCTGGCGAGCTTCAAACCCTTTTCCAGGGGTTGACGTCCTTTGCCCTTCTCTGACTGCAGCTACCAACATTCTGGCTTGTTTCTTATGTATTTCCTCCTCCCTGCGGACATACACTTTCTGGGCTTCCCTTAACAATTCATCCAAACCCCTATCCTGCCAATCCTCCACTTTCTCCAGCTTCTTTATAATGTCCGTCCATGATTTAGCTACAAATTGTTGTTTTTTTTTTTTTGTTTTTTTTTTTCCTACCCCCCTGTTTCTTCTCTCTCAAGTGATATAGATTTACTCTAGTCTCTGACCTTATCCACAAGTGTGCATATTCACTCTCCTCCAGGCTAAAGGGTTCCTTAGAATTAACATAAAATATGTAAAGCCTGGCATATCCAATCTTCAAAGGACCCAAAAACCGGCCAATACAGGTGGTCACTTCTAATTTGCTTCCCACCCCAAACTTCCATACAATAACGTATCATTTTTGCTTTATCCTTACCCTGCCTAGAAGGGTAATCATCCCAATATTTAATCATTAATCCTAACGAACTGTCTGGCGGTATCTGGGGTAACCTAACCTTAGGCACCGACCCACCCATGGGATCAGAAGGCTTGCTTTTCTTCAGTCCCATCTTCCGGAGTGCCTTCACACACACACACAATCTTTTCCCCCTGTTCGTGGCCCAGTCCCTCGCGGGAGATGGGAACCGCACTACTAAGGGGTCCGCACTTGCTTCATCCTCAAGTGGACGTCTCACACAGGCACACTCCAGGATACCCAACCCCAACCGAACGGATCACCGGCCTATACTTACTCACTCCTGAGTCTTCGTTCGGGTCTTCGTGCACAAAGTTTACGGGGTTGCCGGCTTTTATTTGCTTGCTGCCGAATTTCGAGTTCGTCGGTAGAGGTTTTGGGTGTAAAAACCCCCAACAGGGGCCGCTTACTCAGCAGGGCGCCCCCCCTGTGAGGTTTACAGCCAAATTGCCTCTATCCGAGTCACGGCACCAAATTTGTTATAGATTGTGGCCCAATAATTGACAGGAACCAGTCCAATTAATCAAATTAGTTTATTAAGCAAGCGGCAGCAAGCAAAACAGCGCTGGGCGGCCGGGGAGTCTTTGCTCCGCCAACGGCGCACACCCACTTCCCGAAAGTAGCTGATTATATACTCTTCTGGTTCCCGTATATGTGTCAATCCTGGTGTATTCCGTGTCTGAGCGACGTGTTGCTAGGGGGTCGAGACCGCCTCCTGATGGTCGTGGGGCTGAAGGCTCCTCATCTTTATCAGTGTCCTTGGGGAGACTCTTTTCAGCTTATCTCACAACTTAGCTCTTCCCTTTGAAGTGTTAAAACACACCAGATGCCTGTGATTTAGGCCTTGAGGTGTCAAAGCGCCCCAGACAGCACACCGGATGCCTGTGATTTAGGTATGTGAAGAGTCAAAACAGTGTAAGTTTTCACCAGCCTTTAAGAAGGCCTGATTTGATTAACAAACATGATTCTATTTATTACACACTATTTCTTTTTTAACACCCCCATCCCCATGGGTGTTATAGATATACAAATGCACAAAAACATATTGGGGAGGGGAATAAGGTGGAGAAGTGCATATAAAGCCATTTAATCTTTGCCTCCCCTTTTTTTAATGGTCAATTCCTAATGCTTTCAAAGTATTTTTAAATTGTAGTTAAATGAGAACTAAACCAGAATGTCTGTTTAAAAGTAGAGTGTATGTTCAGTCGTCTAATCTGTTCTTGCTCATTCAAATGATTCCTACTTCTTGATATTTCTTAACATTATATATATGTATGTGTGTATATACATGTGTCTGTATAAGCACTTCAGTAAAGGTACATACACTAAAAAAAAATATATTAAAAGTACTTCATGTTTAAGAGATTTGACATTAAGGAGCATTTAAAAAAAACAGTGAAGGAAAGATGTTTGAAGATGTTTTGACACATCTTATTTTTCTATATAAATACTAGAAGAAATTAACAAAATTTCACTCTTCTAGGCCAATCCCTTAAAAATAAGGGAAAGTTACAATAAGGAAATTGCCATCGGTTAGGATTGCATGCATATTTTTTTTTTTTTATTAGATGTAAAAGTCAATGAATTCTTATTAATACTATGTGCTTTGTCTTATCTAGTCAGTGTTTCATTTAGTTTTGATTTCATTTCCATTGGCTACCAGTAGTAGCTAGCACAAGTGATTCTGTAGAGAAGAAAATTCTGTTATGTATCTTAAGTTATCATGCACCTAGTATTTTAGGAACTGTTTTTAAATGAGCATATATATATTTTAATGTGCTATTCATGTTGTATTGTTTAAGGAAAAGCCGCTGCCCAAGCATTCACACACCATTCAAGGAGTTGCACACACACCACCCGAGTCTTTAACTGCTAGGACCAGGGTCCCTTTGCAGCAGGCAACCCCCGTGGGCTGACGGGTGCCCCTTTCAACTCATCACACACGCACACACTTACTCTCGGGCGCACTCCCTCTTTCTTCAGGCTCAACCCTAGGTTTCCTGCAGCAGAGTCTCAGGCATTGGATTTTATAAAAATAATTCATTTAATTGGAAGGGACAGCAGCAAGATCAGCCTAGTCTGGGTGCCTCCAAAAGGGAGGGACCTCAAACAAAGAAATCCCTGGGCAATTATACCCTTGTGATCTATACACCCGCCCCTCACGTGCTGTTCATGCGTCTTTTAGTCCAATGGTGATTTTTGGTCTGGGGTCTTCTAACACCTTATTGGATTGTTTTTCTGTATGTAGGCAGGCCATTGACTGCTCTTATCTTGTTGGTTTGCAGTCTCTGCTGAGGGTTGTAGCCTCGTTATCTTCTGGTTTATGCTTCTTGTGCACCTGTGCTTGCTGGCAGAACAGGGGGAACTGGAGAGTTCCAGACTTAGGGAAAACACTACCAAAACATCAGTGTGTTATCAACATTTTACTTATACTAAAAGACTAAACACAGCACTGCACCAGCTGCTAGGAAAATTACTAAGAAAATTAACTCTATTGCAGCCTAAAGGCTTCAGCAAGTCTAGCTACTCGTGCTAAGTAAAGCTAAGCAAACAGCATAAATCACACCATGTTATAACCCTAAGTAATTTATTCTAATTAAAACTTATTTAAGCTAAACAACTAATATTTCTCAACTGTGTAGCATGTTTTAACCCAGAAATGGTCTTTGCCTTAATAGTAATTTAAAGTGGATTCTACAAATTATATTTTTAGAATCACAGAATGATAGGGGTTGGAAGGGACCTGGATATTATCTAGTCCAACCCCCCTGCTAAAGCAGGTTCACCTGCAGGTTCAATTGTTTGTTGATTATTATTTTTTTTCACGTTTGTAGAATTCTGAAGGAAATAAATGCTATATATCGCATTTTAAAAAATAATAATTGAATTTCCAACATAATTAGGCAGTAGTAGATTGATAGTTTAGCTATTGGCTATATGAGGTATATGGAAACTAATTAATATGAGAAGGCACGTGCTTCCTGCTTGACCTGCTGTTGACATAAATATATCAATAACAGTTACTTGTTTTATTAAATGCCTTTTCTGTTTTGTTTTTTTTTTTTTTTATGCATGAGAGAAATAGAAGGCTTTGGTATCTGAGAGTAATATCTTTTAGTATATAGTACAGTTTTATTACTCAAAGGTGTTTAAAAAAACCAAACTGTTTCAGCTTTGCTCTCCCCTTAGCTGTCTGACATTCTCTGTAAGAGGAAAAATCTGTTTACACCAAAGAAACAAGGAAGAAAGACATGTGACCAGTTACAGTTCCCTTGCAGTGAAAGTAAAAGGGAGTGAATCTTGTAACTGGTCTATATCGTGTACTTTTGAGTCTTTGTAGTAGTTTAAGTAGTGCGGAAAAATGTTTCTTTATATTGGTATGTATGTGTTTGCTTGCCAAGTTACCTATAAGCCTTCATGACATGGACTTAATTTGGATTCATTTCCTCTTATCCTCCTATTATGTTGTGCCTGGAAGATGATGCAGTGTCATGTGGATGCCTGTGATGACATGCAGCCACCAGAGTTGGTGAGTGTGCTTATGCTTTTGACTGGTTTAATAGTTGATTTTTGAGAAAAATCATTTGAATTGGTTAAGTGATAACTAGAATTTCTTGAGACTGAATGTAGTCAGTGGCAGCTTGCACCTATTGAAAAATCCCTAAAGCTTTCCTTCTAACTCAGGTTATTGTCAGTTTATGTCCTGAACTATCCTGTACAGGCAGTTAACGTTCCACAATGGAAGTATGCAGCAGTACAGCCAAGTGAGAGAAGCTTTATTGCCTCTTTTGTACCCTATTTTAGTGTTCTAAGTTGTAACTTTCACTGTAACTCTTGCTTTTCAACACCCTGTAGGTGCATCTATTTAGGAATATGTTTTATGTTAACTTCATCGTGTTGTGTTTTGTCCTGTTTCAAACAAGGCATGTTAAAAATAATTCTTTACTTATGGATAAACTATTATGCATTACCTATCCATATATTTGAAAGTATTCCATTTGATTTGTGTTTATCAAAATTTTTACTCTTAGGGGGTTTAGGAAGGAAAGTTCAAAGGGTGTCAGCAAGTGTTCATGCTGTCTAGAAAATAGCAAAGTGCTGCCAAATATTAAATGTTAGTTCCTAGCTTACATAAATACTGCAGTTACAATTACTTATCTGCTGTGAAATTCATTTGCTGTCTTGTAGTCTGGGGAGGAGAAGCAGCAGAAAGGGTTAAGAAAAGGATTGTTAAAACAAGTTAGCCTGGAAAAGGGATTCCCTGTGCAAAATATCAGCAAAAACAGGTGGAAGAGTATGTGTGTGAAATATGCAGCTCTGATCAGCCTCTGAATTAAGTTCTAGGTGTCCTTCATTCTTTTGTATTTTGCACTCTACTACAAGCTCTATTATGCTGTATTATGGTCTGTATTGCTAAGCAACATGATTACATAACAAAGGTTGCTTAGAAACAGATGATCAGCTGAACAAGTTTTTTCTGAATGGTTTCCATTTTGATGTGGCTCCAAAAAGCTAGCAAGTAAATATTTTTTTGGAAAAAGATGCTGCATTACAACTTCTGCAAACAAATAATTCACACAAATTCCTGTATTTCAGTGATATAAGTTGAATTCTAGAGAAGTGTGCAAATCTATTCTCTGCTTCTGCAGCAAGATATTAAAATGGGTATTTGTGCATTTAGAAGGCATTAGATCAAATTAAGCACTTAATATCAAGTACCAGTCTACAAATCCTGAAAATAAAAGCAGTCAGGAGTGCTATATTACAGTGATTTGTATTTGGTATATGGTAGTTTTAGCAGAACAGTAGTAATTAGTGTCATGATTGTCCCTTCTATGATACAAAGGGATTGTAGCATAGTCTGAATGGAGAGACCAATTATAAAGTTGTTATTAGAGTTGACTTGTTTTTTCCTCAAGATATAGATGGAGTAGGAGGGTTGACAGTTACCAGGTAAACATCTTGTCCTAAACTGAGACTTTAATTTCTCCTAAGCTGTATAGGTAGTAGTAATAAGGCTGAACTCTGATCTTTTGATTTGAATGTTACTTTAGTCCAAGGGTCAGGAGTAGATGAGCATCAAGAGCTGTTTACCAGTTGAATTAATAAGGTTGCTTGGTAAAACTGGTATGGCTGGATCTTGATGACTTCTTAAAGGTTTTAACAGAGCAAGCTAAGAGGGTCTTATGAGATATTCCCTCCCCCCCTCTTTGTTCCTGGTCTGCCCTCTTCCCCAGTTTGCCTTTAAGGACACTTAGATTAAGGTTGTGGTTTAGGATTTTTGCATAAAATAGGCTCAAAGTTAACAGTGTGATACTTGAGATTAAAACATTAATGAATCATGACTATTTGCTATTTAAGGGTTTTCTTTCTCTTTTTCTTATAGTTTGAGGGTGGCTCTGGATATGGTAAGTTTTTATAGATAATTTTGACATGCACTTTATTTAGTCAGTAAGAGGCTTGATGCATACGTTTAAATCAGACTATTCTTACACAGGGGGCCGTGGTTCATATGGAGATCTTGGTGGACCCATCATCACAACACAAGTAACAATTCCCAAAGATGTAAGTGAAGCTGGCTTGCTTTCCACTTGTGTTTAAATAAATAAATAGGAAGTCACAGCCTTTTCTCAGACTATGTCAGTAAATCAAAAGTATTTGGGATGCTTGACAAGTACTTTTAATATAAAGCAAGTGTTTCTAAATCACCGAATGTTTATTCTTCAGGATGTTTCTTGTCTCTTCGCTTTAGAGATGCACTGAACTATTTTTTTAAATTGTTAATATTCAGTAATAGAGATGATCTACATAACTTGTTTTTACAAACAAGCATCTGGTTCTTCCAACTTTATCCCACCTCTGTTTATATAATAAACATTACAGAGGATGTTTTGAGGCTGTAAAAGAGTTCTGTTGTAACTCTTAAAATTAAATTGATGGAAGTTATTTGAACAGTACTGTGTTCTTGCAGAGAAAGTTATATCAAGAAATGAATGCTTTATTTTCTCCCCTAGTTGGCAGGATCTATTATTGGAAAGGGAGGCCAGAGAATCAAACAAATACGTCATGAGTCAGGAGCTTCAATCAAAATTGATGAACCACTAGAAGGCTCAGAAGATCGAATAATAACAATTACGGGAACACAGGACCAGATACAAAATGCTCAGTATTTACTGCAGAACAGGCAAGTTGAAGCTTAATGCTGTCTTTGCTGTCAGTTTTAAACTGACTTTCCAACTACTACATTCTAAAGCTCTTCTCTGCAATATAGTTTTTTGAAGGCAGGATTTAAGTAACTATTGAACCTAACTTCTCCAGTGGTAGTTCTGCCTTGATTCTTTTCTTTTCTCTGTTCTAACTAAAATGAAGATTCCCTCAAAACTAATCTTGATGGAAGACACCTTAACCAAGCAGTCCTCTCATTTCTCTGGTGAAAAGTGCTGCAAAAAAACCTACTTGTAATAAATTACATAGAACCTGTAAAAAATATAGAAGATTTCAGTGGATGTTGGTCTAGTTCTGTGTGGAAGACTAGTGATTTTGTTGTTTTTAGATAACTTAACTGACAACAAATCAGAGTCTGCCATATGGCACAGGCCATGCCTCTACATACAGGACAAGTTGAAATCAATTGGTGCTGTTATGCAGCATTTCACACCTTGCTGGCATTACTTTCTGTTCTGCCAAATATGAACCATTTTGGACTTAGTTTGCTTAGTTTTGCTTTAATAACATGTTGGCTGTCATAGCATTTGTTAATGTTTAACTTGAATGTGTGGCTTTAGATTACTAATATTTAAATGTGTTTAAAATAATTCTATGCCTATAATTATTAGCCATTAATCTTTTAAAATTATTTGCTTTTAAATGTATTGGGAATTTGTAGTTTATCTTTAAGAATGCCATTGTGAATGTTGATGCAAGATGTATGGTCAATCATTCTAATACATGCTTTTTTCTTTTTCTTTTATAGTGTGAAGCAGTATGCAGATGTTGAAGGATTCTAATGCAAGATTATTTTTTCTTTTTTATAGTGTGAAGCAGTATTCTGGAAAGTTTTTCTAAGACTAGTGAAGAACTGAAGGAGTCCTGCACCTTTTTTTTTTTCCTTCTTTTTTTTTTTTTTTTAATATCTGCTTCTGTTTAAAAAGCCAACATTCCTCTGCTTCATAGGTGTTCTGCATTTGAGGTGTAGTGGAATCTGCTGTTCACCAGATGTAATGTTTTAGTTCATTACAAATATTTAGGGGAGGGAAAGGCCGTGCAAGAATAACACTGAAATTTTCAAACAGCAGCAGAAAGTGGATTTTATTTTTGTTCATTGTTGGTGGTACATTGTAATAGTTTTTCTGTAACTATTGTGAACACCCGACTTCATGTACACTGTAATTATTTTTTTTTTCTTTTTAAGGGAGGATAAGACTGGTTGTCCACATGTCCCTAGCATCTTTTGAGAGCAGTGTGCAGAATGTAATGCTCTTTTTTTTTTAAGGTATATTTTATGGTTTTTAAATAAATTTAGTGAACCTATTATTGGTGATCATTTTTTTATATACATGAGGTAATATCTAAAATGGAAACACCTTTTTTTTTTTTTTTTCCCAATGCATCAATGGAAGTTGCTGTTAAGCTTGCTCTTCTGCTTCTTTGATATAGATGGAGTTACATGGTTTTGGCAAATTAAAGAAACAGTATGAAAACAGTGGCTCAGCTTTGCTATTTGGGGAAAAAATTACAAAAATACTAATGCAAACATTGTGTGAAATTTTACCTTTTTGCAAGTTTTTGGCCCTCTTTGCAATACGTATATATATATTGGTGACAGTATATAAATAAAATATTTTAAGTTTGTGATGCCCCTGAGTTAACGGTGGGTTAAATACACCTGGTTCTAGACAGCTTGCTTGATGCAAATAACAATGTTTAAAATAGCAGTTGGTGTATCGTTAATAATTGAATTGTAGTTTTCAGAGCTTTAATTTGTGTCAGATAGAAACTTTTATGAATTGACAAATTGGCAGCATCTAACTTGATTTTCATTGTATACAGAACTTAAACTTGTTTGGTTTCCCTGTTGTTTGTTGGATTACATTGGAAATACTTGTGAGAAATTAAAAAAGATAAAGAACCTCTGAAAATTTCATGTAATACCTTGGCATTTGTATTTATAGTTTACAAGTTTTAATTTCACTTCCTAAATAAAAACAATTTTAAAAATGCAAAAGAACTTTGTAAATCTGATCCAGATTAAGTGGGTTCTTTCACTTTGGGGGGGATGTCTATAGAACGTTTTACTTTTCTTATCTTTTTGAAACATATGGAGTAATTCCTGTCATAATAAGGAACTACACTTACAAGGTAATGGGAAAGGGCAAGGAGGTAAGAGGTGACCTCCTTATCAGAGCTATATTAATCCTCAAAAACCTGCTTTTGTCTAGGGCAAGGAGGTAAGAGGTGACCTCCTTATCAGAGCTATATTAATCCTCAAAAACCTGCTTTTGTCTAGGGCAATGAGTATGGTGGGTTTCCCAGTGAATAAACGTACATGTAGAATTGGCACTTCCTTGGGAAATGCTAAACATAAGATATGGAGAAATCAGCAACCTAGAAAAAGGTGTCAGACAAAATGCAAATGAATTAAGAGGAAAAACATGGGTGCAGGATTTTTTTTCCTATGCACTTCTACATTGTGTATGTGCACGTGGTTTGTGGGGTTGTGTTTTTAAAATATTTTAGGGAGGAGGAAAGCTGCACAGTGTCGATATACTAGAGAATGTGTTTAGTTTTTTCTTTTTAATGATCTGCATCTTTTAAGAAGCTAATCTAGTCTTACAAAGAAGTTGAGCACTGCTCTAGCTTTAGTAGGGTTTTCATAGGATGTGTTCGGTTGGAAGGGACCTTTAAAGGTCATCTAGTCCAACCCCCCTGCACTAAGCAGGGACATCTTTAACTAGATCAGATTGCTCAGAGCCTCATCAAGCCTGGCCTTGAATGTCTCCAGGGATGGGGCCTCCACCACCTCTCTGGGCAACCTGTTCCAATGTCTCACCACCCTCATTGTAAAGAACTTCTTCCTAATGTCTAATCTAAACCTACCCTGCTCTAGTTTAAAACCATTGCCCCTTGTACCTATCGCTACGTGCCCTTGCAAACAGGCCCTTGTAGGCCCCCTTCAGGTACTGGAAGGCTGCTATAAGGTCTCGCCAGAGCCTTCTCCAGGCTGAACAACCCCAACTCTCTCAGCCTGTCTTCATAGGAGAGGTGCTTCAGCCCTCTGATCATCTTCGTGGCCCTCCTCTGGGCCCCCTCCAACAGGTCCATGTCCTTCTTGTGCTGAGGGTTCCAGAGCTGGACACAGTACTGCAGGTGGGGTCTCACCAGAGCAGAGTAGAGGGGGAGAATCACCTCTCTGGATCTGCTGGCCACACTTTCTTTGATGCAACCCAGGATGCAACTGGCCTTCTGGGCTGCAAGCGCACATTGTTGGCTCATGTCCAGATTTTCATCCACCAGTACCCCCAAGCCCTTTTCCATAGGGCTGCTCTCTATCACATCATCCCCCAGCCTGTACTGATAATGAGGATTATCCCAACCCAAGTGTAGGACCTTGCACTTGGCCTTGTTGAACTTCATAAGGTTTGCACGGGCCCACCTCTCTAGCTCATCCAGGTCCCTCTGGATGACATCCCGTCCCTCGGGCATGTCGATCACACCACTCAGCTTGGTGTCATCAGCAAACTTGCTGAGGGTGCACTTGATCCGACTGTCTATATCATTGATGCAGATGTTGAACAGCACCGGTCCCAGTACGGATC
This sequence comes from Larus michahellis, assembly GCF_964199755.1. Classification (NCBI taxonomy): domain Eukaryota; kingdom Metazoa; phylum Chordata; class Aves; order Charadriiformes; family Laridae; genus Larus; species Larus michahellis. Next base: position 15,046,123 of record NC_133929.1, on the reverse strand, counting down.
CCTGAGGGACACCACTTGTCACCCCTCTCCATCTGGACATCGAGCCATTGACCACCACCCTCTGGATGCGACCATCCAGCCAGTTCCTTACCCACCGAACAGTCCATCCTTCAAATCCATATCTCTCCAACTTAGAGAGAAGGATGTTGTGGGGGACCGTGTCAAAGGCCTTGCAGAAGTCCAGATAGATGATATCCGTAGCTCTCCCCTTGTCCACTGATGCAGTCACTCCATCGTAGAAAGCCACCAGGTTGGTCAGGCAGGACTTGCCCCTGGTGAAGCCATGCTGGCTGTCTCGAATCACCTCCCTCTCCTCCATGTGCCTTAGCATAGCTTCTAGGAGGATGTGTTCCATGATCTTCCCAGGCACAGAGGTGAGGCTGACAGGGCGGTAGTTCCCAGGGTCCTCCTTCCTACCCTTTTTAAAAATGGGTGCGATGGTTCCCTTTTTCCAGTCACCAGGGACTTCACCTGACTGCCATGACTTTTCAAATATCATGGCGAGTGGCTTGGCAATGACATCAGCCAATTCCCTCAGGACTCTGGGGTGCATGTCATCAGGTCCCATATACTAGTTTGCCGTTCTTGGTCATCAGGGAGGGTACGCTTTCTTTGACCTTCCTTTCCTGGTTGATGTACCTGTAGAAGCCCTTCTTGCTATTCTTAGCATCCCTTGCCAAGTTCAGCTCCAGCCGCGCCTTGGCCTTCCTGACCTCATCCCTACATAACTGGGCAGCATCCCTATACCCTTCCCAGGCTACCTGATGCTGCTTGAACTGCCTGTGCAGTTCCTTCTTGCCTTTTAGTTTGACCAGCAGGTCCCAGCTCAGCCATGCTGGTCTCTTCCCACGAGCTGCTGGGTTCCGGCCTGGGCTAGCTGCTTTTCTGGCTTCAAAAAGCCCCCAAAGGACCCCCTTGCCAGTCCTTTTTGCTGTGATTCCTTTCCCCAGCGCGGACTTACCTGCACTGGAGCTGGTCTCCTCAGTGGTGTCTCACCACCCTCATTGTAAAGAACTTCTTCCTAATGTCACCGAAATTGGGAATGAACTTCTTAACACCAATGTAGTCTTAAGAAGCAGGCATTCTTTTATTCGGCACCAGGGACATGGGGGATCTCTCCACCTAACATGTCCACTGAATGCGAGATTCAGAGACACATTTCCATACAGAATATGCATGGTCATTACATTTCCCAGCACTCACTGCCATATTCATTACATTTCCAGAACTCATATCCATATTCATTACATTTCCAGAACTCATTTCCATATTCACATCACCTTGGCACATGCGCATTAAGTCTGTTAGGGGCTTCATGGTAGGTTTTGGGTGGTTCCTAGTGGTGTACGGTGGCTGGTTTGAGCTGATAATAGAGGAATCTCTTTGTGTGGATTGGGGAAGATAAATGCAGAAGCTTTTGCAACTCCCCCATTTATTTTGCAAGTTTGTTATTGGTCCCTCCAGTCTCTTCGAGGATGTGGTATTCTTCGCTGTTTGTTCTTCACAAGGAGTTACATTTACCTATTTACCAGACTCTCAGTCCCTGTTTGTAACATCAGTGTTATTGTTGTTGTTTTCCCCTTTCCTTTGCTGTTCTGTTAAACTGCTTTGTCTCAATGCACCAGTTTTGCCTTTTTCTTCCGATTCTCCCCCGTGGCTGGGAGAGGGGTGGGTGGGGAGGGTGAGAGAGCGGCTATGTGGTTCTTTGTTGTCATCTGAGGCTAAACCACGACAGCTATGTAAACACCATGCTGAAATATGAGGACTAAGCAGATGAGAAAAAATTACATGCAATCACAGTACCTTTCTTTTTATATGTTGGAAATTGTTATCTATAGAAGGGAACCCTGTACAAACACAAATTTAGATTGGTTGTTCTTAAGAGTTAATAGACTTTTAAATCTTAGTTGTAGTATGAATGCTCTCATCTGTAGTAGCTCACTACATTAGATCTTTAGATATGGTATGATAGCATAAACATTTTTACTTTTCTGAAGGAGTATCCATTACCAAAGCATTGTATTATGCCACCATGACACTTGACCAAGTTAGACATGTATTTCACTCTGACACAGAAGTCCTTTTGCCTTTCATTGAAGAGAGCAATTGTGTACTGAATTAAAATGGAACAGTTCTGTTGGAGAGGTTTGGAGGCTCTTTCCTCACCTGTCTTAAAATGAGTAAGAAAAGTCCTTAGAAACTACTATGTTTTCCTTCTTACAGAGATGAAGCAATATTTGAGGTAAGTTAGTTCTAACACTGAGTTTTTTATGGTAAGAACTTACTCCTTACTGATTGTGGCTTTAAAGAATAGCTGTTGTCTATGAAAATTCTTCTGAAAGGATAGTTAGTTCAGAATTGATCTAAAATTTGTGAATCGTTGGGGTTTTGTAATCCAGAAAATGGTAGGTGAACAGCAATGTTTATGTGGATGTTAATGTATACAAAAGTGCAATAAGAAGAAACATTTTGCTTTAAATCAACAGAGATGGTCTAGATAATGAAAAGAAAATCAGACTTTGAAACTGTTCTTTTTAATATGTAAATTGGTATTAGTAGTAAAAATAGGGAAGAGGGTTTTTTTAAATAATACTTTCGGACCAAAGTATACTCTCTTTTTTGTTTGTTAAAATGGGGTAAATGGGGATTTAATTTCTCTCTGAAAACAAAATCGTAGTTTACTAACAATAAAAGAATCTTGCTTAAATTCTTGAAATACGGTTTTGTCAGTATTTATAAGTCCTGAACTAGCCAAGAATGTATTTCTTATGACAAGACGCTTTTTTCCAGAGGAAAGCCATTTTTTCATATGCTGTCTCTGTCCTCATCACTCTTGGAATTAATTTTCAGGGTTATGCTTGTATCCCTTCAAAGGAGATGATGTTCTGTAAATATCACGTTTTCAGTAGCCATTGTTGTTGTCAGCTAATAAAACTGGCGGGCAGGCAGAGCTCAGCCTCTTCCAGCTATTGCCTGTTAGAGCCTTCACATCCAATGTTTTTGTCTCATCTTGGGCCTTCTCTGACAAGCTTTTACCCCTGTATTATGATACTGTCCAAGGTCTCTGTTGTGGTTTAGGCCGAATTGGCCAATGATGAAATGATGCTCTCCCCCCACCTCTCACTCAGCCAGTTCTCTCAGGTACTTAATACCTTTTTCCATGCTGGTCCATTTGGTTGGACAGCATTCAATATCATCCTTAAAGGGATACCTGCCCTTTATGGCTGATGATAGCAGTTGCCTCCAAAGACTGAGAGTGTTTGTACTTCTCCCAATTGCTTCATCAATACCTCCATCTTTGGACAGGTTTCCCAACTGCTTAGCTTCTCTACCTTCTAAGTCTATGGTATATCAGCCCCATTGTCCCAGCATTGGAGCAACCAGGAGATAAGTGTCTCCCCTTCATGACGACTAAAGTCCTTCCTTATAGTTCACAAATCCTTCACAGTGAAGAATTTAATGATTATCTCTGCACCTGAGTCCACCTCCTGCGTTAACGCTGCCTGAGAAGGACCCTTTCCTTTATCTGCATTAGAAGGACCCTCTCCTGGATCTTTGTCAGAGGAACCCTCTCCCATGCTGTCTGGCTTGGGCTGGTCTCTGTCAAAAGAGGCAGGGGAGTGAGCTTTCTTTTCTGCTTCCTGATCACCGGGGCAACTTGTACCAGTTCTGCTGGAGTTTGAGTAGCAGCAGTACTCGTTGTCGGGGCTGGAGCAGCCGGTGCCGCTGCGGGCGGGGGAGGGGCTGGCGATACAGGTGTTGGGGGGGCGGGCAGCGGAGTAACTTTGACCGCAGGCTGCTGAGTGACTGCTGCTGGGATGGGCCGGGGCCGTGGCTTTTGCCGGTACGGGCGGAGGCGGGGGCCTGGCCGGTGCCAAGGCCTGTGCCCTGGCTTCCACCAGTACAGGTGGGGATGTTGGCGTGGCCAGTGCCGTGGCTGGTGGGGGGGTAGCCGATGCTACTGGCTGTGGTCTGCCTTGGGCAGTTGTTTGTGTCTGTGCTATCTGTGATTTTGCCCGTGGGGTTTGAGTAGCAATATCACATGTCACATAATACTCACTCCTGCACTGATATTTAAGAAAAAAACACCCCTGCAACACATTCTGGAAAACCGACAACAAAATCAAGATCGTATGAAAGTAACATTCATTCTCTAAACAGCCCGAAGGTTTTCCATCCCCTAGTTCTGATGGTGTCACTTTGGCATAATCATTAAAGGGCGAAGTAAACTTTCCCCAGGTAAAACCAAAAGTGTAATTAGTAAAGGAATCCATCACGTGATGCTCGAGATACCTCTCTCTCCAAGGAGAGGAGGAGGAGGAAAGAGAAAGAGATTTACAAGTTTAGAAGGAACTAAACTACTTTAATGAAATATTAAAATAAAAAAGAAATAATGAAATAGATACAGTATATACAAAACCGTATCAACCTCCCAGAATGACATCACTGTCAGGCACTGGGGAAGTCCCAGACTGGACTCAGCAATGGGTGGGAACTGGATTCCAAAGCTGGAGTCAGGAACACACGGATCTGGATCAAAGGCAGATGAACAGGCAGGGTCCTCCTTGGACGTCAGCCATTGAAGAAAAGAGATTGACCCTTTGATCCCTCAGCTTTTATACTGAGCATGGGGCAGATGGGATGGAATACCCTGGTTGGTCAGTTTTGGGTCACCTGTCCTGTCCGCTCCTCCCTGCAGGTGGGACCCCTCTACGCTTTTCGGCTTCTGACCCTCCAACAGGGCAAATAACAAAGTTAGCTGACCTTGGTTGTTATAGCAATAAGTATAGGCAAGAGCCTCTCTGCATACCATTCCTTGGCACTAACTGTAGACATTGGTCTTATCACTCTGAGAACAAACAGTTTCCGGCACAGTATGCTGTTAATTTCAGAGAGTTAGAAGAGGCCTTAGCTAAGAAGTAAAATTACTGAACAGAAAGTTGGTTCTGTTCTATCTCAAACCAGGACAGTCCCAATTGGATCAGAACTCCATTTTACCCCTTATAAATATACATAATGTTTGAGATAAATTTTGCCTGAAAAGTCAGTCTGTTTGGAGGGTGTGGTGTGTGTTATTTATTTAATCTTTATCTTTCCTCCCTCGCACCTCTTTTTCTTCCTTTATCTTTAGGATTTCTGTAGCTAATAAAGGAAATGAGACTGGTAGAATTGTGACAATGTACAACTACTGTGAATCCACACTATAATTAATGTTGATTCAATAGATTTTGCACGAAGGACTATGTGAATGACCAGAATCAACCCCAAATATCATACTTTTGTCAGGGTTGACAGTATAATGTCAACTGACAGTATATATTACAGTGGGGGTCTGCTAAAGGCCACCTGACCAGGAAGACCGAGGCCCTCTATAGACAGATAGGAGCAGCCTCATATTCACAAGTCTTGGTCCTCATGGGGGACTTCAACCACCCCGATATTTGTTGCAGGGACAACACAGCAGGGCATAAGCAATCCAGGAGATTCCTGGAATGCGTTGATGATAACTTCCTTCTCCAAGTGACAGAGGAGCCAATGAGGAGAGGTGCCATGATGGACCTTGTTCTTACCAACAAGGAGGGACTGGTGAGGAATGTCACGCTCAAGGGCAGCCTTGGCTGCAGTGACCATGAGATGGTGGAGTTCAAGATCCTTAGGGCGGCAAGGAGGGCGCACAGATCTTCAAGAATCTGCTTGATGGAGTACTGTGGGATAAAGCCCTGGAAGGAAGAGGGGCCCAAGAAAGCTGGCTAATATTCAAGGACACCTCCTCCAAGCTCAGGAGTGATGCATCCTGACAAAGAAGTCATCAGGCAAAAACACTGGGAGGCCTGCGTGCATGAAGAAAGAACTCCTGGACAGTCTCAAACAGAAAAATAAAGCCTACAGAGGGTAGAAGCAAGGACAGGTAGCCTAGGAGGAATACAGAGAAATTGTCCGAGCAGCCAGGGATCAGGTTAGGAAAGCTAAAGCCCTGATAGAATTAAAACTGACCAGGGGCATCAAGGGTGACAAGAAAGCCTTCTATAAGTATGTCAGTGACAAAAGGAAGACTAGGGAAAATGTGGGCCCAGTCAGCATCCTAGCCTGTATCAGGAATAGTGTGGTGAGCCGGACTAGGGAAGTGATCATCCCCCTGTACTCGGCACTGGTGAGGCCCCACCTCGAGTACTGCGTTCAGTTTTGGGTCCCTCGCTACAAGAGGGACATTGAGGTGTTGGAGCGTGTCCAGAGAAGGGCTACAAAGCTGGTGAGGGGTCTGGAGGACAAACCTTATGAAGAACGACTGAGGGAGCTGGGGTTGTTTAGCTTGGAGAAGAGGAGGCTGAGGGGAGACCTTATCACCCTCTACAACTACCTGAAAGGAGGTTGTAGAGAGATGGGGGCTGACCTCTTCTCCCTGGTGACAAGTGATAGGACGAGGGGAAACAGGTTCAAGTTACGTCAGGGGAGGTTTAGATTAGATATTAGGAGACATTTTTTCACTGAAAGGGTTATTAAACATTGGAATAGGCTGCCCAGGGAGGTGGTGGATTCACCATCCCTGGAGGTGTTTAAAAAAGGGTAGATGGGGCACTTAGGGACATGGTTTAGAAGTGGCTCTTGTCAGGGTAGGCTAAAGGTTGGACTCGATGATCTTAAAGGTCCCTTCCAACCTCAACAATTCTATGATTCTATGATTCTAAGAAGGAAACAGGAGACTTGGTCACCCGGGACATGGACAAGGCTGAGGTATTCAACAACTTTTTTGCCTCAGTCTTCACTGGTAAGGGCTCTAACCACACTGCCTGAGTTGCAAAAGGCAAAGGCAGGGACTGGGAGAATGAGGAACACCCCAATGTAGGTGAAGATCAAGTACAAGATCATCTAAGGAACCTGAAGTTGCACAAGTCTATGGATCCTGATGAGATTAATCTGCAGGTCCTAAGGGATCTGGTGGATGAAGTTGCTAAGCCACTATCCATCATATTTGAGAAGTTGTGACAGTCTGGTGAAGTTCCCACTGATTGGAAAAGGGGAAACACAACCCCCATTTTCAAAAAGGGAAAAAAGGAAGACCTGGAGAACTACAGGCTGGTCAGTCTCACCTCTGTGCCCAGCAAGATCATGGAGCAGATCCTACTGGAAACTATGCTAAGGCACATGGAAAATAAGGAGGTGATGCTGACAGCTAACATGGCTTCACTAAGGGCAAATTGTGCCTAACAAATTTGGTGGCCTTCTACGATGGCGTTATAGCATTGATGGATAAGGGAAGAACAACAGACATCATCTACCTGGACTTATGCAAAGCATTTGATACTCTCCTGCATGACATCCTTGTCTCTAAATTGGAGAGACATGGATTTGATGGATGGATCACTTGGTACATAAGGAACTGGCTGAACAGTCGCACTTAAAGAGTTGCAGTCAATGTCTCGATGTCCAAGTGGTGACCAGTGACAAGTGGCGTTCCTCAGGGGTCGGTACTGGGACCAGTGCTGTTTAACATCTTTGTTGGCGACATGGGCAGTGGGATAAAGTGTACCCTCAGCAAGTTTGCTGATGACACCAAGCTGTGTGGTGCCATCGACAATGCTGAAGGGAAGGGATGCCATTCAGAGGGACCTGGACAGGCTTGAGAGGTGGGCCCATGTAAACCTCATGAAGTTCAACAAAGCCAAGTGCAAGGTCCTGTACGTGGTTCAAGGCAATCCCAGGCACAAATAAAGGCTGGGCGGAGAACAGCTTGAGAGCAGCCCTGAGGAGAAGGAGTTAGGGGTGTTGGTGGATGAGAAGTTCATCATGAGCTGGAAATGTGCACTCACAGCCCAGAAAGCCAACCATATCCGGGGCTGCATCAAAAGCAGCGTGGCCAGCAGGTCAAGGGAGGTGATTCTGCCCATCTACTCTGCTCTTGTGAGACCCCCACCTGGAGTACTGCATCCAGCTCTGGAGCCCCCAACATAAGAAGGACGTAGACCTGTTGGAACGGGTCCAGAGGAGGGCCACGAATACGATCAAGGGGCTCTCCCTATGAAGGCAGGCTGAGAGAGTTGGGGTTCTTCAGCCTGGAGAAGACAAGGCCCCGGGGAGACCTTATAGCAGCTTTTCAGTATCTGAAATGAGCCTACAAGCTGGAGAGGGACATTTTACAAGGGCATGTAGTGATAGGACTAGGGGTAATGGCTTCAAACCCCCTCCCCCACCGCCCCACCCCCCTTCCTCCCATTCCAGCTCCTTGTAAAAGTTAACCCTATTCCTGCCAGATCCAGGACATTATCCAACCCTTATTCTATACCATCTACATCATGCTCAGACCTTACAGGATCCAAATAATTGCTACCACTTTTCCCTGTCTTTGATATATACGTACATATATATACATAAAGATATAATTCCCTTAGTCTATGGGCCATCCCTCTAAAAGGTCCATTGAGTTTATTTAATCCATGACTTTGGTCTCCATCTGTTATAACAGCGTCTCAGGGCAGGAGAGATTGTGTGTGGTGCTGGACTGTTGCATGCTGTATTCGGAGCTCATGGCTGGTGTACCTGGTGCAGCTCATGCCCACGGTCTGCAGGTTGAAGATGTCGATCTTGAGGAAGTTGCTGGGTGCCAGTTGCTGAAGCCATTTCTGGTCCCATCACTGCTGCACTTTTCTCAGGTTCATCAAAGTCCATCCTTCATTAGTTTGGGTGATTCTTACTGTAGTACAACTGATAGCAATTAGAGTAATGATGGTGTGCAGTGGCAGGGTTATTTAGCAATTAACATCATACAATTTGATTCATTGGCTACTCTCACCCCAAATCAGATCCCCATGAGGTACACATCGGACCTCCCCATCCTTCCGCATCACCCACCAAGTGCACCCAGGTCCTTGGGCAAAAGCAACCCCACGGATGGGTTTGCCTTTGCCTGAGGCAGGACTAACCCAGACTGTCTTCCCTAGCATATTCTTCATGTGCACTACGGGGACTTTATCCCCTTCTACAGTACATGGAAGTTTTGATTGGGCAAGGACAGCTCGATTGGTAGAACCCCTGGTGTTAAGTAGCCAGGTAGCTTTTGCTAAATGTGCATCCCAGTGTTTTAAGGTCCCACCACCCATTGCTCTCAGTGTAGTTTTTAGCAGTCCATTGTATCGTTCTATCTTCCCAGAGGCCGGTGCGTGACAGGGGATGTGATACACCCACTCAATGCCATGCTCTCTGGCCCAGGTGTCTATGAGGTTGTTTTGGAAATGAGTTCCGTTGTCCGACTCAATTCTCTCTGGGGTGCCATGTCGCCACAGGACTTGCTTTTCAAGGCCCAGGATAGTGTTCCGGGCAGTGGCATGGGGCACAGGGTATGTTTCCAGCCATCCGGTGGTTGCTTCCACCATTGTGAGCACATGGCGCTTGCCTTGACGGGTTTGTGGCAGTGTGATATAATCAATCTGCCAGGCCTCCCCATAGTTATATTTCAGCCATCGCCCTCCATACCAAAGAGGCTTCAAACGCTTGGCTTGCTTGATTGCAGCGCATGTCTCACATTCATGGATGACCTGTGCAATAGCGTCCATGGTCAAGTCCACCCCTTGGTCACGAGCCCATCTATATGTCGCATCTCTTCCTTGATGGCCTGAGGAGTCATGGGCCCATCAAGCTATGAATAGTTCACCCTTATGTTGCCAGTCCAGATCCACCTCAGCCACTTCAATCCTAGCAGCCCGATCCACCTGCTGGTTGTTCTGATGTTCCTCCGTGGCCCGACTCTTGGATACATGGGCATCTACATGGCGTACTTTCACAACCAGATTCTCTATCCGGGCAGCAATATCATGCCACAATTCAGCAGCCCAGATGGGTTTGCCTCTGCGCTGCCAGTTACTCTGCTTCCACTGCTTTAACCACCCCCACAGGGCATTTGCCACCATCCGTGAATCATTACAGAGATAAAGTACTGGCCATTTTTCTCGTTCGGCAGTGTCCAAAGCCAGCTGGATGGCTTTCACCTCTGCAAACTGGCTCGATTCACCTTCTTCAGCAGTTTCTGTGACTTGACGTATAGGACTCCATACAGCACAATGTGACAGGACCCATCAGTGAACAGGGCATATTTCTTCTCATTTGCTGGCAGTTTATTATATGGTGGGGCCTCTTCCACATGCATCACCTTCTCCTCTGGTAATATTCCAAAATCTTTGCCTTCTGGCCAGTCCATGATCACTTCCAGAATTCCGGGGCGACTGGGGTTTTCCATTCGAGCCTGCTGTGTGATCAGTACGACCCACTTATTCCATGTAGTATCAGTTGCATGATGTGTGGTGGGGACCCTCTCTTTGAACATCCAGCCCAGCACCGGCAGTCGAGGTGCTAAGAGGAGCTGTGCTTCTGTACCAACCACTTCCGAAGCAGCTCGAACCCCTTCATATGCTGCCAATATCTCTCTTTCTGTTGGAGTATAGTGGGTTTTGGATCCTCTGTATCCCTGACTCCAAAACCCTAGGGGTCAACCTTGGGTCTCCCCTGGTGCTTTCTGCCAGAGGCTCCAGGTAGGGCCATTCTCCCTGGCTGCAGTGTACGGCACATTTTTAACACATTGTCCTGCTCGGACTGGCCGCAGGGCTACTGAAGTAACTCCTGTTTAATTTATAGAATCACAGAATCACCTAGGTTGGAAGGGGCCTTTCAGATCATCTAGTCCAACCATCAACCTAACTCTGACAAAAAACATCACTAAACCATATCTCTAAGCACTATGTCTACCCATCTTTTAAATACCTCCAGGGATGGTGACTCTACCACTTCCCTGGGCAGCCTGTTCCAATGCTTAATAACCCTTTCATTTGTTCAAAGGCTTGTCGTTGCTCAGGACCCCATTTAAAATTGTTCTTCTTCCGGGTTACTTGATACAGAGGGCTTACAATCAGACTGTAATCTGGGATGTGCATTCTCCAAAAACCCACAATACCTAAGAAAGCTTGTGTTTCCTTTTTACTAGTTGGTGGAGACATAGCTGCTATTTTGTTGATCACATCCATTGGGATCTGACAATGCCCATCTTGCCATTTTATTCCTAAAAACTGGATCTCCTGCGCAGGTCCCTTGACCTTACTTCGTTTTATGGCAAAACCAGCTTTTAGAAGGATTCTGACTATTTTACTCCCTTTCTCAAAAACTTCTTCTGCTGTGTTGCCCCATACGATGATGTCATCAATGTATTGCAGGTGTTCTGGAGCTTCACCCTGTTCCAGTGCAGTCTGGATCAGTCCATGGCAAATGGTGGGGCTGTGTTTCCACTCCTGAGGCAGTCGATTCGAAGTGTACCGGACACCCCTCCAAGTGAAATCAAACTGTGGCCTGCACTCTGCTGCCAAAGGGATCAAGAAATATGCATTCGCGATATCAGTTGTGGCATACCACTTGGCTGCCTTGGACTCCAGTTCATACTGGACTTCTAGCATGTCCGGCACAGCAGCGCTCAGTGGTGGCGCGACTTCGTTCAGGCCACGATAGTCCACTGTTAGCCTCCACTCTCCATTAGATTTTTTGCACTGGCCATATGGGACTGTTAAAGGGTGAGCGAGTCTTGCTGATCACTCCTTGAACCTCTAGTTGACGAATCAGCTTATGGATGGGAATCAGGGAGTCTCGGTTGCTGCGATTGACACCTGTTCTTTGACCCTCAGCAGCCCAATAACAGAAAGGTCCCCTGAGAAACCAGGCAAGGTAGACAGCCATTTAATTTCCTCCATCTCCAAGGCAGCTATGCCAAAGGCCCAGCGGTACCCTTTTGGGTCCTTAAAATACCCTCTCCTGAGGTAATCTATACCAAGGATGCATGGAGCCTCTGGGCCAGTCACAATGGGATGCTTTTGCCACTCATTCCCAGTTAGGCTCACTTCCGCCTCCAGTACAGTCAACTCTTGGGATCCCCCTGTCACCCCAGAAATACAAATGGGTTCTGCCCCTCTATAGCTTGATGGCATTAGGGTGCACTGTGCACCCGTGTCCACTAGAGCCTTATACTCCTGTGGGTCTGATGTGCCAGGCCATCTAATCCACACCATCCAATAAACCCGGTTGTCCCTTTCCTCCACCTGGCCGGAGGCAGGGCCCCTCTAATCCTGGTCATAGTATCCATTACTCACTTCTTGCAGAAATGACTTAGAAGTCCCTTCAAGAGGATCAGATGTAAGATCAGGTCACCTGCTCTGTCAGGGTGTCCTGGTTTGAGGTAAAACAGAACCAATTTTCTGTTCAGTAATTTTACTTTGGAGCTAAGCCTCTTCTAACTAACTGAACTCTCTGAAATTAACAGCATATTGTTCAGACATTATTCGCTCTCAGAGAGTGTCCTGGTTCCGGTGGGGATAGGGTTAACTTTTCCTGGTATTCCATGCCATGTGAGCCACGCTCCCCCTGAGCTGCCGGGGGAGGGGGCAGGAAGTTGCTGCTTAAAAGCGGGCTGGGGCGTCCCGCGTCCGGCGAGCGGCGGGGAGCGGCGGTTCCGTAATCGCGTTTGTATATTCCCCTATCCGTGTTGTTATTGTTGTTTGCCTGTTCCCTTTGCTGTTCTGTTAAACTGCCTTTGTCCCAACCCAAGAGTCTTGCCTTTTCTTACGATCCTTCCTGTATTAGGAAGGCGCGAGCGAGCGGCACATGGTTCTTTGTTGCCATCTGAGGCTAAACCACGACAGAGAGATAAGACCTGATTATTTATAATTTATGCCAAAGAATGGTATGCAGAGAGGCTCTTGCTTATACATATTGCTATAACAAACAAGGTCGGCTAACTTTGTTATTTGCCATGTTGGAGAGTCGGAAGCAGAAAAGCGTTTCACCTGCAGGGAGGAGCGGACAGGACAGGTGACCCAAAACTGACCAACAGGGGTATTCCATCCCATCTGCCCCATGCTCAGTATAAAAGCTGAAGGATCAAAGGGTCAGCCCTCTTTCTTCAGTGGCTGGCAACCGAGGAGGACCCTGTCTGGTCATCTGCCTTTGATCCCAATCTGTGCATTATTTTAGGTTTTGAATCCAGATCCGGTATCCATTTCCCATCTGTCGCTGAGTCCAGTCTGGGACTTTCCCTGTGCCTGCCGGTGACGTAATCGTCATCCTGGGAGTTTGATACGGTTTTGTATATATTGTATATATTTCGTTATTTTTTTATTATTATTTTATTAATATGTCATTAAAGTAGTTCATTTTTTTTTTCTAAACTCATAAGTCTCTTTCTCTTTCTTCCTCCTCCTCTTTCAGGGAGAGCATCTGTCATTCATTTCAGTGGCCAGTCTGGCAAAACCCACAACACTGGGGAACTGTCCGCTGGAATCTGGAGCAGCACTTTTCCTGGAGGGATCCCCTTTTGTGATTGTTCTTCCTTGCAACTCCTGCACCCGTGTCCGCAGGATCCAAGTAGGTTGTCCATCCCACTTCCTCATGTCCTCTCCGTGGTCACGCAGGTAAAACCACAGGGTGCCTCATGGTATGTACCCTCTATATCCTCTCTCTTGAGCAGAGTAACACCTACTCCTGATAGCTGAGATACTGGCCCATACAGGTGGGGAGTAGGACATATTCTCTTTGAGTTACTGGACCTTATGGGACAATTTCTCCACAGCCGAGATGAGGGTGGGGATAGGGTTAATTTTTCCTGGTATTCCATGCCATGTGAGCCACGCCCACCCTGAGCTGCCGGGGGAGGGGGCAGGAAGTTGCTGCTTAAAAGCGGGCTGGGGCGTCCCGGGTCCGGCCGGCGAGCGGCGGGGAGCAGCGGTTCTGTAATCGTGTTTGTATATTCCTCTGTCCGTGTTATTGTTGTTATTGTTTGCCTGTTCCCTTTGCTGTCTTGTTAAACTGCCTTTGTCTCAACCCAAGAGTCTTGCCTTTTCTTACGATTCTTCCTGTATTAGGAAGGCGCGAGCGAGCGGCACGTGGTTCTTTGTTGCCGTCTGAGGCTAAACCACGACAGGGGGGAAGAGACACTTTCATTGTCTCACCATAGTTGGACAGCCACCTCATTCACTGTTGGTCCCTCTTCGCCTTTCCATTGTATTACTGCCAATGAGTTGGCATACGACGATGGTGCGCTCCGTACAAACTTCTGCCACATGGGCCTTGTGCATTGGACCTCATCAAGACCTGTGGGTAACTGCGCACTGTCCGTGTCATAATAAACCATCTCCCACACGGCTAATTCCCTCAGGTACTGGATACCTCTTTCCATGGTGGTCCACTTGCCTGGATGACATACAACATCTTCACTGAAGGGGTACCTTTCCCTCACGCCTGACAGGAGTTGCCTTCAGAGGCTGAGGGCTTGTGTCTTTTTCCCAATCGCCTTGTCAATGCCCCCTTCCCTAGACAGGGATCCCAGCTGCTTGGCTTCCCTACCCTCTAATTCCAGGCTACTGGCCCCATTATCCCAGCATCAGAGCAGCCAGGTGACAATGTGCTCGCCCAGATGGCAGCTGAAATCTTTGCGCGTATCCCGCAGCTCGCTCAAGGATAGGGATCGGATGATTATCTCTGGTTCTGCCTCTTCCTCCTGTTCTCATGATGGCCCTGGTTCATCATCATCCCTTAGTAGGCGAACTGATTTCTTCGTCTATTTCTTCTTCTGTATAGGGGCACCTGATACCGGCATGGGATGGTTTTCTGGTTTAGCTGCAGTGCCTGTTACCAGGGTTTGAGTAGCCACAGTACCTGTTTCAGGGGTTGGAGTAGCTGCAGTGTCTGTCGGTCTGGTTTCCATCTCTTTCCCTTGAGAGTGCTGCATAATATCAAGCAGTGCCTGGTAGATACTGGCCAGGGCCCAGCACAGTGTGGTAAGTTGTGCCTCTCTGGAATAGCCACAGCATTTTCCTTTCAAATATTCTACCACTTTATCAGGGTCCTGAAGTTGTTTAGGAATGAAGTTTCAGACCATTCTAGGTGAGAAGTTCTCTAGATAACTCTCCATGTTCTCCCACATGCCATGCCACCCATGAGTATCCAGCCTCAGAGCAGATCTCTGGATAGTATTCTTAAATAGTTGTTTAACCCTAAGTAAGAACTGAAACACATTCAGGAGACATAGCAATAGGACCATGCTGGTTTGAACATCCCAAGGATATTCAAAATTCTCAAAAGCTGTTGTACCTGGCCCGAAGGAGAAAAGGGAGGCGAAGGAGTGGGGGAAAGTATCCCCCACTGTTTCCCCCATAGATTGGGTTCGATTATTAATAAATTCTGAGAGACGGTGCCCAAGGTACAGACAGGACAGCAAAACCACATAAACACCCCAAAATAGCTGTCTGAACAGTGATGTTATCATATCATAAACAGATATCACACAGGACAGCAGAATCATAATCCTCATCCCTCTCCCAGAAGTAACAAACATCATCGGAAGGAGTACATAAGCCATATAGGAATTCGCATAACACAGCCATGAGAACAAACCAAGCAACATGGTGACCAGCGACTATTTACCTAATACAATAAACGCATACAACACATTGTTTTTTACAAGCTCTAGTTGGATTCTGGCGTTATCTCAACCCTTCGAGCCCCACGTTGGGCGCCAAAAAGGACTGTCGTGGTTTAGCCTCAGACGGCAACAAAGAACCACGTGCCGCTCGCTCGGGCCTTCCCAATACAGGAAGAATCAGAGGAAAAAGGCAAGACTCTTGGGTTGAGACAAAGGCAGTTTAACAGAACAGCAAAGGGAACAAGAAAACAACAACAATAACACGGACAGAGGAATATACAAACACGATTACGGAACCGCCGCTCCCCGCCGCTCACCGACCGGACCCCGGACGCCCCAGCCCGCCCCAAGCGGCGACTTCCTGCCCCCTCCCCCGGCAGCTCAGGGTGGGCATGGCTCACATGGCATGGAATACCAGGGAAAATTAACCCTATCCCCGCCAGAACCAGGACAATAATCAAATGTACCCTGGCATCGAATCTCGTAAAACACTGTCGCATTCAGTACTAACTTTGTTAAATCACTGTTTTATGTCAATAAACATTTCACTACTTCTCTCTTACAAGTGAAGTTAATCACTCCGCCCGTGACACCTGGTGTAGTCGGCAGGATGTCAGGAGTTATCACTAATTATTTATGGAGGCATGGAGTGAACCCGAGCCCCAAATTCTCAGAGGAATGGGCTTGTGATAATTGTCACAATTGGGAAGTCGTTGAAGAGCACTTAAAAGCAATTAGGGGCCGTACAAAGGATGCAAAAGATAACGAAGTCATCTGTAAAATGTTAGGCACTTGTTCAGAAGCCCCGTACCAAGACAGTGAGAATAGAAATAGGAGAGAGCAGGACCTAGAGAACGAAATAGAGAGCGGGAAGGCAACTGAGTTACTGATATCTTTTAAAAATGAGCAGCTGCAAAAACAATTGCAGGAAGAAAAGGAGAAAAGGCAGAAATTGGGACAAAAGTTCAAAATGATGCTTATACAGGCTCCCCACCCCCCCGACATTGTACAGATTAGGAAACTGATAGTATCCACTGAAGAATGGGACGGAAACATTTGGGGTGCTCCCAATGATAGCGAGTCAGAAGAAGACATTCCTTTTGTGAGAAATAAATTCCGGTCCGAATGAAATAGGCTCAGGCAGAATCCTCTGTGAAGCACATTTTTATTCACGTTCTTGCAAGAGCGGGTGACCTAGCAAGTAGGCACACTTTCAGTTCTTGAAACACACCTTTTTATTCCCTAATCCCGGCCAAATTTTTCCCTCCCCTGTTTCCCATTGGTTGGGTACTCCAGGGTTCACAGTCTGTCCGAGGTGCCTAAAATCCTTCCCGGATGTCCTGCCTCTGTTTACTTCTCTTTATGCTCCACCTAAAGGGATTATCTGACTAGTTTATTTCTTTCCTTTTTGGAAAAATTGCTCAATGTCATTAGCCCTGGTTAAATGTTTGACTGCCCTTCTAGACACTAATCCAGTAGGAATCGGTTTGTCCTTTTGTCTGTGTGATAAGAGATGTTCTACAAGCCTTTGCTGGAGCCTTAGTCATTCCCTTATCATGCCACCTCTGATGGAAACGGCTTTTCTCCTCTGCAAAAGCAATACCTGCCTTTCTTACAACTTCCCCCTTTCCTTTTTCATAATCTTATTGCTTTTTGCATTTCTAGGGCATGGTTCCATATGAGGCCTCTAGAGCCGACAGCATGATGGTAACATTATTCTTTTTCTTCTTGACAGTTTTTATTTTCTTCTAGATGAAGCATTTTCCCAGGGTATGGGGGAGGGTCTACTTCCATTCGTTTTGTTAGGGCAGTTTCAATTAATCGTTGAACTAATCCTCGCACACAGGGAATGATACAGCATCCTGCAGCCACTAACATTCCCGCTACCATTATAAGAGAAGTCAGTATTGATACCACCCTACCTTTCCATTTCCCAAACCAGGAATCCAGCCAACCTGTCAGTGAGGTGCCTATTCCAGAGCTCTCAGCTAACTCATCAGCTAGAGTGGTGAGCCCTTGAAGGGCTTTAGTTATAGTACCATCTGGAGCTGTATCGTTTGGGATGAAGGTACAGCACCGATTCCCTAACATTACACACACACCTCCCTTCTCCGCTAAGATCATGTCCAGGGCGATCCTATTTTCCCATGCCATTCGGCTGGTTGCATCCAATTGTTCAGCTATTCCTTTTACTGCATCCCTGGTATAATTAATAAACCTCTGTTGGTTATAGTGAATATAATTTACCCAATCTACATTTTTGTTTATAGTTACCCACCAGAAAAAGGACAGATTTGAATCCTGCTCCTGTCTGATTCCTTGCTTTGTGTTCATCTGGGACTCCTCTAGGGACTCCAATGGGATCTATATATATCCGTTCATCAAAGGATACACCCACACTTCCTTTTACTCTATTGCCTGAGCTCAGGGATCCTGTTCCTTTGTCAAATGCTAGGGTGAATGGTATTGCCAATTGTACCATTCCACATGTACCTTTCCAGTTAGCCGGCAACACAGATCGCAAGGTCTTCCCTCCACAATACCACCAGAGATCCGCCCGAGGCACTCGTATCGCTGAGTAGTTTCCTTTTACGTCCTTGGTCCCATTCAGAGTTTCAGTGCACAGGGTAAATTCCCCCACAGGTTTGGCAGCATTCACACCCTGGGTATGAAATTCCCACACTATCCCTAAACTTTCCACAATTCCTTGAAGGAATTTGGAAGTAAAATGACTGCCCTGATCTGAGTTTATAGTCTCCACTAACCCGTATCTGGGAATAATTTGTTCTAGTATTATCTTAATTGCCCCTGCTGCAGTAGCTGACACCAAGGGGTAGGCTTCCACCCATCCAGTAAGGCGGTCCGCTAGGACTAAAAGATCTTTTAGCCTGCCTGTTGGTGGTAGTTCAGTGAAGTCTACCTGTATACTTTGGAACGGTCTCAAGCCGGGCTCTCTTCCTCCTGAAGGTTGCTTTCTCAAGGCTCTCTTGTTTACTGTCTTACAAATAATACATCCCTCACAAATTTGGCTATTGTGTATATGCCAAAGCATCTGTACTTCCACAAAACTATTCGCACGTTGCATGCGTTCCCCAATGG
Source organism: Larus michahellis (assembly GCF_964199755.1). Taxonomy (NCBI): domain Eukaryota; kingdom Metazoa; phylum Chordata; class Aves; order Charadriiformes; family Laridae; genus Larus; species Larus michahellis. The sequence goes on along the minus strand of NC_133929.1, from coordinate 15,027,579 downwards.
CTTCCCTGTTGTAACACTGTCACTATTTCTCACATTGTTTGTTGACCATTTCCCTTCCATCAGGCAGAATCCATTTACCACATTTCTCCACTGCCCCTGCTTCTGTCATTGCTTCTCCTGCCCCAAGGCCCCCTCTTTTGCCACCTTGTCTGCTAATCTGTTTCCCCTTGCGGTAATTGAATTGCCTCTCTGGTGACCTTTAACATGTAAAGCTGCTATCGCACTTGGTATTAATATATTAGCTAACACCTGCTTTGTGAGTTCTTAGTGTAAAAGTTCTTTCCCTTTGCTATTTACTAGTCCTCGTTCTCCCCAAATTTTACCAAAGGTATGCACTACCCCAAAGGCATAACAAGAGTCTGTATAAATTGTTCCTTCCCCTTTCTCCAATTAATTTTAGTGCCTGGTTTAAGGTATACATCTCACATGTTTGAGTAGACCATGCACTAGGTAATTTTTCAGATGCTTTTACTTGTTGGCTCACTCCATGCACCACCGCATATCCATTACACCTCTTTTCCTTCTATCACTCTTGAAGAACTGTCTACAAACAAATGAAGACCCCCAGACAGGGGTTCTTCCCTTAAGTCAGGGCGTATCTTAGTCTGGTACTCAATTACATCTATGCATTCGTGTGTAAGTTCTTCATCCTTTGCCTCTACTTTTCCACAAAAAGCTCGCTGGGTTAAGTGTTGCATGAAAAGGGGCAAAGCAGTTTTGACAGAAAATAAACCCCCTTGCGTTCTAACACTCCTCACCGAGGTGGGAGGCTAGGTGCGGCTAGGTTTAAATTCTGAGTGATGCCCAATTCAGCACTATCAGTCCAATCGCGTTTAATATGTATTAAACTGTTACGCTTTGGATACACTAATAGTGGACTGCACCTTCAGTCTAGTCGTGCTCATGAACTAGCACGGCCACTCTCGAGTCTTTGGTCGCGTTCAGTGAGAAACCGAAACAACTAGCTACTTAAAAAAGTGCAGTTTATTTAAGCAACAGATGTATAGGTTCTTATGGGTTGCCAGCGATAAATACACTGTCTGCAAAGCACGTGCAAATGAAAGTATTGTTACATATACAAAACACGCGACAAAGTTATAAACGATACAGCCTGGCTCTAAATGTAGAAAAGAGAGTCTCTAGAGAAATCTCCAGAGAGACTTCTAAGTTTCCCGAGGAAGCACTCGGTATAATCTAAGTCTTACCCAAAGGCGTCCCTATGGCGGGGGGAAGAGAGGCTCAGCCCATCGACTGATCCCAGAAGTCAGTGATGGAATTCTTTGCGATGGTGTCTTCCCTGGGTATCCCCCCTCTCTCGGGCTATTTTTATGCTATTTGTTATCTTCAAGGTGGAGTTTGAGTGACTTTAGTCATACATCATGATTGGTGTAAATTTCTCTCGCTTCACAATTAAAGGTATAGTTCATGAGAAATTCAGGGCGCAGGCTCAAGGAGGAGTGGTCACACCTTGGAGGCGGGTAGCCTTTGGGATGGAGGTGTGTTTTGGTATTATAATGACATTATAATGAGCAAAGTTTGCACAAGGGACAGCATTTCATCAAAATTTGACAAAATGTTGGCTCTGAGTATTGAGCGGGCGGCTAATTGGCAGCTTATCTGTTTCATGGTATCATCCCATTCCCATATCCGCTATACATCATAAGGTAAAGCCGCGGAATAATTGCATCCCGTCCCGTACCTCATGTAGCTTATCAGGGAACCACAGGTGTTGTATCCTTCATGCCAGCTGTGGCTATTTTCTACCTCAGAAGCCTCTTGATTTTATACTTTTCCTTAATGTGAGAACAATGCTGTACTTTTGTATTTTTAGCCAATTTAGTATTTATTCCACATAATCCACCCCGTGACTACAGTCACTCAAGCTCCACGATACTCAATACTGATAGGAAAGATCACATGTGTTCTTGTGGTGAGGGATATCAAGTGCAAATACATCTCGTGGAGTGATCAAATGAGTTAAACTTTTCATCATAATCCAAAGTCTATCATACAAAACAATTGTCAAAGCGAAGCACAAAACAATGAGTATTAGTAAAACAACAACAGGATGGAGCATCTTGTTATAAAGTCCTGTAAGTGTCGGCGACCATCCAAAAAGAGTATCTCCCCATCCATGTCCTCCGTCTCTCTTGACTCTTTCCAGCACTTGGTGTATTTCTTCAACATCATGATGGACGGTAATCAAAGTTCTCTGTCCATTTTCTTGGGCCTCTTTCAACAGTCGCTTCAATTCATCGTGTTGTAGCAGCTTCTTCACCAGTGAGAGATTCATTCCGATAGGGGTAGGCAACAAATCTCGAATCAATGTATAATTAGATTGTAGCAATTGAAAAGATGTAACAGGAGCTGAATAATTGAAGTCACATCCGATAATGTTAGTAAAGTTACAAACACAAAGATTTGAGTGATTACTTATATCAACTACTATGTCATCTATGAATACAAGACTACAGGGAGACCTCATGCAAACGCACCCTTTCCCAATATATACAAGCACAGTCTCTGGGGTTTCATCGGGATGTATCTCAAAGTGACAAACATTCTGGTTGGTGTCAAGACAAATGTCTTGTGCTTTGAGAGTATTACTCTCACAAATGAATCCTTGTTGGTCTCGTGAAACGCATGCGTCAACATCAACAGTTTGCCATTTATTCTCATTTTGTTGTGCCCACACTCTGTGCTCTATTGGATAGAGTATGGCTCCTTGGTGATTCAACCCCAGCGCAATGATTGGGTATATGGTGTATACCAAAGCATTGCGTATTGTTAAGACAAAAGCTGTGGCCTTGCTCTCAATGGGATCATAGGTGAAATTAACCAGATACCACCAGGACTGAAATTTTTTCTCAAATTCAATTGCGTTATCCCATATTACTTTTCGAATTTCGGTGGGCAAGGTGCCTTCTTCACCTTCCCTTATGATTGCGGCTGTCATAGATTGCATCCACAATTGGGCTTGGATACAACTAAGAGCCAAGGAAACATTGTTTTGGGTTGTACTAAGTGCATCTGTGATCAGCTGATGGTCTTTTTCACCCGTTTCTTCCCACTGAGGCAATATATTCGATAAAAGCCATTGGTGGTTTCCCAATGCTAGTAGAGAGGACTGTAGGGGATGTCTTAATTTGTCCAGATCAGTAGTGGTTGTGACTAGTTTGTTGGCAAGTATCTCAGCATCTATACTATTTAAGACTCCCAGGCCTGTTCCTAAAATACCAGTCACATCCCTCTTCAGTCGTTGTGAAGTGGCAAGAGTTCGTCTGCGTAACCATGCTGACCATCCTGCATAAGATGTACTCAGGAATGGTAAGCAGGTGGGTTTGATCGCAGAGATTTTAATCTGCATTGACAATTCTACTCGTTTGAGGGAATATGTGGGATTAAACAGTATCTGTTGTTGACCTGTGTGTTTAATAACATAAGGGCCAATGTTGAAAATGTAAGGAGTTAGACTAATGGAGGGCTTAGAAGGTACGCCTTTGAGAGTTTGTGGGGGTGTAGGTTCTGGATTCATTTCAGCAAGTTCAGGTGTATTTGAGTCAATCATGAATTCAAATAACAATTCTGTGCCCTCGTAGCCCCAAATACAATACACTACTGTAGGTTTGATGAAAGTGAAATTGTGCCAGCAATCTGAATTTGGCTCCATAATTTTGTAACAATCAGTGTTGTATTTGTCCGGTTTGGTAGAGTCTACATAGATGGTTTTAATTACAGTTGGCCTGTGGTGAGTAGACCCATTGATAAATTGGCAACCAATGTGTATTCTCTTTCCAAGGGCGGCCTCGATTTTAGCCATTTGAAGTGATTCATTCCATCTCCATTTATCTCTGGAATATACTTCACTTCCTTGTATAACCAGAGTGGAGAGATTTAACCCCCTTTTGTTTTCTGGTGTTCCAGTGCTTGCAGTGTACCGTGACAGTGCATTATCCCAAAGCTCAGGTGCTACGTCTATCTTGAATTCAAATAGCAGCGCTATTTCATCCTGTTGCCAACGACAAGTTACAAGAGTGGGTTCCACAAGAGTAAAATTATACCAGCAATCCCACTCGTCGGTGACACAGTGCTTTGTCGTCATTGAGCGTGGGTTCTGAGGGCGAAATATCTCTATTCTCATGGCCTTCTCATGGTTTGAGCCGTTGATCATTCTACACCCTACTCGGATTTCCACCCCTGCCTTACCTTTCAGGACTGGGTACCAACTATTCCAGGTCCACTCATGTAACACCTCATTTTCCTGTAGAACTACAGTGGCCAAACTCAAGTCTCCCTTTCTTGTTCCTGCCATCGCATTGTGTTTAACAAAGGCTTGAGACCATGGCCACTCTGGGTCTCTTTGACTACAAACAACGGAATAAAAAGGTAAAACTGAATAGCATCAATTCCATCTGCCAATTCGTCATTTTAGAATTTGGGCCTCCAGGTAGCCATACATAATAAAAATAGTATTATTGCCAGGATCAATGTCAGGATTCCCTGGAGACACTCAAAGTTAGCATAGGCCAATCCGTCCGTACAGCTCATCCAAGGTTCCTGTAAGACACAAAGGAAAAGAAAATCTGCTCGGTCTTATTCGACCGACGAGGTTAAAAAGAAGGCGAGATCCACCGGGTGCTGATCCGGTGTATCTTCCCTGAACAGTCTTTGGCTTCCCATGCATAGGGATTTTTGGGAGTAGCTGGCACTGTCCCAATTTGAGGCATTTTCACTAGCACAGGTTGCCCAGGGTGAAATCTTCTGGGGTATTTTCCCGGTTCATTGGGAGCTTTTGGAGAGATAATATTGGCAGATACACAGAAAGCTTTCATTTTAGGACAGCCATCTCCACTCCATCTGTTATTTAATTGATAGATGGCATCATCCAATCGCAAATGCCAACCAGGTTCATGAGTTTTTGCAAAATGCTTAACCAATCCATTGGTGCGTTCAACAATGCCATTAGCCTGGGGATAATAGGAAGTATGAAATACCCATCGAATCCCTTCTTCTTTGGCCCAATCTTGTACCACCAAAGCGGTAAAGTGTGAACCGTTATCACTTTGGATTTCCTCGGGAAGGGGAAGTGTGCTGAACCACCCTTTTAGGCCTTTCACTGTGTTGTCCCCGGTAGCTGATTTGAAGCTGGTGGCCATACTGAGGCTGGAGATAATCTCCACCCCTACCAGGACATATCTTTTCCCACCTGATGATCTCAAGGGCCCAATATAATCAATCTGCCAGGAATGCCACAACGTTTTCTTGTCCCAAATGTGTAAGGGAGGCGCCTTACTCAGATGATCTTTGCTGAGTCGTAGGCGACAGTGTGAACAGGCAGTTACTACTTGTTCGCACAGCTTAACCGACACAGGCCCTCTTGTCACCAGGCAGAAGGAGGGGAACTAGGAGAGGATGGGGGGGAATGGAAGCAGGTACCTGCTTGGGGCAGCAGGAGAGCCCCCTCCAGACCTCCCATGCCTCCCCAGGTGCCCGTACAGAACAGATATGGGCCTCTGGAGATAGATGATGGGGGAACTAAGGATGCTGATAAAGCCCCATCCAGGGAATTGTCAAAGCAGCCAGCTCCACGCATTAAGACTGCTTTTGTGAAGAGCAGGAGGAGGGCAATAGTTATGGGGGGTTCCAGTCTGAGGGGAACTGAGGGTCCCATATGCAGGCCGGACCCTTCCCACAGGGAGGTCTGCTGCCTCCCTGGGGCCCATGTTAAGGATATAAGCAGGAAGCTTCCTGGCCTGATGCGGCCCTCAGATTATTACCCTCTTTTGATCTTACAGGCAGACAGTGATGAGCTGGAGAGAAGAAGTCTGAGGGCAATGAAGAAAGATTTCAGGGCCTTGGGATGGCTTGTCAAGGGTTCGGGAGCACAAATTGTGTTCTCCTCTGCCCCTCCAGTTTTGGGGACTGACGAATGGGTGAACAAGAAAATCGGACAGATCAATACCTGGCTCCAAAACTGGTGCTACGAGCAAGGCTTTGGGTTCTGTGATCATAGTTTGATCTGCAGGACACTGGGCCTGCTTGCTAAGAATGGGGAAACCTTATCCCGAAAGGGGAAAAGGGTACTAGGCCAAGAGTTAGCAAGGCTCATGGACAGGGCTTTAAACTAGAAATGAAGGGGGAAGGGGATAAAACCAGGCCCACTAGTAATGAGCCTAGGGATAAAGGGCCAAGGATGGGGGTGAAATCGGTAGCCCAGCTCAAGTGCATCTACACGAATGCACGTAGCATGGGCAACAAATGGGATGAGCTGGAAGCCATTGTGCAGCAGGACAACTATGATGTAGTCGACATCACGGAGACGTGGTGGGATGCCTGTCATGACTGGAATGCTGCGATAAATGGCTATAAGCTCTTCAGAAGGGACAGGCAAGGAAGGAGAGGTGGGGGTGTGGCTCTGTACATTAGGGAATGTTTTGATTGTATAGAGCTAGATTCCAGTGATGATAAGAAGTCAAGTGTTTATGGGTAAGGATGAAGGGGAAGGCAAATAAGGGAGATCTTGTGCTGGGAGCATGCTAGAGACCACCCGACCAGGATGAGGAGACAGATGAAGTATTCTATAAGCGGCTGGCTGAAGTCTCGCAATCGCCAGCCCTTGTTCTGGTTGGGGACTTCAACCTGCCGGCTATCTGCTGGAAATACAACACAGCAGAGAGCAGGCAGGCTAGGAGGTTCCTCGAGTGCATGGAAGATAACTTCCTGACACAACTGGTAGGTGAGCCTGCCAGGGGAGGTGCCTCGCTAGACCTACTGTTCACAAACAGAGAAGGACTAGTGGGAGATGTGGTGGTCGGAGGTCGTCTTGGGTTTAGTGATCATGAAATGGTCAAGTTTTCAATTCGTAGTGATGTAAGGAGGGGGGTTAGCAAAACCTCCACCTTGGACTTCCGGAGGGCAGATTTTGGCCTGTTCAGAACACTGGTTGAGAGAGTCCCTTGGGAGACAGTCCTGAAGGGCAAAGGGGTCCAGGAAGGCTGGACGCTCTTCAAGAAGGAAATCTTAAAGGCCCAGGAGCAGGCTGTCCCCAAGTGTCGCAAGTCTAAAGGGCAGGGAAAATGGCCAGTCTAGATGAATAAGGAACTTCTGATGGGACTTAGGAATAAAAGGAGGGCTTACCACCTTTGGAAGAAGGGACAGGCAACTCAGGAGGAGTACAGAGATCTCGTTAGGTTATTCAGAGAGAAAATTAGGAAGGCAAAAGCCCAGCTGGAGCTCAACTTGGCCACTAACATTAAGGACAACAAAAAAATTTTTTATAAATGCACCAACAAAAAGAGAGCCAGGGAGAATCTCCATCCCTTACTGGATGCCGGGGGGAAAGTTGCAACCAAGGACGAGGAGAAGGCTGAGATACTTAATGCCTTCTTTGCCTCCATCTTCAATAGTCACACCAGCTATCCCCAGGGGGTTCAGCCTCCTGAGCTGGAAGATAAGGATGGAGAGCAGAACAACCCACCCATAATCCAGGAGAAAGTAGTCAATGATCTGCTTCTGCACCTAGACACACATAAGTCTATGGGGCCAGATGGGATTCACCCAAGAGTACTCAGGGAGCTGGCGGGAGAGCTCACCAAGCCTCTCTCCATCATTTATCAACAATCCTGGTCAACAGGGGAGGTACCAGATGACTGGAGGGTGGCTAATGTGACGCCCATCTACAAGAAGGGTCGGAAGGAGGATCCGGGGAACTACAGGCCTGTCAGCCTGACCTCGGTACCAGGAAAGATCACGGAGAGGATCATCTTGAGTGAGCTCTCAGGGCAAGTGCAGGGCAGCCAAGGGATCAGGGCCAGCCAGCATGGGTTTAGGAAAGGGAGGTCCTGCTTAACCAACCTGATCTCTTTCTATGACCATGTGACCCGCCTTCTGGATGTGGGGAAGGCTGTGGACGTTGTCTATCTGGACTTTGGTAAGGCCTTTGACACCGTCCCCCACAGCATTCTCCTGGAGCAGCTGGCGAATCATGGCATAGACAAGTGTCCTCTTTGCTGGGTTCAAAACTGGCTGGATGGCCATGCCCAGAGAGTTGTGATTAAGGGGGTGAAATCCTCTTGGTGGCCGGTCACCAGTGGTGTCCCTCAGGGCTCAGTTTTGGGGCCAGTTTTGTTTAATATCTTTATTGATGATCTGGATGAGGGGATTGAGTGCACCCTCAGTAAGTTTGCAGACGACACCAAACTAGGTGGGAGTGTTGATCTGCTTGAGGGTAGGGAGGCTCTACAGAGGGACCTGGACAGGCTGGATCGATGGGCCAAGGCCAACTGTATGAGGTTTAATAAGGCCAAGTGCCGGGTCCTGCATTTCGGTCCCAACAACCCCAAGCAACGCTACAGGCTTGGGGAAGAGTGGCTGGAGAGCTGCCCAGCAGAAAAGGACCTGGGGGTGATGGTGGATGGCCAGCTTAACATGAGCCAGCAGTGTGCCCAGGTGGCCAAGAAGGCCAACAGCATTCTGGCTTGTATCAGGAATAGCGTGGCCAGCAGGAGTAGGGAAGTGATCGTGCCTCTGTACTCGGCACTGGTGAGGCCTCACCTCGAGTACCGTGTTCAGTTCTGGGCCCCTCTGTACAGGAGGGACATTGAAGTGCTGGAGCGTGTCCAGAGGAGAGCTACCAGGCTGGTGAGGGGTCTGGAGACCAGGTCCTATGAGGAGAGGCTGAGGGAGCTGGGCATGTTTAGCTTGGAGAAGAGGAGGCTGAGGGGAGACCTCATTGCCCTCTACAACTACCTGAAAGGAGGTTGGAGAGAGGTGGGTGTTGGCCTCTTCTCCCAGGTGAACAATGACAGGACCAGAGGAAATGGTCTGAAGTTGTGGCAGGGGAGGTTTAGGTTAGATATTAGGGAGAATTTACTGAAAGAGTGGTCAGGCACTGGAACAGCCTGCCCAGGGAGGTGGTTGAGTCACCATCCCTAGAGGTATTTAAGAAACGTCTAGATGTGGCACTTCAGGGCATGCTCTAGTGGCAGAGATTGTAGGTTGTTTGTTTGTGGTGGCTTGTGGTTTGGTGTTTTTGGTTTTTTGGGTTGTTTTTTTTTTGGTGTGTGTATGGTTGGACTCGATGATCTCAAAGGTCCTTTCCAACCATGAAGATTCTATGATTCTATCATTCAAAAAGACTGAAAGATGACTTTCAGAGTACATTATTTTCATTTTTATATGTAACATATATTGAAACATGAAGGAGAGCATTCTTTGAACTTTAAGATCATGAAATGTGTATGCCCAATAAAGAGAAAGGATTGTAGGGAAGACATCCATGTTTGACTAGATGAAAAAGGAAATCTAGAGAGGTATTCCTATGACTTCCTACATAATGTATCTGATGCAAGATAAAAAGTTTGCAGAGACAAAGCACCTCCAACCAGGACGAGGAGCTGAGGTGCAGATGTTGAGGTGTTGGACTGCATCCAAAGAAGAGCAATGAAGCTGATGAAGGGTCTAGAGAACAAGTTTTATGAGAAGCGGCTGAGGGAACCGGGGTTGTTTAGCCTGGAGAAAAGGAGACTGAGGGGAGACCTTATCGCTCTCTACAACTACCTGAAAGGAGGCTGTAGAGAGGTGGGGGTTGGTCTCTTCTCCCAAGTAACAAGGGATAGGACGAGAGGAAACGGCCTCAAGTTATGCCAGGGGAGGTTTAGATTGGATATTAGGAAAAATTTCTTCACCAAAAGGGTTGTCAAGCATTGGAACAGGCTGCCCAGGGAGGTGGTATAGTCACTGTCCCTGGAGGTATTTAAAAGATGGGTAGACGTGGTGTTTAGGGACATGGTTTAGTGGTGGACTTGGTAGTGTTAACTATTGTATCTTAAGGGTCTTTTCCAACCTAAAAGAATCTATGATTCTAAATAGACAAGACTGGCACAAGAACATAAGAGAGGAGTAGGAGAGGAAGGGCATAGGCAAAAGAGCCTGCTTGAGCATATCTCCTTGTGGAGGAGTGTGTTGGGTTGACCCTGGCCAGTAACTAAGCACCCACGAGCCACTCACTCACTCCTTTGCCCAGTGGGATAATGGAGAGAATTAGAAGAGCAAACACAAGAAAAACTTGTGGGTTGAGATGAAGACAGTTTAATAAATGAAGGAAAGAGAAAAAAAAAAACACAAAAGATGCAAAGGCAATGAATTGCTGACCACCTCCCACAAAGAGATCGATGGCCAGCCAGTCTCCGAGCAATGGCTACCTTGTAAAGGCTACACCACACACACACCAGATTTACTGCTGAGCGTGATTTAATATGGCATGGAATATCCCTTTGGTAAATGTGGGTCAGCTGTCCCAACAATAACCCCTCCCAACTTCTTGCCCACCCTTAGCCTACTTGTGAGGGTAAGGGTGTGAGAAACAGACAAGGCTTTGATGCTGTGCAAGGACTATTCATGAATAGCCAAAACACTGGTGTGTTATCAACACCATTTCAGCCACAAATCCAAACACAATGCCATACAAGCTACTATGAAGAAAATAGGCCAGCCTTTATTCTGTGCAGCAAAGTGCTTCTTTACCTGTGTGGCCTAAGTTTTGATGTAAGCATTCTCCCAATCGATACCACTCAGGATTTAAGGTGATTTTCCTAATTTTAGTTAGCTCATCTACCTTTTGATTCCACTTTGTGGCTCGTTGATTATCCTTAGCATGAGCTTTTACCCATCCTATCTTGAAAGGTGATTTCCTGGATATATCTAGTAATAATTGCCAATCTTTGTTTCTCCAAACTGGGGATCTATTTACCTCCCAATTCAAGGTTTCCCACTGACAGAGACACTGTGCGGCAACAGCCCACACAGCATAAGAGTCTATATATATAATTTTTGCTCCATTTGTTTTTGACAAAACAGCAGCTCTTATTTCCCCTACTTGTGCACTACCTTCACCTTCCTCTATTACTTGTTTGCTGGTGGAAATATCTAATGCAATGGCCTTATATTGCCATTTACCATTTACCCTTTTTGCTGAAGCATCCATAAACCAAATGTTTTCTGTTGGTGTACCCTTAGCGAGGGGTGGTGCATCCAGAACGGGTGAAGGTTTAAAAGGTTGTTGTAACGCTAAAGGGTCTGTGTTTAGGGGCATCTGCAATTTGGAGACCTTAGTGTGTCCCTCAGTTAATGGCATGTTTTCTGCAACTCCTGAATATCGGTCCATTGGTGGTGAGCAATTATTTACACTTGCATCACTTGTCTTTCTTGGGTTTTATTTTCCTCTCTCTGTTATTTTTTGTTTTTTCCTTACATTTTTTTGTTATTATTATTTCTTTTTTAATTATTAAATTGATTTTATCTCAACCTACAAGTTTCTTGGAGAAAGTTTCTTGGGGAGAGTGAGCAAGCAGCTGTGTGCTGCTTAGTTGCTGGCTGGGGTTAAACCACGACAGTCCTTTTTGGTGCCCAACATGGGGCACAAAGGGTTTGATAACAGATTTGACCAGAGCGTATATCTGCTAACAGTTGCTGGTCACGATATTGATTTACCTGTTCTTGACATTAGTTTATCCGATCTGTGCCATGCTCTTTTTTTTTTATGTAAATGTTAAAAATTTGTTTTGGCTTTTGCAGTTTGCTGTGCTCTGTAGTGATTAGTGTTGTTTTGCCTGGGTGATTTATTATTAAAGCACTGTCCTTGAGCTTAATCTGGTATTTGGGCTCTGTACTGAAGCAATTACTGTACTTTGGGTACCATCTCATGGAAACAATTAATAATTATATTGTAAACTTGGAAAGTTAACAATAACCAGATACTATTTAGATCTTGTTACCCTCTGTCCTCTCCTACCCCTTGCTTCTCTAAGCATCTCTTAATATCCTCAGGGGCAGGGCATTGGGGTAATCCCTTGTCAATTTCCCAACTCACTGGGGGAGGTGTGTGTGTGTGTGTGTGGTGTGCATGTGTCACCCGAGCTAAACACTGTGCAACTGGCCTCTACACCTGAGGGCTGGGCCAGCCTGGCACCCATTCGAGAAAAAACTGCTCCCTGCTTCCAAAATGGCATTTCGTATCAATATCCTGTCTGTCATAGGGGGGAGCAGGGTGAAGAGAGAGAGAGACATGGTGGAGGGTTCTTTCTGGATCTCAATAAGAAAAGCCCGACAACAAATGGCTTAATAAAATAGCTTGTTTAATAAGACAGAATAAGAAGAGGAATATAGATAGTGAGTAAATATTGTGTCCCTTCAGATGCTGGTAACCCCACTTTTGTGCAGCATTGGATGGTCCCGGGATGGATTTTCCTATGGCACGCTGCACAGATCCCATCTGTGGAGAGAAGTTCCTCCTTTTTGTTCATTCTGTTGTAGTAAAATTGATATTAACTAGAAAAATAAAATGTAACATGTAACCGAAGCAACCAAGGGAACCTGCTGCTGCTGCTAAAAGTCCTCTGTACAGCCCCAACCCTATTCGACCATTTATAGAGAAAGAGTAACTAGACATGATTTATATAAGATTAAATTAAGGAATTAACTACTAGACAATGTAGCTTTGTTGATAAGCAGGATATTCCCATCAAGAGACTGATGAACTGTAGGCCTGGTCAGCAAACCGAAAATACCACCTGGAACGGCCAAGATTAGAGGAGAAGCAGGTAAAAGGTCATTTTGGCAGGGGGAGATCACCAACCACTGACTCATTGACCTACCCAAATGATACCACCTACTCAAAAGAGAACAATGGAAGAAGAAAACAGTCTGAACGCTAATTTACATAGGAAGCGAATAAATCTCAACCAATCATTAAAGAGAATAACAATGAATATGTATTAATTGTTAGAATGTGTAATAATCAGTGTATAAAAACGGAAATTTTTGAAACTAAGGTGTGCTCCTGTTTTGGGATGAGCACCCCATTTCTGCGCATTAATGGAATAAACTTGGAAATACCTCTGCTCTGTGTGTTACTGGCTTGCACACCAGGTAAAGAACCCAGATTTGGGACAACAGTTCGAGATGTTATAGGATTTCCTTACAAGGAAACAATTCTATTCATAATTTCTACTGTCAAACAGAAAAGATGTTCACATGAGAATGTCTTGCTGCATGTTTAAATGCAAGGCCACACAGGTGTCACTATCACCCATACCAAGTGAGAGATAACGGCAGGCTCCTCTGCTACAATGAGCAGGCTGAGTTTATACTGTGGCCAAGGAATGTGTGCGGCACAACATATGCCTGAAGGCCAAGCTGTACGTGCAGCACAGCGCAGGTTGTAAAAAACATTCCACAGCATCTGGGAGAGAGTGTAAGAAAGGCAGGTATTGTTTTTACAATGGAGAAAAGCTGTTTCCATCAGAGGTGACATGAAAAGGACAAACTGATTCCTACTGGATTAGTGACTAGGAGGGTAGTCAAACATTTAACCAGGGCTAATGACATTGAGCAAATTTTTTACCAAAAAGGAAAGAAAAAAACAAGTCAGATAATCCCTTCAGGTGAGCATAAAGAGAAGTAAACAGAGGCAGGACATCCGGGAAGGATTTTAGGCGCCTCGGACAGACTGTGAACCCTGGAGTACCCAACCAATGGGAAACAGGGGAGGGAAAAATTTGGCCGGGATTAGGGAATAAAAAGGTGCGTTTCAAGAACTGAAGGTGTGCCTACTTGCTAGGTCACCCGCTCTTGCAAGAACGTGAATAAAAATGTGCTTCACAGAGGATTCTGCCTGAGCCTATTTCATTTGGACTGGAACGTATTTCTCACAATTTGGGGGCTCGTCCGGGATCAGAAGTCATCTTCTTGGGAGTCCCTGTCGCCTAAGGACGGGAAGATGCATCCCGTTGATTTCAATGGTCTCATGGATCATCAGCGGGGATTCTGGGAGGAATCAACCAAGATCTCGAGACCCAGTTGGACGGCAGACTCTGTGAACCACAAGGGGAGAGGGATAGGTGCAAGTAGGCACAAGCATTACGACCAGGCAACTCCATGCACGGACCAAGATAAGAAAAATTGGACTGTTAAAGTATTACCTTGGTGGTCGGGGACGTTCTGAGAGACCTGATGTATGTCAGTGAGATGTACATTGGTACGAAATGAGTGTGGAGTCTGGATCCGTGAATCTGCTGTTCTGCGAGGAAAGAAGCGAGAGAATAGAGTGAGAGGAAAGTCTCGGGAGAATCAGAATGGGAAATAAAAATTCTAGGCCTAGGGATGGAAAAGGGGATACTAAGAAGGACCCCGGGAACATTCCCCCAGACAGTCCATTAGGGAGGATGTTGAGATATTGGAGTAGTTCATCTTGTACAAGGGATAAGGACAAGGCGAAAATGATATAATATTATTGTTTTGTTTGTACAAAGGGGCCTATATGACCTCCTAGTGTGTTTTGGCCCAAATTCAGGTGTGATGAAGTTTGGGTTTGACAGACTTTAAATGTATATGTAAATAGTAAATATGCATTTTGTTGGGTTAAAATAAGTAGATAGGGGAGTTGGGGTCATCCATATCCGTTTTATATATTTTTATATGTTAAATATCCGTTTTTATATGGTACAGGGGCCCCTTGATCCTGGCTGCTTTCTGCCAGGTGCTCCTGTTTCTGTTTCAAGGAGGACAGAGCCTGGCTCCACCAGTCTATTTCTTCTTCAGCCTCCCTAATGCTCCTTAACCTTTCAGCTTCCTCTCTCAGCTCTGCCACCAGGCTGAGCAGATCATTCACCTGTTCACAATGCACACAGCAGTTCTCATAGCTGCCTCCCATTGCCAGTGAAAGGCTCTGGCACTCCCTGCAGCCTGTGACCTGGACGGCTGCGTGTCTCCGTGGGAACTCTGTCTGGGTTCCCACATCCTTTCTGGCTTTCCGGGTGGAAGCCATAGCTAAGCTCCTTAGCCCCTTAGAGAGTGCCTTTATCGTGGTGCTCTCAGGCGATGCCCTGGGCGACACCCACTCACCGCTTGTTTGCTCAAGTGCCCAACGACGGACGGGGAGGGGAATTTACGCCTCGTTCAGACCTGCCGCCGGGGGTGCTGGCTCCGCCCCCGGCTCCTCAGCTGTCACCGCCCCCCGGAAGTGCCGGGTACCGGCCCGGGTTGGCCACTTTTCCAGGCTTCGAAAAGCCCCAAAACCGATCCCCTTGCTGGCCTTTTTTGCCGCGATTCCCTTCCCCAGTACGGACTTACCTGCACTGGAGCTGGTCTTGTCGGCGAGTATCCGTTTTATATGTTTCCAAATAAGACTCCTAATGATAAATCAGATGACACAAAGGTCGAATCTACAAAATGGGACCCTTTAGATTGTTTGCCAGCCCCTTATAATCCACCCCAAGCACCACCAGTGCCAGCGCTCTCAGGTCCCAGTGAAGCTGCAGGAGCGGGGGAGCCCCAAGCCCCCGGGAGAGAAGAGCCACCTCGGGAAGATTCCCAAGGGAAAGTCCCCAGTGTGCCCCCCACCAAAGCATGCTCCAGGTTGAGCAAGGAAATAGAGCAATGTCGTAAAGACATCCTAAATCTCCCTTTCCCTTCAGAAAAAGAGTGGTCAGAAGGAAGCGGGAGCAAGATAACTGCATATCCCCTAAGGGAGGTTCCTCTAGGAGCAGGAGAAGTGGGTTATGTTAGTGCTCCACGCACGAGTAGCGAAGTGAGGGTGTTTAAGAGAGAGATGAAATCTTTAATTGAGGATCCCATAGGGGTAGCCGAACAGTTAGATCAGTTCTTAGGGCCAAGTTTTTATTCATGGTCCAAAATGATGTCCATTTTAAATATTTTGTTCACGGGAGAAGAAAGAGCTGCTATGCAGGAATGGGAAAGACGAAACCCACCTGCTCAGGGTGTAGTGCCAGCCGAACAGAAATTCCCAAATGTGGATCCCCAGTGGGATAATAATAATCCTGAAGACAGAACAAATATGAAAGACCTGAGGGAAATGATAATTTTGGGCATTAGAGAAGCCGCTCCTAAGTCGCAAAATCTTATTAAAGCTTTTGAAATACAACAAGGAAAAGATGAGACACCCTCCGCCTTCTTACAAAGGCTGAGGGATCAAATGAGAAAATATTCAGGCGTGAACCCCGATGACCCAGTAGCACAGGGGTTATTAAAAGTTCACTTTGTCACGAAGGCCTGGACGGATATACAAAGGAAATTACAGAAAATGGAGGGGTGGAGCGAGAGACCCTTAGAAGATTTGCTGAGGGAGGCCCAGAAAGTATATGTCAAAAGGGAGGAGGAAAAACAGAAGCAGAAAGCAAAAATGATGGTATATATCTACTGTGGATCAAGTGGTAAGACAAAGGATTGATCCTGTAATAACTCAAAGGTGAGAAACTTGGGGGCGAGGAAGAGGGGTGAATAACAGGGGAAGAGGACGGGGAAGAGGGCTGCCCCGACCACTCCTACCAGCAGCTCGGGGTTCACCGGCAGGGTGTTACCATTGTGGGAAAATAGGCCATTTTAAGCAGGAGTGCCCTGACTCAAGAAAGGAAGAACGAGTGTTGTCGTTGATGAATTTTGATGATGTAGCATAGGGAAGTCAGGGGTTCCCCAGCTCGAGGTCCCACCGGGAACCCTTGATAAATTTAAAGGTGGGACCTCAGGAAGAGGAAGTGGTCATCTTAGTCAATACCGGAGCTTCTAGAACTTCTTTGAGTTTTATACCCCAAGGGGCAAGATTGTCTAATCAGTGAATAGTTGTGTCGGGAATAAAGGGCGAAGGTCTCTCAGTCCCTGTTTTTGAACCCATGACTGTGGGAAGCGAAACTGAGAAAGTGATGGGAACTCTGTTATACATACCAGAAGCTGGGAGTAACCTCCTGGGTAGGGATCTTATCACTGGTTTAGAATTAAAGATAGAAACTTTAAGAGGACAGATAGCGGTATCTGTGAAGTTGCTAACAGAACAGGATGAGCAAAAGATAAGTCCCGAGGTACGGGTGAGTGAAGGGAACCGAGGAGGGTTAAAAATAGAACCCCTCAGGGTAAAACTCATTCTGCATTCAAATGTGATTCGACAAAAGCAGTACCCAATTCCCCTTGAGGGAAGGCGAGGGCTGCAACCAGTAATACAAGCACTAGCCAAAGATGGGTTAATAGAACCCTGTATGTCCCCTTTTAACACTCCGATCCTGCCAGTACGAAAAACGGATGGTTCATATCGCTTAGTGCAAGACTTGAGAGAGATTAATGAAATAGTGCAGGCACGACATCCGGTGGTCCCGAATCCCTATACCCTAATGAGGAAAATTCCTCATCAGCATAAATGGTTTAGTGTAGTGGATTTAAAAGATTCTTTTTGGGCTTGTCCACTAGATGAAGGGAGCAGAGACCTATTTGCATTTGAATGGGAAGATCCAGATACAGGGAGAAAGCAACAATATCGATGGACGGTGCTACCACAGGGATTTACAGAATCTCCTAATCTATTTGGACAGGTGCTGGAGCAAGTGCTCGAACAGTTTAAACCCACTCCAGGGATAGCCCTGCTTCAGCATGTGGCTGATTTGTTAATCTCGGGAGAAGAAGAAAGCAAAGTAAAAGAAGCCACCAATGAGCTATTACATTTTTTAGGTCAGCGGGGGTTAAGAGTCTCAAAAACAAAACTACAGTATGTAGAGTCAGAAGTGAAATATTTAGGACATTTGGTTAGTGAAGGAAGCCGCAAGATAAGTCCTGAAAGGATTAAAGGAACAGTGGAATTACCCTTGCCTGAGACCAAAAAGGAATTGAGAAAGTTTCTAGGATTAACCGGGTACTGCAGGCTGTGGATAGAAGGGTATGCGCAAAAGACTAAAGGACTGTATTCTAAATTATTAGATGATGAACCGAATGTATTAAGATGGACGGAGGAGGAGAAAAATCTGATACCCGAACTAAAGCAAAGCCTAATAACTGCTCCAGTTTTAGCTTTACCATCCTTGGAGAAACCATTTCAGTTGTTTGTGACCGTAGACAAGGGAGCTGCATTGGGAATATTAACTCAAGAATGGGGGGATAAACAACAGCCAGTAGCATATTTGTCAAAGCTCCTAGACCCAGTTTCTCAAGGATGGCCCGAATGTGTGCAGGCAGTAGCCGCTACTGCTTTATTAGTAGAAGAAAGCAGGAAGCTTACCTTTGGAGGAATGATGGTCGTTAGCACTCCTCACCAAGTAAAGACCATCTTAACTCAGACGGCAGGGAAGTGGTTGACTGATTCGAGAATATTGAAATACGAGGCAATTTTGATTGAAAAGGATGATTTGATTCTAACCACCAGCTCGTGTTTGAACCCCGCAACCTTTCTATGGAAAGGGGAGGTCGGAGCAGATAGTGGAAAACTTGAGCATGAGTGTCTAGATATAATTGAATATCAGACTAAAGTCCGACCTGACTTGAGAGAAGAACCTTTGTTTGCAGGTCTCCATTTGTTTGTAGATGGCTCATCCAGAGTAATAGAAGGAAAGAGATGTAATGGGTATGCAGTAGTAGATGGGATGAGTCAACAAGTGGAGGAGTCCGGAAGGTTACCCAGTGCATGGTTTGCTCAAACATGCAAACTATATGCCTTAAATCAAGCCTTGAAACTCCTAGGAAAGGAAGAAGGAACAATTTATACAGATTCCAGATATGCTTTTGGAGTAGTACATACTTTTGGTAAAATTTGGGAAGAATGAGGATTGATAAACACTAAAGGAAAAGAACTGGTGCATGAAGAATTAATCAGACAAGTGTTAACAAACATATTAGTACTGTGCGAGGTTGCTATTGTCCATGTAAAGGGCCATCAGAAAGGTAACTCCATAAGAGCGAAGGGGAATAGGTTAGCAGACCAGATAGCTAAGGAGGCAGCTTTAGAACAAGGGGTGGTAAGAATCTATAACCTTATTCCCCAATTGCCAGCGGTAAAAACCCCATTGATATTTACGGAAAAAGAGAAGGCGGCTCTTACGGAATTGAGAGCAGTAGAAAGAGATGGTAAATGGATTCTCCCGGATGGGAGAGAAATGATCAATAAGCAAACCATGAGAGAGATAATGGCGATTTTACATCAAGGAAGCCATTGGGGAACACAAGCGATGTGTGACCTAATATTAAGAAAATACGGATGCTTTGGCATATATGCAATAGCCAAACAAATTTGTGAGGGATGTATTATTTGTAAGACAGTAAACAAGAGAGCCTTGAGAAAGCAACCTTCAGGAGGAAGAGAGCCCGGCTTGAGACCATTCCAAAGTATACAGGTAGACTTCACTGAACTACCACCAACAGGCAGGCTAAAAGATCTTTTAGTCCTAGCGGACCGCCTTACTGGATGGGTGGAAGCCTACCCCTTGGTGTCAGCTACTGCAGCAGGGGCAATTAAGATAATACTAGAACAAATTATTCCCAGATACGGGTTAGTGGAGACTATAAACTCAGATCAGGGCAGTCATTTTACTTCTAAATTCCTTCAAGGAATTGTGGAAAGTTTAGGGATAGTGTGGGAATTTCATATCCCCAGCATCCCCCATCATCAGGAAAAGTTGAGGATGAACCAGACCATTAAGAGACAATTGTTGAAACTGATTTTAGAAACCAAATTACCATGGACTAAATGTTTACCAATAGCACTGTTGAGGATCCAGACTTGTCCTAGAAAAGATACAGGTCTCTCGCCCTATGAGATGCTTTTTGGACTACCTTATATAAGTAAGGGAGTAACAGAGTAGCAGAGTAAGAGGGTAACAGAGAAGACTTGCCCACTTTTGAAACTAAAGATATGTTTCTTAAGAACTGTATACTGGGGTTGTCATCTTCTTTCTCTCTTCTCAGAGATAAAGGACTATCTTGCCCAAACTCCACCACTGGAATTTGCAGTCTGTGCCTTCCGACCAGGAGATTGGGTCTTGATCAAATCCTGGAAGGAAACCAAGCTCCAACCAGAATGGGAAGGCCCGTTCCAAGTGTTACTGACGACTGAGACTGCAGTGAGGACAGCCGACAGGGGTTGGACTCACTACACTCGACTCAAATGACCAGTGGATCCCCCACCTACAACTGAACAGTGGAACATATATCCCACTGACCATCCACTGCACCTCACACTGAAGAAGAAGCAGCCAGTGGACAGTTGAGAAGTTGACTCTGTCATTGTATTGTATGCTGTTGAGAATGGTAAAGGAAAGAAGTCAGCTAGTCACAGTATTGGTGATAGTGGTGGTAATTTGCCTGTTACCAGGAAATCAAGCTATCCATCTGCAATATCTGGTAAAACTGATGTAACCGAAGGAAATAATACCCTGTAGACTATACAGCTTGATGCATGTCAGGTACTGAACTGCGGAGACTTAGAAGCTCAGAGACAGTTAAGTGGTGAAAACAAGTATCTGTGCCCAGAGCCTCAACTGGGAAATGGGGAAGGGTATAGTAGAGCACCACCTTGTCCCTCGTGGGATAATGTTTGGTGGACAACTCAGTATGGTGGGTGGACTGTTAGCGTGAGAGGGATGAACCCATCCTGGGTACCATTAAAAACGAAAGTTAGTTTTTACAAAGGTCAAGCCCCGCCTGGATGTGGGAACCTACATTGTAACCCTTTGATAATTACTGTAACAGGAACTGATTTGTTAGTGAACCGAATTTACGGATTAGGAGCACATGTTAGTGAACGAGACCCTGTGGGTAGATTCAAGATAGTAGTGTGGAAGCAAGAACAAAACTATAGTAAAGAAGGAAGTGGGACCGCTGATCTTCCTATAGTGGAAAAATGGAAACCACCAAATGACCCAAAGGTAGTAACAATTAAAGAAGTTGAGGATTTGAAGCGAACTTTTGAAACAGAAACAGGATACGGAGACACAAATGCCTGGGTAGAATGGGTTAAGTATATGGTACGAAGTTTAAACCAGAGTAACTGCTATGCTTGTGCCTCAGGAAGACCCACAGCACAGATTGTCCCCTTCCCATTAGGATGGAGTAAAGACTCGCCAGGGATGTGGTGTATGATCGCCTTGTACCAAGAAGAGACTGCATGGGAAAATGAAACCTGCAACACTCTCTCTCTGTTATTCCCTGCTCTGCAATCCAGGGACGTCAAAGTGACACCTGTTTTCTCCGCTTCGACTGGTAACCGTACAGCTTGTCTCTCCTGGCAGGGTGTAAATGCTACCAGGTTTTTAGGAGAATTCAACTTATACACTGAAACCTTGAACGTGACTGGAGATGATGCAGGAAACTATTCAGCATTACAAGTACCCAGGACAGATCTGTGGTGGTACTGTGGAGGAAAAATCCTGCACTCTGTACTACCGGCTAATTGGAAGGGCACATGTGGGATAGTTCAATTGGCTATACCATTTACCCTGGCATTTGAAAGAGAATCTCCGCACCCAAAAGGTAGAGCCAAAAGAAGCCTAGGGATATAATTTGACGAACGACGATATATAGATGCAATTAGAGTCCCTAGAGGAGTTCCAGATGAACACAAAGCAAGGAATCAGATAGGAGCAGGTTTTGAATCCCTCTTATTTTGGTGGGTGACAGTAAATAAAAATGTAGACTGGATAAATTATATTTATTATAATCAACAGAGATTTATAAATTATACCAGGGACGCAGTAAAAGGAATAGCGGAACAACTTGATGCTACAAGCAGAATGACTTGGGAAAATAGGGTAGCCTTAGACATGATGTTAGCCGAAAAGGGAGGAGTATGTGTAACTGATGTTGCACTTTTATACCAAACAATATGGCACCTGATGGTACCATAACCAAAGCTCTCCAAGGACTCACAACTCACAACTTTAGCCAAAGAATTAGCTGAAAATTCAGGGATAGATAGTTCTTTAACCAGGTGGTTAGATTCTTGGTTTGGGAAATGGAAGGGAATGGTAGTATCCATCTTCACCTCACTAATAATAGTAGCCGGAGCATTAGTTGCTGTAGGGTGCTGCATCATCCCTTGCATCCGAAGGTTAGTACAACGGCTGATAGAAACCGCCCTGTCAAGCGAATGGAAGTAGATCCCCCTCCATATCCCGGAAAAACGCTTCATCTAGAAGAAGAAGAAAATAAAAACTCTTGAGAAGAAGAAGAATGTAACATCATGCTGTCGGCTCTAGAGGCCTCATATGGAACCATGCCCTAGAAATACAAAAAGCAATAAGATTATGAAAAAGGAAAGGGGGAAGTTGTAAGAAAGGCAAGTATTGCTTTTGCAATGGAGAAAAGCCAGAGGTGACGTGTAAGGGAATGACTAGACAAAGAGGCTCCAGCAAAGGCTTGTATAACGTCTCTTATCGCACAGACAAAAGGACAAACTGGTTCATACCAGATCAGTGTCTAGAAGGGCAGTCAAACATTTAACCAGGGCTAATGACATTGAGCAATTTCACCAAAAAAGGAAAGAAATAAACAAGTCAGATGAGCCCTCTAGGTGGAGCATAACAAGAAGTAAACAGAGGCAAGACATCTGGGAAGGATTTTAGGCGCTCCGGATAGGCTGTGAACCCTGGAGTACCTAACCAATGGGAAACAGGGGAGGGAAAATTCGGCCGGGATTAGGAAATAAAAAGGTGTGTTTCAAGGACCAAAAGTGTGCCTACTTGCTAGGTCACCCGCTCTTGCAAGAATGTTCAAATAAAATGTGCTTCATATCGTTCGCTCGTTCACTGCCTGAGCCGTTATTGGATAAGGAGCGTTTCTCACAATTTGGGGGCTCGTCCGGGATGCGAAGTCATCCCCTCTGGGGTTCCTTGATGCGTCCCGTTGATTTCAAGGGTCTCATGTATCATCGCCTGGGGCTCCGAAGGGAATCGACTAGGATCCCGAGACTTCGTTAAGCGGCAGACCATACGAAGCACAAAGGGAGAAAAATGAACTTAGTGCAGTAGGCACAGAGATTACGACCAGGCAACCCTGTGCACAGACCAAGGTAAGAAAAATCGGACTGTTAAAGTATTGCCTTGGTGGTCGAGGACATTCTAAGAGACTTGGTGTGTGTGAGTGACTGAGATGTACTGCGGTACAAAGCGAGTGTGGAGTCTGGATCTGTGCCCGGGGATTAGGGAATAAAAAGGTGTGTTTCAAGAACTGAAGGTGTGCCTACTTGCTAGGTCACCCGCTCTTGCAAGAACATGAATAAAAATGTGCTTCGCAGAGCATTCCGCCTGAGCCTATGTTATTCTGACCGAAACTTATTTCTCACAAAAGGACTGAGAAAATGTGAAAGAAACAACCCTGCGGACATCCAAGATCAGTGAAGAAGGAGGGGGAACAGGTGTTCCAGGTGTCCCCTAATCGGGGTTTAGGTTCCTGTCTGGTGCGCAGGAGCCAATGAGCACCGAGTCGAGATCCACCTTCTAATTTTTAATGCAGTTCTGTATGGAAGGGGGTGCCAGGCAATAGTTCGCAAAGCTAGCACACCTCTTCAGAGGGCATTGTAGGTTTGTATCCAGTTTAAAACAAAGAAAAGTTGGGTAAAACTTGTTCATTGGTCACCTTTTAATTATAAAACTAATGCCGTTCTGCGCATTAGTTATTATACAAAGGTGGTCTGACATTAGCATGTAAGGTCTTCTCCCAGGGGTGTGATTTTTACCATGCTAATTAGTCTTAGGTTACCTTAGGTTACCCTCGGGCAATGCCTCTTTCCCTTGAACCCATCCCCCTTGGATTCATCTTTGTTGGCATTAGCACATTCCTGTGTTATCTTGTTGTGATTCTTTACATTGAGGACCACACCAGAGCAGAGATTCCCCTTCAGCCTGTGGTGAAGACCATGGTGATGCAGGTAGTCCCCCTACAGCCCTTGGCAGTCTATGGTGGAGCAGATATCCACCCTGCAGCCCATGGAGGATCTCACGCTGGAGCAGGCAGGTGTGCCCTGAAAGAAGCTGCAGCCCATGGAGAGCCCATGCTGGAGCAGGTTCCTGGCAGGAACTGTGGCCCTGTGGGGGACCCACAGTGGAGCAGTCTGTTCCTGAAAGACTGTACCCATGGAAAGGACCCATGCTGGAGCAGTTCATGAAGAACTGCAGCCTGTAGGAAGGACCCACGCTGGAGAAGGTTGTGAAAGACTGTCTCCCATGGGAGAGACCCCACATAGGAGCCCTCGGGTGAGGAGGAAGGAGTGACAGAAGAAGTGTTATGAACTGACTGCAACCCACTGCTTGGGAGGGGAGGAGGTAGAAGAGTCAGGAGTGAAGTTGAGCCTGGGAAGAAGGGAGTGGTGAAGGAAGGTGGGTTTAGTTTTGTTTTTATTTCTCACTATCCTACTCTGTTATTAATTAGCAAGAAATTAAATTAATTTCTCCGAAGTTGAGTCTGTTTTGCCTGTGATGGTAAGTGGTGAGCGATGTTCTTGTCCTTATCTCAGTCCACAAGCCCTTCCATCGCATTTTCTCCCCCTGTCCTATGGAGGAGCAGGAGTGAGCAGCTTGGTGGGTACCTGGCAGCCAGCCAAGTTCAAACCACCACAAGAGCTTTAGTTGGTCATTTTGACTTGTATACTGCGTTTTTGGAGAATAACCTACTTATTCATTGTAGTATGTGGTTTTGTTTTTATTGTAGCATTTTGCTGTCTGAAGTTCTGAAATAATAGTAAAAACTTCAAGGCTTTGGGTTTCTTTTTTCATTTTAAAGTGATACTTGCTTGATTTATGGGATAGAGCACCACTGAGAGGTGTTAGGATCTTCTAGGATTATGTCTTCTGTCCTGTAAGAACATAAATATTTTTGTAATTGTACTGGGTCTAGTTGAGATGGAGTTAATTTTCTTCATAGCAGCCCATATGGTGCTGTGGTTTAGATTTGTGACCAAAACAGTGTTGATAACACACTAATGTTTTAGCTATTGCTTGCATAGTGTCAAGGCCTTCTCTGTACCCCTCCAGCAAACAGACTGGGCAGGGCATGCAAGTCTCCCACTCTGTCCCCTGCAGTGAGTAGGCTAAGGGTGAGGAACAGCTGGGCTAAGCTGTTGAGGGATATTAATTGTTTAGCATAAATAAGTTTTAAATAGAATAAATTACTTAGGATTATAATTTGGTGTGATTTGTGCTGCTTGCTTAGCTCTACTTAGCACGAGTAGCTATATTTGCTGAAGCCTTTAGGCCGTGAGAAATCTATTCTTCTCAGCACTTTTCCTAGCAGATGGCACAGTGTTGTTTAATGTTTTAGCATGGGAAAGTATTGGATATCATACTGATGTTTCTCTCTAGTCTAGGACTTTTTGGTTCCCCATGTTCTGCCAACAAGGACAGGTGCACAAGGAATGTAAACCAGAAGATACAGAGGCTCCAACCCTTGACGTAAACTGCAAATCAAGAAGATAAGAGCCTGCCTGCCTGGACACAGAAGAAGAATCCAATTAGATGTCAGAAGACCCCAGACCAAAAATCACCATTGGACTAAAAGACATGTGGACAGCATGCGACAGGTGTGTGAGGGGCGGGTGTATGGATCACAAGGGTATAATTGCCCAGGGATTTCTTTGATCAGGGTGCCTCCCTAAACCCTCTCTTTGGAGGCGCCCAGCCCAGGCTGTTCTTACTGCTGTACCTTTCAATTAAGTTAATTATTTTATAAAATCCAATGTCTGATACTGCTGCAGGAAACCTAGGGTCAAGCCTGAAGAAGGAAGAAGCGTGCCCGGGAGTAAGTGTGTATGCATGTGTGTGTGACACCATGAATGGTGTGTGAATGCTCAGGCAGCAGCTTCTCCTTTAACAAGATGACCTCCAGAGTAACAAAAGCATCCTATAGAAGTCTGACATTTCCTATGTCTCCTTCACTTGAGGTTTTTTTTAAGTATTCGCAGGTACCAATTACCTTTTGTTTCAGAGATCTAGTGTATGTTAAACGCTGAAGAGTCGTTCTCAACCTATTAGCTTTGAAATCAGCTGTTAATGTTTCTCACTTGAGGAAAGGGCTTGTGATCCTGAAAGCAAATCTAAATTTTCCAAAATGCATGAATTGGGCTAATTAAAACTATTACTGTTGCCTGCAAATCTTGTTCTATGTCTTGGATTATGAAGGCTACAGCAAAATACCCCGTAGTCCTAGTGTTAGATACTATTGAAACATCATAGAATCACAGAATGGTTTGGGTTGGAAGGGACCTTAAAGATCATCTAGTTCCAACCCCCCTGCCATGGGCAGGGACACCTCCCACTAGACCAGGCTGCTCAAAGCCTCATCCAGCCTGGCCTTGAACACTTCCAGGGATGGGGCATCCACAACTTCCCCGGGCAACCTGTTGCAGCGTCTCACCATCCTCACAGTGAATAATTTCTTCCTAATATCTGATCTAAATCTCCCTTATTCCAGTTTAAAACCATTTAAAACCGTTACCCCTCGTCCTGTCGCTACATCTTTCCTGTAGGCCCCCTTTAGGTACTAGAAAGCCGCTATGAGGTCTCCCCAGAGCCTTCTCTTCTCCAGGCTGAACAACCCCAACTCTCTCAGCCTGTCCTCATAGCAGAGGTGCTCCAGCCCTCTGATCATCTTCACGGCCCTCCGCTGGACCTGTTCCAACAGCTCCATGTCCTTCTTGTGCTGAGGACTCCAGAGCTGGACGCAGTATTCCAGGTGGGGTCTCACCAGAGCAGAGTAGAGGGGCAGAATCACCTCCCTCGACCTGCTGGCCATGATTCTTTTGATGCAGCCCAGGATGCGGTTGGCTTTCTGGGCTGCAAGCGCACATTGCCTGCTCATGTTGAGCTTCTCATCCACCAACACCCCCAAGTCCTTCTCCTCAGGTCTGCCCTCAAGCCATTCTCTGTTCAGCCTGTATTTGTGCCTGGGATTGCCATGATCCAGGTGCAGGACCTTGCACTTGGCCTGGTTGAACTTCATGAAGTTCGCATGGGCCCACCTCTCAAGCCTGTCTGAGTCCTTCTGGATGGCATCCCTTCCCTCCAGCGTGTCAACCGTGCCACACAGCTTGGTGTCATCGGCAAACTTGCTGAGGGTGCACTCAATCCCACTGTCCATGTTGCCAACAAAGATGTTAAACAGCACTGGTCCCAGTACTGACCCCTGAGGAACGCCACTCGTCACTGCTTGTCACTGGGACACTGAGCCATTGACCGCAACCCTTTGAGTGCGGCCATCCAGCCAGTTCCTTATCCACTGAATGGTCCATCCATCAAATCCATGCCTTTCCAATTTAGAGACCAGGATGTCGTGCGGGACAGTGTCGAACACTTTGCATAAATCCAGGTAGATGAGGTCTGTTGCTCTTCCCCATCCACCAACGCTGTAACATTGTCATACAAGGTCACCAAATTTGTCAATCATGACTTGCCCTTGGTGAAGCCATGTTGTCTGTCACCAATCACCTCCTTATTTTCTATGTGCCTTAGCATTTAAACAAATGTTTATTTAAACTTTGTTCCCTTAATTTTACCTGTAAATGGTGATGAAGCTGGTCTTAAGATGGAAAGCAGCTATGTAAGTATGATTTGTAGAGCTTACTGTAGCCAGATGGGATTTCTTTTTCTTTTTGAACTTTCATTCTGTGTTTTGTCAGTGCGTGCTAGCAGGCTGTATATTCCTCAAGAGTCAGCCTTATAGTTCCACATATTAGAAAACTCATGTGTTGTTTTTTTTTTTTCCTGAGTCACAACAGTTTTTCTGATCAAAGGGTGAGAAATTGAAAGCATCCAAAATTCTAGAAAATTAGATCTCATTTGCCGTTTTGACTAAGTAGATGAGAGATTTACAGCATATCTGTTACTACTGCATGCTGTGAAGCATCGCAGAAAAACTTGAAATTCTGTGATGTGTTGTGTGGTAGAACAGACTGACAAAACACTTGACTGCACAGCCACAAAGTTGACCCGGTGAACATGTCACCGAAATCGGGAATGAACTTCTTAATACCAATGTAGTCTTAAGAAGCAGGTATTCTTTTATTCGGCACCAGGGACATGGGGGATCTCTCCACTTAACATGTCCACTGAATGCGAGATTCACAGAGACTTATATCCATGCAGAATATGCATGGTCATTACATTTCCCAGCACTCACTGCCATATTCATTACATTTCCAGAACTCATATCCATATTCACATCACCTTGGCACATGCGCATTAAGTCTGTTAGGGGCTTCATGGTAGGTTTTGGGTGGTTCCTAGTGGTGTACGGTGGCTGGTTTGAGCTGATAATAGAGGAATCTCTTTGTGTGGATTGGGGAAGATAAATGCAGAAGCTTTTGCAACTCCCCCATTTATTTTGCAAGTTTGTTATTGGTCCCTCCAGTCTCTTCGAGGATGTGGTATTCTTCGCCGTTTGTTCTTCACAAGGAGTTACATTTACCTATTTACCAGACTCTCAGTCCCTGGTTGTAACAAACATACTGACAAAGAAGGATATCTCCTTAGTCAGGCTTGAGATGTTCATGATAAGCTCAGCCGGAAACCTCCTTTATGGGGAGTAGTTGCTAGGACAAAGAAACCTTGATGGCTGCAGGACAAAGAAACTGTGATAACGAACTTATCTTCCAGGAAAAAAGGCGTCAGCAATAACTATTCCGGAAACCGATGTTCTACACCCACTTACGTATCTACAACAAAAAGCAAAAAGGTATAAAAAGTAACTTGCTAACTACTGTGCTAGTTTTGGCTGGGAAGCAAGATTTTAATGACTTGGTCTCCAGACCCCTCACCAGCCTGGTAGCTCTCCTCTGGAAGTGCATTGGATTTACGTGGCAAGGTTTTGGGGAAATGAAGAACTGCAGCCTGTAGGAAGTACCCATATTGGAGAAGTACTTATGAAGGACTGTCTCCCGTGGGAGTCACCCCACTCTGGAGCAAGGGAAGAGTATGAAGAGGAAGGAGCAGCAGAGACAAAGCATTATGAACTGACTGCAACCCCCAGTCCCCATCCACCTGCGGTGTTCGGGGTGGGGGAGGAGGCAGAGAATCTGGGAGGGAACTTGAGCCCGAGAAGGAAGGAAGGGTGGGGGGAAGGTGTTTTTAGATCTGTTCTTATTTCTCATTATCACACTCTGATTTGATTGACAATAAATTAATTTCCCCAAGTTGAGTCTGTTTTGCCTGTGATAGTAATTGTAAGTAATCTCCCCATCCTTATCTCTGTGAGAAATGCTCCTTATCCAATAACAACGGCTCAGGCAGTGAACAATACGAAGCACATTTTATTTGAACATTCTTGCAAAAACAGGTGACCTAGCAAGTAGGCACACTTTCAGTTCTTGAAACGCACCTTTTTATTCCCTAATCCCGGCCGAATTTTTCCC
The DNA here is from genome assembly GCF_964199755.1 of Larus michahellis. Taxonomy (NCBI): domain Eukaryota; kingdom Metazoa; phylum Chordata; class Aves; order Charadriiformes; family Laridae; genus Larus; species Larus michahellis. The sequence continues at coordinate 14,998,415 of NC_133929.1, read as the reverse complement.
TCCCCTGTTTCCCATTGGTTGGGTACTCCAGGGTTCACAGTCTGTCCGAGGTGCCTAAATTCTTCCTGCATGTCCGGCCTCTGTTTACTTCTCTTTATGCTCCACCTAAAGGGATTATCTGACTAGTTTATTTCTTTCCTTTTTGGAAAAATTGCTCAATGTCATTAGCCCTGGTTAAATGTTTGACTGCCCTTCTAGACACTAATCCAGTAGGAATCGGTTTGTCCTTTTGTCTGTGTGATAAGAGATGTTCTACAAGCCTTTGCTGGAGCCTTAGTCATTCCCTTATCATGCCACCTCTGATGGAAACGGCTTTTCTCCTCTGCAAAAGCAATACCTGCCTTTCTTACAACTTCCCCCTTTCCTTTTTCATAATCTTATTGCTTTTTGCATTTCTAGGGCATGGTTCCATATGAGGCCTCTAGAGCCGACAGCATGATGGTAACATTATTCTTTTTCTTCTTGACAGTTTTTATTTTCTTCTAGATGAAGCATTTTCCCAGGGTATGGGGGAGGGTCTACTTCCATTCGTTTTGTTAGGGCAGTTTCAATTAATCGTTGAACTAATCCTCGCACACAGGGAATGATACAGCATCCTGCAGCCACTAACATTCCCGCTACCATTATAAGAGAAGTCAGTATTGATACCACCCTACCTTTCCATTTCCCAAACCAGGAATCCAGCCAACCTGTCAGTGAGGTGCCTATTCCAGAGCTCTCAGCTAACTCATCAGCTAGAGTGGTGAGCCCTTGAAGGGCTTTAGTTATAGTACCATCTGGAGCTGTATCGTTTGGGATGAAGGTACAGCACCGATTCCCTAACATTACACACACACCTCCCTTCTCCGCTAAGATCATGTCCAGGGCGATCCTATTTTCCCATGCCATTCGGCTGGTTGCATCCAATTGTTCAGCTATTCCTTTTACTGCATCCCTGGTATAATTAATAAACCTCTGTTGGTTATAGTGAATATAATTTACCCAATCTACATTTTTGTTTATAGTTACCCACCAGAAAAAGGACAGATTTGAATCCTGCTCCTGTCTGATTCCTTGCTTTGTGTTCATCTGGGACTCCTCTAGGGACTCCAATGGGATCTATATATATCCGTTCATCAAAGGATACACCCACACTTCCTTTTACTCTATTGCCTGAGCTCAGGGATCCTGTTCCTTTGTCAAATGCTAGGGTGAATGGTATTGCCAATTGTACCATTCCACATGTACCTTTCCAGTTAGCCGGCAACACAGATCGCAAGGTCTTCCCTCCACAATACCACCAGAGATCCGCCCGAGGCACTCGTATCGCTGAGTAGTTTCCTTTTACATCCTTGGTCCCATTCAGAGTTTCAGTGCACAGGGTAAATTCCCCCACAGGTTTGGCAGCATTCACACCCTGGGTATGAAATTCCCACACTATCCCTAAACTTTCCACAATTCCTTGAAGGAATTTGGAAGTAAAATGACTGCCCTGATCTGAGTTTATAGTCTCCACTAACCCGTATCTGGGAATAATTTGTTCTAGTATTATCTTAATTGCCCCTGCTGCAGTAGCTGACACCAAGGGGTAGGCTTCCACCCATCCAGTAAGGCGGTCCGCTAGGACTAAAAGATCTTTTAGCCTGCCTGTTGGTGGTAGTTCAGTGAAGTCTACCTGTATACTTTGGAATGGTCTCAAGCCGGGCTCTCTTCCTCCTGAAGATTGCTTTCTCAAGGCTCTCTTGTTTACTGTCTTACAAATAATACATCCCTCACAAATTTGGCTATTGTGTATATGCCAAAGCATCTGTACTTCCACAAAACTATTCGCACGTTGCATGCGTTCCCCAATGGCTTCCCTGTTGTAACACTGTCACTATTTCTCACATTGTTTGTTGACCATTTCCCTTCCGTCAGGCAGAATCCATTTACCACATTTCTCCACTGCCCCTGCTTCTGTCATTGCTTCTCCTGCCCCAAGGCCCCCTCTTTTGCCACCTTGTCTGCTAATCTGTTTCCCCTTGCGGTAATTGAATTGCCTCTCTGGTGACCTTTAACATGTAAAGCTGCTATCGCACTTGGTATTAATATATTAGCTAACACCTGCTTTGTGAGTTCTTAGTGTAAAAGTTCTTTCCCTTTGCTATTTACTAGTCCTCGTTCTCCCCAAATTTTACCAAAGGTATGCACTACCCCAAAGGCATAACAAGAGTCTGTATAAATTGTTCCTTCCCCTTTCTCCAATTAATTTTAGTGCCTGGTTTAAGGTATACATCTCACATGTTTGAGTAGACCATGCACTAGGTAATTTTTCAGATGCTTTTACTTGTTGGCTCACTCCATGCACCACTGCATATCCATTACACCTCTTTTCCTTCTATCACTCTTGAAGAACTGTCTACAAACAAATGAAGACCCCCAGACAGGGGTTCTTCCCTTAAGTCAGGGCGTATCTTAGTCTGGTACTCAATTACATCTATGCATTCGTGTGTAAGTTCTTCATCCTTTGCCTCTACTTTTCCACAAAAAGCTCGCTGGGTTAAGCGTTGCATGAAAAGGGGCAAAGCAGTTTTGACAGAAAATAAACCCCCTTGCGTTCTAACACTCCTCACCGAGGTGGGAGGCTAGGTGCGGCTAGGTTTAAATTCTGAGTGATGCCCAATTCAGCACTATCAGTCCAGTCGCGTTTAATATGTATTAAACTATTACGCTTTGGATACACTAATAGTGGACTGCACCTTCAGTCTAGTCGTGCTCATGAACTAGCACGGCCACTCTCGAGTCTTTGGTCGCGTTCAGTGAGAAACCGAAACAACTAGCTACTTAAAAAAGTGCAGTTTATTTAAACAACAGATGTATAGGTTCTTATGGATGAGAAGCTCAACATGAGCAGGCAATGTGCGCTTGCAGCCCAGAAAGCCAACCGCATCCTGGGCTGCATCAAAAGAATCATGGCCAGCAGGTCGAGGGAGGTGATTCTGCCCCTCTACTCTGCTCTGGTGAGACCCCACCTGGAATACTGCGTCCAGCTCTGGAGTCCTCAGCACAAGAAGGACATGGAGCTGTTGGAACAGGTCCAGCGGAGGGCCGTGAAGATGATCAGAGGGCTGGAGCACCTCTGCTATGAGGACAGGCTGAGAGAGTTGGGGTTGTTCAGCCTGGAGAAGAGAAGGCTCTGGGGAGACCTCATAGCGGCTTTCTAGTACCTAAAGGGGGCCTACAGGAAAGATGTAGCGACAGGACGAGGGGTAACGGTTTTAAATGGTTTTAAACTGGAATAAGGGAGATTTAGATCAGATATTAGGAAGAAATTATTCACTGTGAGGATGGTGAGACGCTGCAACAGGTTGCCCGGGGAAGTTGTGGATGCCCCATCCCTGGAAGTGTTCAAGGCCAGGCTGGATGAGGCTTTGAGCAGCCTGGTCTAGTGGGAGGTGTCCCTGCCCATGGCAGGGGGGTTGGAACTAGATGATCTTTAAGGTCCCTTCCAACCCAAACCATTCTGTGATTCTATGATGTTTCAATAGTATCTAACACTAGGACTACGGGGTATTTTGCTGTAGCCTTCATAATCCAAGACATAGAACAAGATTTGCAGGCAACAGTAATAGTTTTAATTAGCCCAATTCATGCATTTTGGAAAATTTAGATTTGCTTTCAGGATCACAAGCCCTTTCCTCAAGTGAGAAACATTAACAGCTGATTTCAAAGCTAATAGGTTGAGAACGACTCTTCAGCGTTTAACATACACTAGATCTCTGAAACAAAAGGTAATTGGTACCTGCGAATACTTAAAAAAAACCTCAAGTGAAGGAGACATAGGAAATGTCAGACTTCTATAGGATGCTTTTGTTACTCTGGAGGTCATCTTGTTAAAGGAGAAGCTGCTGCCTGAGCATTCACACACCATTCATGGTGTCACACACACATGCATACACACTTACTCCCGGGCACGCTTCTTCCTTCTTCAGGCTTGACCCTAGGTTTCCTGCAGCAGTATCAGACATTGGATTTTATAAAATAATTAACTTAATTGAAAGGTACAGCAGTAAGAACAGCCTGGGCTGGGCGCCTCCAAAGAGAGGGTTTAGGGAGGCACCCTGATCAAAGAAATCCCTGGGCAATTATACCCTTGTGATCCATACACCCGCCCCTCACACACCTGTCGCATGCTGTCCACGTGTCTTTTAGTCCAATGGTGATTTTTGGTCTGGGGTCTTCTGACATCTAATTGGATTCTTCTTCTGTGTCCAGGCAGGCAGGCTCTTATCTTCTTGATTTGCAGTTTACGTCAAGGGTTGGAGCCTCTGTATCTTCTGGTTTACATTCCTTGTGCACCTGTCCTTGTTGGCAGAACATGGGGAACCAAAAAGTCCTAGACTAGAGAGAAACATCAGTATGATATCCAATACTTTCCCATGCTAAAACATTAAACAACACTGTGCCATCTGCTAGGAAAAGTGCTGAGAAGAATAGATTTCTCACGGCCTAAAGGCTTCAGCAAATATAGCTACTCGTGCTAAGTAGAGCTAAGCAAGCAGCACAAATCACACCAAATTATAATCCTAAGTAATTTATTCTATTTAAAACTTATTTATGCTAAACAATTAATATCCCTCAACAGCTTAGCCCAGCTGTTCCTCACCCTTAGCCTACTCACTGCAGGGGACAGAGTGGGAGACTTGCATGCCCTGCCCAGTCTGTTTGCTGGAGGGGTACAGAGAAGGCCTTGACACTATGCAAGCAATAGCTAAAACATTAGTGTGTTATCAACACTGTTTTGGTCACAAATCTAAACCACAGCACCATATGGGCTGCTATGAAGAAAATTAACTCCATCTCAACTAGACCCAGTACAATTACAAAAATATTTATGTTCTTACAGGACAGAAGACATAATCCTAGAAGATCCTAACACCTCTCAGTGGTGCTCTATCCCATAAATCAAGCAAGTATCACTTTAAAATGAAAAAAGAAACCCAAAGCCTTGAAGTTTTTACTATTATTTCAGAACTTCAGACAGCAAAATGCTACAATAAAAACAAAACCACATACTACAATGAATAAGTAGGTTATTCTCCAAAAACGCAGTATACAAGTCAAAATGACCAACTAAAGCTCTTGTGGTGGTTTGAACTTGGCTGGCTGCCAGGTACCCACCAAGCTGCTCACTCCTGCTCCTCCATAGGACAGGGGGAGAAAATGCGATGGAAGGGCTTGTGGACTGAGATAAGGACAAGAACATCGCTCACCACTTACCATCACAGGCAAAACAGACTCAACTTCGGAGAAATTAATTTAATTTCTTGCTAATTAATAACAGAGTAGGATAGTGAGAAATAAAAACAAAACTAAACCCACCTTCCTTCACCACTCCCTTCTTCCCAGGCTCAACTTCACTCCTGACTCTTCTACCTCCTCCCCTCCCAAGCAGTGGGTTGCAGTCAGTTCATAACACTTCTTCTGTCACTCCTTCCTCCTCACCCGAGGGCTCCTATGTGGGGTCTCTCCCATGGGAGACAGTCTTTCACAACCTTCTCCAGCGTGGGTCCTTCCTACAGGCTGCAGTTCTTCATGAACTGCTCCAGCATGGGTCCTTTCCATGGGTACAGTCTTTCAGGAACAGACTGCTCCACTGTGGGTCCCCCACAGGGCCACAGTTCCTGCCAGGAACCTGCTCCAGCATGGGCTCTCCATGGGCTGCAGCTTCTTTCAGGGCACACCTGCCTGCTCCAGCGTGAGATCCTCCATGGGCTGCAGGGTGGATATCTGCTCCACCATAGACTGCCAAGGGCTGTAGGGGGACTACCTGCATCACCATGGTCTTCACCACAGGCTGAAGGGGAATCTCTGCTCTGGTGTGGTCCTCAATGTAAAGAATCACAACAAGATAACACAGGAATGTGCTAATGCCAACAAAGATGAATCCAAGGGGGATGGGTTCAAGGGAAAGAGGCATTGCCCGAGGGTAACCTAAGGTAACCTAAGACTAATTAGCATGGTAAAAATCACACCCCTGGGAGAAGACCTTACATGCTAATGTCAGACCACCTTTGTATAATAACTAATGCGCAGAACGGCATTAGTTTTATAATTAAAAGGTGACCAATGAACAAGTTTTACCCAACTTTTCTTTGTTTTAAACTGGATACAAACCTACAATGCCCTCTGAAGAGGTGTGCTAGCTTTGCGAACTATTGCCTGGCACCCCCTTCCATACAGAACTGCATTAAAAATTAGAAGGTGGATCTCGACTCGGTGCTCATTGGCTCCTGCGCACCAGACAGGAACCTAAACCCCGATTAGGGGACACCTGGAACACCTGTTCCCCCTCCTTCTTCACTGATCTTGGATGTCCGCAGGGTTGTTTCTTTCACATTTTCTCAGTCCTTTTGTGAGAAATAAGTTTCGGTCAGAATAACATAGGCTCAGGCGGAATGCTCTGCGAAGCACATTTTTATTCATGTTCTTGCAAGAGCGGGTGACCTAGCAAGTAGGCACACCTTCAGTTCTTGAAACACACCTTTTTATTCCCTAATCCCCGGGCACAGATCCAGACTCCACACTCGCTTTGTACCGCAGTACATCTCAGTCACTCACACACACCAAGTCTCTTAGAATGTCCTCGACCACCAAGGCAATACTTTAACAGTCCGATTTTTCTTACCTTGGTCTGTGCACAGGGTTGCCTGGTCGTAATCTCTGTGCCTACTGCACTAAGTTCATTTTTCTCCCTTTGTGCTTCGTATGGTCTGCCGCTTAACGAAGTCTCGGGATCCTAGTCGATTCCCTTCGGAGCCCCAGGCGATGATACATGAGACCCTTGAAATCAACGGGACGCATCAAGGAACCCCAGAGGGGATGACTTCGCATCCCGGACGAGCCCCCAAATTGTGAGAAACGCTCCTTATCCAATAACGGCTCAGGCAGTGAACGAGCGAACGATATGAAGCACATTTTATTTGAACATTCTTGCAAGAGCGGGTGACCTAGCAAGTAGGCACACTTTTGGTCCTTGAAACACACCTTTTTATTTCCTAATCCCGGCCGAATTTTCCCTCCCCTGTTTCCCATTGGTTAGGTACTCCAGGGTTCACAGCCTATCCGGAGCGCCTAAAATCCTTCCCAGATGTCTTGCCTCTGTTTACTTCTTGTTATGCTCCACCTAGAGGGCTCATCTGACTTGTTTATTTCTTTCCTTTTTTGGTGAAATTGCTCAATGTCATTAGCCCTGGTTAAATGTTTGACTGCCCTTCTAGACACTGATCTGGTATGAACCAGTTTGTCCTTTTGTCTGTGCGATAAGAGACGTTATACAAGCCTTTGCTGGAGCCTCTTTGTCTAGTCATTCCCTTACACGTCACCTCTGGCTTTTCTCCATTGCAAAAGCAATACTTGCCTTTCTTACAACTTCCCCCTTTCCTTTTTCATAATCTTATTGCTTTTTGTATTTCTAGGGCATGGTTCCATATGAGGCCTCTAGAGCCGACAGCATGATGTTACATTCTTCTTCTTCTCAAGAGTTTTTATTTTCTTCTTCTTCTAGATGAAGCGTTTTTCCGGGATATGGAGGGGGATCTACTTCCATTCGCTTGACAGGGCGGTTTCTATCAGCCGTTGTACTAACCTTCGGATGCAAGGGATGATGCAGCACCCTACAGCAACTAATGCTCCGGCTACTATTATTAGTGAGGTGAAGATGGATACTACCATTCCCTTCCATTTCCCAAACCAAGAATCTAACCACCTGGTTAAAGAACTATCTATCCCTGAATTTTCAGCTAATTCTTTGGCTAAAGTTGTGAGTTGTGAGTCCTTGGAGAGCTTTGGTTATGGTACCATCAGGTGCCATATTGTTTGGTATAAAAGTGCAACATCAGTTACACATACTCCTCCCTTTTCGGCTAACATCATGTCTAAGGCTACCCTATTTTCCCAAGTCATTCTGCTTGTAGCATCAAGTTGTTCCGCTATTCCTTTTACTGCGTCCCTGGTATAATTTATAAATCTCTGTTGATTATAATAAATATAATTTATCCAGTCTACATTTTTATTTACTGTCACCCACCAAAATAAGAGGGATTCAAAACCTGCTCCTATCTGATTCCTTGCTTTGTGTTCATCTGGAACTCCTCTAGGGACTCTAATTGCATCTATATATCGTCGTTCGTCAAATTATATCCCTAGGCTTCTTTTGGCTCTACCTTTTGGGTGCGGAGATTCTCTTTCAAATGCCAGGGTAAATGGTATAGCCAATTGAACTATCCCACATGTGCCCTTCCAATTAGCCGGTAGTACAGAGTGCAGGATTTTTCCTCCACAGTACCACCACAGATCTGTCCTGGGTACTTGTAATGCTGAATAGTTTCCTGCATCATCTCCAGTCACGTTCAAGGTTTCAGTGTATAAGTTGAATTCTCCTAAAAACCTGGTAGCATTTACACCCTGCCAGGAGAGACAAGCTGTACGGTTACCAGTCGAAGCGGAGAAAACAGGTGTCACTTTGACGTCCCTGGATTGCAGAGCAGGGAATAACAGAGAGAGAGTGTTGCAGGTTTCATTTTCCCATGCAGTCTCTTCTTGGTACAAGGCGATCATACACCACATCCCTGGCGAGTCTTTACTCCATCCTAATGGGAAGGGGACAATCTGTGCTGTGGGTCTTCCTGAGGCACAAGCATAGCAGTTACTCTGGTTTAAACTTCGTACCATATACTTAACCCATTCTACCCAGGCATTTGTGTCTCCGTATCCTGTTTCTGTTTCAAAAGTTCGCTTCAAATCCTCAACTTCTTTAATTGTTACTACCTTTGGGTCATTTGGTGGTTTCCATTTTTCCACTATAGGAAGATCAGCGGTCCCACTTCCTTCTTTACTATAGTTTTGTTCTTGCTTCCACACTACTATCTTGAATCTACCCACAGGGTCTCGTTCACTAACATGTGCTCCTAATCCGTAAATTCGGTTCACTAACAAATCAGTTCCTGTTACAGTAATTATCAAAGGGTTACAATGTAGGTTCCCACATCCAGGCGGGGCTTGACCTTTGTAAAAACTAACTTTCGTTTTTAATGGTACCCAGGATGGGTTCATCCCTCTCACGCTAACAGTCCACCCACCATACTGAGTTGTCCACCAAACATTATCCCACGAGGGACAAGGTGGTGCTCTACTATACCCTTCCCCATTTCCCAGTTGAGGCTCTGGGCACAGATACTTGTTTTCACCACTTAACTGTCTCTGAGCTTCTAAGTCTCCGCAGTTCAGTACCTGACATGCATCAAGCTGTATAGTCTACAGGGTATTATTTCCTTCGGTTACATCAGTTTTACCAGATATTGCAGATGGATAGCTTGATTTCCTGGTAACAGGCAAATTACCACCACTATCACCAATACTGTGACTAGCTGACTTCTTTCCTTTACCATTCTCAACAGCATACAATACAATGACAGAGTCAACTTCTCAACTGTCCACTGGCTGCTTCTTCTTCAGTGTGAGGTGCAGTGGATGGTCAGTGGGATATATGTTCCACTGTTCAGTTGTAGGTGGGGGATCCACTGGTCATTTGAGTCGAGTGTAGTGAGTCCAACCCCTGTCGGCTGTCCTCACTGCAGTCTCAGTCGTCAGTAACACTTGGAACGGGCCTTCCCATTCTGGTTGGAGCTTGGTTTCCTTCCAGGATTTGATCAAGACCCAATCTCCTGGTCGGAAGGCACAGACTGCAAATTCCAGTGGTGGAGTTTGGGCAAGATAGTCCTTTATCTCTGAGAAGAGAGAAAGAAGATGACAACCCCAGTATACAGTTCTTAAGAAACATATCTTTAGTTTCAAAAGTGGGCAAGTCTTCTCTGTTACCCTCTTACTCTGCTACTCTGTTACTCCCTTACTTATATAAGGTAGTCCAAAAAGCATCTCATAGGGCGAGAGACCTGTATCTTTTCTAGGACAAGTCTGGATCCTCAACAGTGCTATTGGTAAACATTTAGTCCATGGTAATTTGGTTTCTAAAATCAGTTTCAACAATTGTCTCTTAATGGTCTGGTTCATCCTCAACTTTTCCTGATGATGGGGGATGCTGGGGATATGAAATTCCCACACTATCCCTAAACTTTCCACAATTCCTTGAAGGAATTTAGAAGTAAAATGACTGCCCTGATCTGAGTTTATAGTCTCCACTAACCCGTATCTGGGAATAATTTGTTCTAGTATTATCTTAATTGCCCCTGCTGCAGTAGCTGACACCAAGGGGTAGGCTTCCACCCATCCAGTAAGGCGGTCCGCTAGGACTAAAAGATCTTTTAGCCTGCCTGTTGGTGGTAGTTCAGTGAAGTCTACCTGTATACTTTGGAATGGTCTCAAGCCGGGCTCTCTTCCTCCTGAAGGTTGCTTTCTCAAGGCTCTCTTGTTTACTGTCTTACAAATAATACATCCCTCACAAATTTGTTTGGCTATTGCATATATGCCAAAGCATCCGTATTTTCTTAATATTAGGTCACACATCGCTTGTGTTCCCCAATGGCTTCCTTGATGTAAAATCGCCATTATCTCTCTCATGGTTTGCTTATTGATCATTTCTCTCCCATCCGGGAGAATCCATTTACCATCTCTTTCTACTGCTCTCAATTCCGTAAGAGCCGCCTTCTCTTTTTCCGTAAATATCAATGGGGTTTTTACCGCTGGCAATTGGGGAATAAGGTTATAGATTCTTACCACCCCTTGTTCTAAAGCTGCCTCCTTAGCTATCTGGTCTGCTAACCTATTCCCCTTCGCTCTTATGGAGTTACCTTTCTGATGGCCCTTTACATGGACAATAGCAACCTCGCACAGTACTAATATGTTTGTTAACACTTGTCTGATTAATTCTTCATGCACCAGTTCTTTTCCTTTAGTGTTTATCAATCCTCATTCTTCCCAAATTTTACCAAAAGTATGTACTACTCCAAAAGCATATCTGGAATCTGTATAAATTGTTCCTTCTTCCTTTCCTAGGAGTTTCAAGGCTTGATTTAAGGCATATAGTTTGCATGTTTGAGCAAACCATGCACTGGGTAACCTTCCGGACTCCTCCACTTGTTGACTCATCCCATCTACTACTGCATACCCATTACATCTCTTTCCTTCTATTACTCTGGATGAGCCATCTACAAACAAATGGAGACCTGCAAACAAAGGTTCTTCTCTCAAGTCAGGTCGGACTTTAGTCTGATATTCAATTATATCTAGACACTCATGCTCAAGTTTTCCACTATCTGCTCCGACCTCCCCTTTCCATAGAAAGGTTGCGGGGTTCAAACACGAGCTGGTGGTTAGAATCAAATCATCCTTTTCAATCAAAATTGCCTCGTATTTCAATATTCTCGAATCAGTCAACCACTTCCCTGCCGTCTGAGTTAAGATGGTCTTTACTTGGTGAGGAGTGCTAACGACCATCATTCCTCCAAAGGTAAGCTTCCTGCTTTCTTCTACTAATAAAGCAGTAGCGGCTACTGCCTGCACACATTCGGGCCATCCTTGAGAAACTGGGTCTAGGAGCTTTGACAAATATGCTACTGGCTGTTGTTTATCCCCCCATTCTTGAGTTAATATTCCCAATGCAGCTCCCTTGTCTACGGTCACAAACAACTGAAATGGTTTCTCCAAGGATGGTAAAGCTAAAACTGGAGCAGTTATTAGGCTTTGCTTTAGTTCGGGTATCAGATTTTTCTCCTCCTCCGTCCATCTTAATACATTCGGTTCATCATCTAATAATTTAGAATACAGTCCTTTAGTCTTTTGCGCATACCCTTCTATCCACAGCCTGCAGTACCCGGTTAATCCTAGAAACTTTCTCAATTCCTTTTTGGTCTCAGGCAAGGGTAATTCCACTGTTCCTTTAATCCTTTCAGGACTTATCTTGCGGCTTCCTTCACTAACCAAATGTCCTAAATATTTCACTTCTGACTCTACATACTGTAGTTTTGTTTTTGAGACTCTTAACCCCCGCTGACCTAAAAAATGTAATAGCTCATTGGTGGCTTCTTTTACTTTGCTTTCTTCTTCTCCCGAGATTAACAAATCAGCCACATGCTGAAGCAGGGCTATCCCTGGAGTGGGTTTAAACTGTTCGAGCACTTGCTCCAGCACCTGTCCAAATAGATTAGGAGATTCTGTAAATCCCTGTGGTAGCACCGTCCATCGATATTGTTGCTTTCTCCCTGTATCTGGATCTTCCCATTCAAATGCAAATAGGTCTCTGCTCCCTTCATCTAGTGGACAAGCCCAAAAAGCATCTTTTAAATCCACTACACTAAACCATTTATGCTGATGAGGAATTTTCCTCATTAGGGTATAGGGATTCGGGACCACCGGATGTCGTGCCTGCACTATTTCATTAATCTCTCTCAAGTCTTGCACTAAGCGATATGAACCATCCGTTTTTCGTACTGGCAGGATCGGAGTGTTAAAAGGGGACATACAGGGTTCTATTAACCCATCTTTGGCTAGTGCTTGTATTACTGGTTGCAGCCCTCGCCTTCCCTCAAGGGGAATTGGGTACTGCTTTTGTCGAATCACATTTGAATGCAGAATGAGTTTTACCCTGAGGGGTTCTATTTTTAACCCTCCTCGGTTCCCTTCACTCACCCGTACCTCGGGACTTATCTTTTGCTCATCCTGTTCTGTTAGCAACTTCACAGATACCGCTATCTGTCCTCTTAAAGTTTCTATCTTTAATTCTAAACCAGTGATAAGATCCCTACCCAGGAGGTTACTCCCAGCTTCTGGTATGTATAACAGAGTTCCCATCACTTTCTCAGTTTCGCTTCCCACAGTCATGGGTTCAAAAACAGGGACTGAGAGACCTTCGCCCTTTATTCCCGACACAACTATTCACTGATTAGACAATCTTGCCCCTTGGGGTATAAAACTCAAAGAAGTTCTAGAAGCTCCGGTATTGACTAAGATGACCACTTCCTCTTCCTGAGGTCCCACCTTTAAATTTATCAAGGGTTCCCGGTGGGACCTCGAGCTGGGGAACCCCTGACTTCCCTATGCTACATCATCAAAATTCATCAACGACAACACTCGTTCTTCCTTTCTTGAGTCAGGGCACTCCTGCTTAAAATGGCCTATTTTCCCACAATGGTAACACCCTGCCGGTGAACCCCGAGCTGCTGGTAGGAGTGGTCGGGGCAGCCCTCTTCCCCGTCCTCTTCCCCTGTTATTCACCCCTCTTCCTCGCCCCCAAGTTTCTCACCTTTGAGTTATTACAGGATCAATCCTTTGTCTTACCACTTGATCCACAGTAGATATATACCATCATTTTTGCTTTCTGCTTCTGTTTTTCCTCCTCCCTTTTGACATATACTTTCTGGGCCTCCCTCAGCAAATCTTCTAAGGGTCTCTCGCTCCACCCCTCCATTTTCTGTAATTTCCTTTGTATATCCGTCCAGGCCTTCGTGACAAAGTGAACTTTTAATAACCCCTGTGCTACTGGGTCATCGGGGTTCACGCCTGAATATTTTCTCATTTGATCCCTCAGCCTTTGTAAGAAGGCGGAGGGTGTCTCATCTTTTCCTTGTTGTATTTCAAAAGCTTTAATAAGATTTTGCGACTTAGGAGCGGCTTCTCTAATGCCCAAAATTATCATTTCCCTCAGGTCTTTCATATTTGTTCTGTCTTCAGGATTATTATTATCCCACTGGGGATCCACATTTGGGAATTTCTGTTCGGCTGGCACTACACCCTGAGCAGGTGGGTTTCGTCTTTCCCATTCCTGCATAGCAGCTCTTTCTTCTCCCGTGAACAAAATATTTAAAATGGACATCATTTTGGACCATGAATAAAAACTTGGCCCTAAGAACTGATCTAACTGTTCGGCTACCCCTATGGGATCCTCAATTAAAGATTTCATCTCTCTCTTAAACACCCTCACTTCGCTACTCGTGCGTGGAGCACTAACATAACCCACTTCTCCTGCTCCTAGAGGAACCTCCCTTAGGGGATATGCAGTTATCTTGCTCCCGCTTCCTTCTGACCACTCTTTTTCTGAAGGGAAAGGGAGATTTAGGATGTCTTTACGACATTGCTCTATTTCCTTGCTCAACCTGGAGCATGCTTTGGTGGGGGGCACACTGGGGACTTTCCCTTGGGAATCTTCCCGAGGTGGCTCTTCTCTCCTGGGGGCTTGGGGCTCCCCCGCTCCTGCAGCTTCACTGGGACCTGAGAGCGCTGGCACTGGTGGTGCTTGGGGTGGATTATAAGGGGCTGGCAAACAATCTAAAGGGTCCCATTTTGTAGATTCGACCTTTGTGTCATCTGATTTATCATTAGGAGTCTTATTTGGAAACATATAAAACGGATACTCGCCGACAAGACCAGCTCCAGTGCAGGTAAGTCCGTACTGGGGAAGGGAATCGCGGCAAAAAAGGCCAGCAAGGGGATCGGTTTTGGGGCTTTTCGAAGCCTGGAAAAGTGGCCAACCCGGGCCGGTACCCGGCACTTCCGGGGGGCGGTGACAGCTGAGGAGCCGGGGGCGGAGCCAGCACCCCCGGCGGCAGGTCTGAACGAGGCGTAAATTCCCCTCCCCGTCCGTCGTTGGGCACTTGAGCAAACAAGCGGTGAGTGGGTGTCGCCCAGGGCATCGCCTGAGAGCACCACGATAAAGGCACTCTCTAAGGGGCTAAGGAGCTTAGCTATGGCTTCCACCCGGAAAGCCAGAAAGGATGTGGGAACCCAGACAGAGTTCCCACGGAGACACGCAGCCGTCCAGGTCACAGGCTGCAGGGAGTGCCAGAGCCTTTCACTGGCAATGGGAGGCAGCTATGAGAACTGCTGTGTGCATTGTGAACAGGTGAATGATCTGCTCAGCCTGGTGGCAGAGCTGAGAGAGGAAGCTGAAAGGTTAAGGAGCATTAGGGAGGCTGAAGAAGAAATAGACTGGTGGAGCCAGGCTCTGTCCTCCTTGAAACAGAAACAGGAGCACCTGGCAGAAAGCAGCCAGGATCAAGGGGCCCCTGTACCATATAAAAACGGATATTTAACATATAAAAATATATAAAACGGATATGGATGACCCCAACTCCCCTATCTACTTATTTTAACCCAACAAAATGCATATTTACTATTTACATATACATTTAAAGTCTGTCAAACCCAAACTTCATCACACCTGAATTTGGGCCAAAACACACTAGGAGGTCATATAGGCCCCTTTGTACAAACAAAACAATAATATTATATCATTTTCGCCTTGTCCTTATCCCTTGTACAAGATGAACTACTCCAATATCTCAACATCCTCCCTAATGGACTGTCTGGGGGAATGTTCCCGGGGTCCTTCTTAGTATCCCCTTTTCCATCCCTAGGCCTAGAATTTTTATTTCCCATTCTGATTCTCCCGAGACTTTCCTCTCACTCTATTCTCTCGCTTCTTTCCTCGCAGAACAGCAGATTCACGGATCCAGACTCCACACTCATTTCGTACCAATGTACATCTCACTGACATACATCAGGTCTCTCAGAACGTCCCCGACCACCAAGGTAATACTTTAACAGTCCAATTTTTCTTATCTTGGTCCGTGCATGGAGTTGCCTGGTCGTAATGCTTGTGCCTACTTGCACCTATCCCTCTCCCCTTGTGGTTCACAGAGTCTGCCGTCCAACTGGGTCTCGAGATCTTGGTTGATTCCTCCCAGAATCCCCGCTGATGATCCATGAGACCATTGAAATCAACGGGATGCATCTTCCCGTCCTTAGGCGACAGGGACTCCCAAGAAGATGACTTCTGATCCCGGACGAGCCCCCAAATTGTGAGAAATACGTTCCAGTCCAAATGAAATAGGCTCAGGCAGAATCCTCTGTGAAGCACATTTTTATTCACGTTCTTGCAAGAGCGGGTGACCTAGCAAGTAGGCACACCTTCAGTTCTTGAAACGCACCTTTTTATTCCCTAATCCCGGCCAAATTTTTCCCTCCCCTGTTTCCCATTGGTTGGGTACTCCAGGGTTCACAGTCTGTCCGAGGCGCCTAAAATCCTTCCCGGATGTCCTGCCTCTGTTTACTTCTCTTTATGCTCACCTGAAGGGATTATCTGACTTGTTTTTTTCTTTCCTTTTTGGTAAAAAATTTGCTCAATGTCATTAGCCCTGGTTAAATGTTTGACTACCCTCCTAGTCACTAATCCAGTAGGAATCAGTTTGTCCTTTTGTCTGTGTGATAAGAGTCTAGTTTTGTCTTAGTCATTCCCTTATCATGTCACCTCTGATGGAAACGGCTTTTCTCCATTGCAAAAACAATACCTGCTTTTCTTACATCAATAAAGCCAAGCCCCATTACTGCATTACATTATCAAACCATTTTAATTCCTATCACAGTTCAGATCTGAAGTACAGCTACAGGGACTCTTGCCTCAGGGATATCAGAATGGAGCCACCATCACAGAATCACAGAAACTTCAGAGTTGGAAGGGACCTCTAGAGATCATCTAGTCCAACTCCCCTGCTAGAGCAGGATTGCCTAGAGCACATCCCTCAGGGCTGCATCCAGGCGAGTCTTGAAAGTCTCCAGAGAAGGGGACTCCACAACCTCCCTGGGCAGCCTGTTCCAGTGCTCTGTCACCCTCACCGTAAAGAAGTTTTTCCATGTATTTGAATGGAACTTCCTATGTTCTAACTTGTGCCCGTTGCCCCTCGTCCTGTCACTGGGAACCATTGAAAAGAGTCTGGCACCATCCTCCTTCAACCCACCCTTTAGATACTTGTATGCCATAATAAGGTCCCCCCTCAACCTTCTCTTCTCCAGGCTAAAGAGTCCCAGCTCTCTCAGCCTTTCCTCATAAGGGAGATGCTCCAGTCCCTCAATCATCTTAGTTGCCCTTCGCTGGACTTGCTCCAGCAGTTCCCTGTCCCTCTTGAACTGGGGAGCCCAAAACTGGACACAGTATTCCAGTTGTGGCCTCACCAGTGCAGAGCAGAGGGGGAGAATGACCTCCTTCAACCTACTGGCCACACTCTTCCCTATGCAGCCCAGGATTCCATTGGCCTTTTTGGCAACAAGGGCACATTGTTGGCTCATGGATAATTTACTGTCTACCAGGACCCCCAGATCCTTCTCCTCAGAACTACTTCCCAGCAGGTCCACCCCCTAACCTATACTGGTGCTTAGCATTCTTCCGCCCCAGGTGCAGGACCTTGCACTTGCTTTTGTTGAACCTCATTAGGTTCTTCTCTGCCCAGCTCTCCAGCCTGTCCAGGTCACGCTGGATGGCAGCACAGCCCTCCAGAGTGTCAGCCACCCCTCCCAGCTTGGTATCATCAGCAAACTTGCTCAGGATACACTCTGTCCCATACAGAGGGGCAGACTTGTTTGGATATTAATTCTAAGAAAACTGAAACAAGCAACACAACCAAATGCTCTCAGCAGTGACAGTAAAGCAGTTTGAGTTTTGTTTTCCAGCTTTTCTGACTAATCAGGAACACCATTTCCTTGTTTCAAACTGTCAGTTTTCCCACCTGGGAAGGAAAGCTGGGCAGCAGCTGCTGACCCACCAAGCTGCTGAATGTCCTTCTTAAACAAGTTTTAATTTCAGTCCCACCACTATAAGCTGGTAAAGCTCAATGCTATGGGATACGATGGAAGACAATCTGCTCTGGTCCTGTTCATCCATCTCCGCCTCTCCTAGATACTTACCAGCTACATCTCTCTTCAGCATCATTTTGTTTTATGTAAAGGTATGTAATTAACGTAGTTGAGCACCTCACAGAGAATTCCAGAAGTTAACACTGGATCCAGAACAGATGTTTTGGCCATATAAAGTTATCAACATAATGGAGACAAATGCCATCTCCTTTGTAGTCCTGATGAGCTAAACCCTCCTACTGAAAACCTGAACTGGGAGAGGAAAATGACTCGGCTCACTCCCTCAATGTCCAGTGCTCCCAGCTCCGTGCTGTAACATGAGTTTGGATCCCTAGGCTTGATTTTTGCAACAAAACAAAAATAAGTCACAAAAAAAGAGCAGCACATTCCACGACTGCAGCCGCCTGCCCAGAGACCTCTGGTTGTTCTGCCCAACACAGACAGCATTCATGTAAGCCTACAGGAGCAGGCAGCACCTGGGCAGGCAGGATCCAGGAAGTTCTTCATCTGCTGAAGTCAAAGAGCATGAGAGATGGGAACCATGACACTGTGAGTTATATTTGAGTGTTTTATTAGTTGTTCTTCTGCAGAATCAAAGTATTTAGCAAATTACTTTAAAGATTCCTCAAGACTGCTGATATTTTATGTATTTAGAACTTGAACAATGTACAAAGTAATACTTTGAACTATCAAAAACAACCCAAAACCTGATTTCTAGTACTAGATGCTATTATGTAATTCTATAGCAGTGTGAAAAATTGAACTAATGCAGTGAGTATATTTGTTTTAAAGAAAGTGCTTGAAAGAAACCTCCTGCATCACACTGAGTATTTTTTAAAACAAAAAGATAACTGATTTCCTAGCAGGGCATTGTCTTAAATATCCTACAAACCTGGGGGATTAAGAATACTGAGCTCTCTACCTTCAGGTTCCAGAACCAACAAAAGTTGCAGGTCCAGGTAGAGTTCACAACATACCTGTTTCAGGAGAAACTATACACCACTCAGCATTGAATGCTCATATTTGGCAGAAGTAATAAACAAACCAAAAAACACACCCCCCATGAGGAGCAGCTTCTCTCTTTATGCATAGCAACAGTTTCTGAACCAGTGTTTTACTAAGTTACAGACTAACTTTCAACCAAAAAAAATAAGACTCCATTGCACTAAAGGTCAAATTTAACCAGTTAATCTGGATTATGACACAGTCAAGTAATTCAGTACAAGCAGACACCATGAAAGCAGCTTCAAAGAACCAAAGCATCCTAGTTTCAGAACCAACTTAGTATTCTTCTGTCCAATTCCAGTGCAACGGTGCAGGGGAGAAACCACTCCTGTCTCTACCTATGTACAATTTCAGTAGAATTCCAGTGAGCAGTCTAAACTCTCTGTGGCCAAGCTGGAAAAAGGAAACTTAGGAAAGGATGCTTTTAATTTAAGAAATAAAGTTGGCTCTCAGTGGAAAGAGAAATGTTAGTGACGCATGTGGGCGGGCTTGCTCAGTCAGTCTCCCTTGCATGCGAAAAGCCAGACTCCTTCCTGCCGAGAAAAAGTCACACTGGACGTGAAGGTGGCAGAGCTGGTGCTGCTCTGTTGCATGCTGAGAATCCAGGAATGTGTTTTCAGCTGGCCCCTGCCCGAGCCATCAGATCTTCCAAAGCATTGTGTTGGTCATTGTTATGTAATAATAAGACCTCCTTAATGTCTTTTAGTTCAAAGCCCATTTCTTTAAATTGACTCATTAGTTGGAGAAGTTCTGTGATCTGAAAGACACAGACAGTCCATTATTTGCAAGAGAAAAGAGGATCAGTGCTTGGTGAAGGTTTAGCACAGAGTATCTTCAGCGACTGAGCACCCTATGGGGTGGATTCCTACCCCCCAAGTACAGCCCGTTCCAGCTCTGTTTGGAGTCCACTCACACAAGAGCTGGCAGAGCTCTGGGTACAGTAGCCCATAGAGCCTCACCTTCAGTCCCCTGTATTCGCAGTCCTGCATTGCCAAAAATCCTCTTCAGCAAGGGCACCAAAGCTCAGTCTGTGGGGGTGCCTCTCCCAGTAGGAACTTTATCAGCCTGGCCTAATTCAGACTTTGATTAATGTCATAAAAATCATAGAATGGTTCTGGTTAGAAGGGACCTTAAAGATCATCTAGTTCCAACACCCCTGCCCTGGGCAGGGACACCTCCCACTAGACCAGGCTGCTCAAAGCCCCATCCAGCCTGGCCTTGAACACTTCCAGGGACGGGGCAGCCGCTTCCCTGGGCAACCTGTGCCAGTGTCTCACCACCCTCACAGTAAAGAATTTCTTCCTGATATCCAATCTAAATCTCCCCTCTTTCAGTTTAAAAACATTACTCCTCATCCTATCGCTATACTCCCTCATAAAGGGTCCCTCCCCATCTTTCCTGTAGGCCCCGTTTAGGTATGGGAAGGCTGCTATAAGGTCTCCCCAGATCCTTCTCTTCTCCAGGCTGAACAACCCCAACTCTCTCAGCCTGTCCTCATAGCAGAGGTGCTCCAGCCCTCTGATCATCTTCATGGCCCTCCGTTGGACCTGTTCCAACAGGTCCATGTCCTTCTTGTGCTGAGGACTCCAAAGCTGGACGCAGTACTCCAGGTGTGGTCTCACAAGAGCTGAGTAGAATCACCTCCCTCGACCTGCTGGCCATACTTCTTTTGATGCAGCCCAGGATGTCACACTGGTCCCCAATCTAGCAGCTACTGCTGCATCTGATTTTTTTTTTTTTTTTTAAAGTTACTTGGACTTTAGGAATGGTACAGTAGCCCTTGTTATCAAATGTCTCTTCAGATCTAGGGTAAACTTGGGGGATTAGCACAAATCCTATTGGACACACTGTGTACAATACTACCAACATCAACCACGAATCTTCCCTGAGCTTTGAAAAAATAAAGTGAATCAGCTGATCAGACTTTTATGAACCCTCTGCCATTTACAGGGCCTCTACTCCACTGGGGGAGCAGGGAATGGCACCACAAAAAAAAAAAAAAAAAAAACCACAACCAAAAAATGGGTTGAAATGGACAATAAGGAGATTAGCCATTTCCAGTTTTGGGGTTAAGCTAGTAGCAAATGAGTTCCCTGAACTCAGTCACTTCTCCCATCTGCACACTGTTGTTCCTCTGTTTGCAAGCTCATCACTAAGTCCAAGAAAGGCAGGAAGGCATATATATGTTTAGTGGGGTTGAGTTGCACCTCTAAAGATTTCATATAACAACTTGGAACACAACAGGCTGGCATACTTTAAAAGATCCTGCTGTCCTCTGCCCTGGCTACTCACTCCTGCCTCTGTACTTTTAGTGCTGGTAAAACAAGTCAGACAATGAACCAGAACCCAAAAAACATATTTCCCAGCTTCTTCCAGAGAGCACGCTAACCCAATTTTCTGAGCAGCCAGGCAGATGCATTTGTACAGGGGAGAAAATTCATGGCCAGGGCAGACTGGCAGGGTTTAAAAGGTAATTTGCTGCTGCTCTGTATCAAGCACCTTGCCCACAAGAGAACTCTGTGTTCAAAACATTACAACCAGAATAAACAGGGTCTTCAAAAAAATCCTGTCCCCATAAAAATGCATGCAAGTGAGAGTGATAAAGCAACACAGAAGAATTCTAATCCTTTAACACGTTCACTTTATCATCGCAAGGATGTCCTTCAGTAGTCAGTTTTGGAAACAAGGCAGCATTACTATGAAAGCCAAAATAGTATCAGCCAGAGGAACTGACATCTCTATTCCGTAGCACATTGCACCCTCACCTTCTTCTCTGAACACTGGTGCATTTCCAAAGCTGCTTCAACAAGAAGTGGATCAAAGCCCTTCTCACAAAGCTGCCCATGTGCAAACAGGTAATCCAAAACCTGCAGGGAATGAAGAAGAGTTTGCAGAGTGGCATTCACAGCATGTGGTTTTACACACAGAGGGGGCTGAGCATGACTCTACCTCAGGCTTCACCAGGGACTGAGATAAAGTCCTTCCTAGTAGAGTCAAGATGCTCTTTATGCAAGAGCTTGTTCAGAGAAGACAAACAAGCCCTTCTATCCTCCTGTGCTCTCCCACCAGCTCTGAACATCATCTCCCACTCTAGTCAAAACAGTCTCAGAAGCCTATCTTTAGCCTTTCATGCCTGATCACTGAGCAGAAGGCAGAAGTTTAACCGTGCTTTTTATACCACAAGTTTTTAAAACGAAACTGTAGATCCAGCAGTCAAGATGTGTCAGCTTTTAGGTTCCTCTCAGACAGCCGTAAGAGCTGATGCGGTCTGAAAGCAGTTAGCCTTTTAAGATCAACTCAGCGTACTGGTGAGTGAGCTGTAAATCCCAGCTCACATGCACAGAAATTGCTGCCAAATTTCTTATCCATCCTCAGCTTTGAGAGGTAGGGGGAAAGGTCAGATAGGTAACGCTAGGTACATGGAAGAATGCAGCCTGCAAATACAGCAGGATTTAAAACCATCCTCCTAAGTGACATTTTTTCTATTTGATACTATAGTTCACTCCAGCACACAGCTTAAACTGCTTTCGATGCATAGGTAGTGGGCAAGCAGATCAGCTCCACAAGCAGAAGCCACTGGGACACTCCTCCCCAGGTGATAGGCACAGTCCTGCCAGGTGATGCTCTGCGCAGCACACAGCCTGCCTAGGGTCAGCACAGAAAGTTTGGCCACACTCTGCCCACTTTAAAATGTTTGAAGCGGATACAAGACCCAGAGCCATGCTTCACCCTGCAGCACTTAATGCTACGTGACCTTGTTTTAGCAAGCGTTTGAGGCAACACGAGTCAGGAAGCACCACAACCAGAGCACGCAAAAGAAAGTCAGTTAGTGGTGCATTGCGAGAGCCTTGCAGGGCTGTCGTAAGCCTGCAGGGGCCAATCTCTACAAAGAGAGATATCAACATCATAACCCATGCTCAGAACAAGGGAAGTTAACTGTTTTTTTTTTTTTTTTTTGTCACACAGCACTAAGCACAGCATAGAGCCACACTAAGCTTCCTTCAGATGGTTTTGTGGCTCCTGGGAAGGCCCAGTACCTTTCCCAGCTTCACATGGAGCTAAGGGCCCATCCAAGCTCAGCACAGCTCCGACCTAACACCCACAGGTGTGGCTGACTCAAGCAGTCTCTCATCAGAAACACACACAAACACTCATTTTTTTTTTTTGTTTCAGGAGCCTTTACTGCCAGGTGACAACTTCTCTAGTGGTTAATATCACAGCAGCTACAGGCTGCAACCCCTTGTTAGAATAAAAGTATTCCCCCATCCTTTTGCAAATCCAAGGTTGTTTCTCAGCAGAATCAGCATCCAATCAAGTATTTCTTCCCCATCGCACAAGCTCTTACCTGGTCTATGTTCTGTCCCTTCTCCTTCATGGCTTTCAGGACGTTCTCAGGCAAGCATCCCATGTTGACGACCGTCTCTACACACTGCCTCTCACTAGCAGAGAGGACCTGCCGTAGTTCAGAAGCAGGGCCACCCAACTGCTTTGTGCGGCTAGTGTTATTGGGCACTTTAGACACTGGGAAATTTTGGCACATTACCTAAAGGGGAAAACCCAGAGGCTGAGGTAATGGTCATGGTCATCTTCTGCATCCCCACATCCTGTTTCTGGCTAGTGCAGAACCAGGATACCCCATGTAATTAATCCAAGAGGCTTTCTAGACTGCTTTGGAGGCTTTGTTCTGCATTTCTACCCATTTTCATCTCAAGGGTAAGACTTTATCTTCTAGGACACAAAGCTCAAGAAATCATGATCAGTCTGAACGGACTTGTTTACCCAAGAACTTCTCCTCATGGTGGTAGAGGGGTTCAAAGCTCTTCACACATTCCCTTCCTCCAGGCACTTTTGCCAGAGCAAAAAGCACCAGAATATGGGATACACTGAAATGGGGGACTGAAGTAGCCCTGAAATCAGATAGTTATCAAATTGAAGGATGATGCTTTGTTATTGATGCTGCAGCCAGGAAAACCAAAACTGCTTCTGACACCAGAGATTCAAGAACCCAGGAAAACCAACTCCTCCATCTACTTGAGCTTGACAGCCTGTGCTTGTGGTCAGTGACTTCTAATGGAGGAGGGAACTCCTAAAGGAATTGCAGGGGACAAAGCCAGGACTGATCACTCAGCAGCCACTCTCCCTTACATCTCAAACTTGCATTTCAGTGCCCTTCAAGAAGCAGACATGCAGTGCTTTCAGTATGTGCTTGCATGCTGTGCCTACTTTTATGGACTTTATACAGAGGCCAGGAGCCCTGCCTGCAGCTGGTGTGCCCACACACATCCCACTAGTGTAGCAGTATGTGTTCTGAATGGTCCACCAGGAGGAGGAGAGCCTCATCGTCCCATAACCAGAGATTTCTCTAAATAAAATGCATCATACTAATTGGGTCTCTGACCAGTTTTGTTTAATTCCAACCAGTTGTTTTCACTAGTCATTTCTCCCTCTGCCAATGCCTGCAAAAAGCAAACCAGTGAGCTTCAGAATCAGTGCAGCCTCAGAGAAATCACAAGTTTATTTCACAGAATCACAGAATCTTAGTGGTTGGAAGGGACCTCTGAGATCATCGAGTCCAACCACAAAAAAAAAAAAAAAGCACCCACCTACTAAACTCCCCACCCACAACCCCACACACAACACCCCACCACAAACAATAATCTTGGGCACTAGAGCATGCCCTGAAGAGCCATGTCTACACGTTTCTTAAATACCTCCAGGGATGGTGACTCCACCACCTCCCTGGGCAGGCTGTTCCAGTGCCTGACCACTCTTTCAGTAAAGTAATTCTTCCTAATATCTAATCTAAACCTCCCCTGCCGCAGCTTCAGACCATTTCCTCTGGTCCTGTCATTATTCCCTTGGGAGAAGAGGCCAACCTCTGCCTCTCTACAGTTTCCTTTCAGGTAGTTGTAGAGGGCAATGAGGTCTCCCCTCAGCCTCCTCTTCTCCAAGCTAAACATGCCCAGCTCCCTCAGCCTCTCCTCATAGGACTTGTTCTCCAGACCCCTCACCAGCTTGGTGGCTCTCCTCTGGACACGCTCCAGCACTTCAATGTCTTTCCTGTAGTGAGGGGCCCAGAACTGAACACAGTACTTGAGGTGAGGCCTCACCAGTGCCGAGTACAGAGGCACGATGACTTCCCTACTCCTGCTGGCCACGCTATTCCTGATACAAGCCAGGATGCTATTGGCCTTCTTGGCCACCTGGGCACACTGCTGGCTCATGTTAAGCCGGCTGTCCACTAACACTCCCAGGTCCTTTTCTGCCGGGCAGCTCTCCAGCCACTCTTCCCCAAGCCTGTAGCGTTGCCCGGGGTTGTTGTGACCAAAATGCAGGACCCGGCACTTGGCCTTATTAAACCTCATCCCATTGGCCTTGGCCCATTGATCCAACCTGTCTAGATCCCTCTGTAAAGCCTCCCTACCCTCAAGCAGATCAACACTCCCACCTAGTTTGGTGTCGTCTGCAAACTTACTGAGGGTGCACTCAATCCCCTCATCCAGATCATCGATAAAGATATTAAACAAAAGTGTCCCCAAGACTGAGCCCTGAGGGACACCACTGATGACCAGCTGCCAACCAGATTTTGCTCCATTAATCACAACTTGCTGGGCATGGCCATCCGGCCAGTTTTTTATCCAGCGGAGGGTACACTTGTCTATGCCATGATTCTCCAGTTTCTCCAGGAGAATGCCGTGGGGGACGGTGTCAAAGGCCTTACCAAAGTCCAGACAGACAACATCCACAGCCTTCCCCTCATCGAGAAAGCAGGTCACATGGTCATAGAAAGAGATCAAGTTGGTCAGGCAGGACCTCCCCTTCATAAACCCATGCTGGCTGGCCCTGATCCCTTGGCTGCCCTGCACTTGCCCTGAGAGCTCACTCAGGATGATCCTCTCCATGATCTTTCCTGGTACCGAGGTCAGGCTGACAGGCCTGTAGTTTCCGGGATCCTCCTTCCGGCCCTTCTTGTAGATGGGCCACCCTCCAGTCATCTGGCACCTCCCCTGTTGACCAGGATTGTTGATAGATAATGGAGAGAGGCTTGGTGAGCTCTCCTGCCAGCTCCCTGAGAACTTTTGGGTGAATCCCATCCGGCCCCATAGACTTATGTGTGTCCAGGTGCATAAGCAAATCATTAACTACTTCCCCCTGGATTACAGGGGAGTTGTCCTGTTCTCCATTCTTATCTTCCAGCCCAAGAAGCTGAACACCCTGGGGGTAGCTGGTCTGACTATTAAAGACAGAGGCAAAGAAGGCATTAAGTATCTCAGCCTTCTCCTCGTCCTTGGTTGCAAGGTTTCCCCCCGCATCCAGTAAGGGATGGACATTCTCTGTCACTCTCTTTTTGTTGATGTATTTATAGAAACTTTTTTTGTTGTCCCTTATGTTAATTGCCAGGTTGAGTTCCAGCTGGGCTTTTGCCTTCCTGATTTTTTCTCTGTATGACCTAACACGATCTCTGTACTCCTCCTGAGTTGCCTGTCCCCTCTTCCAAAGGTGGTAAACCTTCCTTTTTTCCTTAAGTCCCATCAAGAGCTCTTTGTTCATCCAGGCCGGCCATTTTCCCCGCCCTTTAATTTTGCGCCTCATGGGGACAGCCTGCTCCTGGGCCTTTAGGATTTCCCTCTTGAAGAGCGTCCAGCCTTCCTGGGCTCCTTTGTCTCTCAGGACTACCTCCCACGGGACTCTCCCAACCAGGGTTCTGAACAGGCTAAAGTCTGCCCACCAGAAGTCCAAGATGGAGGTTTTGTTAACCCCCTTCCTTACCTCACTATGGATGGAAAACTTAACCATTTCATGGTCACTAAGCCCAAGACGGCCTCCAACCTCCACATCCCCCACTAGCCCTTTGTTTGTGAACAGTAGGTCTAGCGAGGCACCTCCCCTGGCAGGCTCACCTACCAGTTGCGTCAGGAAGTTATCTTCCATGCACTCGAGGAACCTCCTAGCCTGCCTGCTCTCTGCTGTGTTATATTTCCAGCAGATGTCTGGTAAGTTGAAGTCCCCAACTAGAACAAGGGCTGGCGTTTGCGAGACTTCAGCCAGCCGCTTATAGAATACCTCATCAACCTGCTCATCCTGGTTGGGTGGTCTATAGCAGACTCCCAGCACAAAATCACCTCTGTTAGCCTTCCCTTTCACCCTTACCCATAAACACTCAACTTCATCACTGGAGTCTATCTCTATAGAGTCAAACAGCTCCCTAATGTACAGAGCCACACACCCCCCCCCTCCTTCCTTGCCTATTCCTTCTGAAGAGCTTATAGCCACTCATTGCAGCATTCCAGTCATGACCATCATCCCACCACGTTTCCGTGATGGCGACTATGTCGTAGTTGTCCTGCCGCACAATGGCTTCTAGCTCATCCTGTTTGTTGCCCATGCTACGTGCATTAGCGTAGATGCACTTGACCTGGGCTACTGATTTCACCCCCATCTTTGGCCCTTGACACTCAGGTTCATTACCAGCGGGCCTGGTTTTATCCCCTTCCCCCTTAACTTTCGGCTTAAAGCTCTGTCCATGAGCTTTTTTTCTTTCCATCCTAGAAACCCTATATCCAATTCACTGGTAAAGCATAAACTCCAGTGGTAACTCCAAATCCAGTTACAATTTCTAGTCTTGTGAAAAAAAAAAATATAAAAAAATCACTGTGGAATACACTTCTAAAAAAAGACAGGCTTATTCTTGTGTAACCTTGAAGAAAAGGGATGCACGACCCTTCTGCTCCCAACCACAGGGATGACTGACTTCCTTTATCATTTTCATACTCTAAGGATTTTTGTTATATTTATTTCTGTTTCTTGCAGCTCAGCTGTCATCTTCCAGACACTGGGACCATATTGTGGAAGTATGAAACAAGTATATTCTGAAGTCTTAGAATTGAAACAGAAAGAACTAGTTCTGTCAGCATATCTATTTCTTGGTTTGCTACTTCCAAAGCAGAAATAGCTTCAAATTAAGATCTTTATTATTTCTCTTAGTAGGACTATTGTTTGTTTATCAGTTTGTATCTTCCCTTACAGCATTCTTGAGAATATACCTTCCCTCTTGGTCTCCCTCTTTTAATCCAGAATAGAGATTTGAATAATTAGAGTAAAAATTTAGCCATCTGAATGACTATCTATTTAGTAAGTGATCTTTCATGTTAATCCCTAGAGATGTGTCATTACTTTGAGGTTTCACCTCTGAGCTACATACAATCACCTCTCAAACCTGTGATCTGTAGCAGCGAGCAGTTGCTCAACACATAGCTGCTTCTGCCAAAGTTTACTGTATTAAATTTGTTCTAGTGATCAATAAAACGCTGTTCTGCTGTGCTCTGACAAATACACTAGTTGCCAGAATACTGTATTTTGCAATTAACAATGCATTTACCTAAGCCTGAAAAGAGGAGAAAGAACAGGAGAGAAGTGTCACTTGTTTCAGAGCACATGGTGTCACACAAAAACATACAGTATGCCAGTAAGGCCACAGAATCACTGAAGCACCACTTATATTGGACAGAAGAAGCCAGATTATTTTAGAGCCAGCTAGAGGATTTGACTACACAGTTTCCACTAGGCTTCATAAATACTGGTGTCCATATCTTAGGTTCTTTGGGAGAAAAAAGTCCACAAGCTTACTCAAATCTCTGCTTTTATTCACAAAGAGACAAAGACAACAGCTGGTGTGAAGTTAAATGTCCCCAAACTAATTTTAGAACTTGCTATAAGTTTGAGGAAATGAAGCGTCAAACTCCTGTCTCAGAGCTGTACGACAACCAACTGTAACATTAGTGATCTGAGATGATCCTCAAGACTGCTTTTGGCATCTACAAAGCAATTCTTCCACCCTCCTTTAAAAGGAAGGCGGTAAATACCAGGTTTCAGACCATCATTTTCATCCTTTTAAAGGTTAGATTTTAAAAGGATCTCAGGAATAAAAAAAATAATAAAATAATTAAGAGAGAGAGACAGACAATTCTTTTATGCAGGTCAACTGCAAGCACTTTTTTTCTTCCCTGAATGACACAGCACACGTGTTTAATCCGTTATTGCTTCTATTCCTTGAAAAGTCTGCATTTCCCATTATTTACAGAAAATAAATAAGCAAGCCAAGGAACAAGTCTAGCATAGATTTAACTCAAAACCTAAGAGCAGTTCAGAACCTGCTATATCTCAGTTGGATAAGACAGAATGCAGGACTGTACAAAGATGATCTCATACGCTTAGCTCAAAAGGTATGCAACTATGAACAACAAGAGCTGAAAGAAAAGTCATCAGAATTGGTCTAAAAATATCATATTGGTGGGAAACCTGCAGAGTAATAATTTGAGGTTCAGAACTGCCAGCACGAAGACCTGTTCGATTGATCAATTTGCCATGTAAACGAAGAGGAACTACTACACATGATCTACACACCACTCCCATTAAATGAACCTAAAAGCACAGCATTTGCCTCCGCACCTCCACATCTCCCCAGCAACCCCAATTCTAAATCCACTGCATGTTTACCATAGTCGCTGTGCTTTGAGATGATTCTTCTGTACAGACTGTTGACACAGCCAGGGAAGGCAGCCTGGATGAAGAGGATAATGTTGATGTCTCCATGCCACCATCCTCATTTAGAGCGGAAAGACCAACCATGTGGTGTCCATTCAGTTCACTAGCTTTACTCTGAGCACAGGTCTGCAAAGAGCTGAGCAATGCACCATTGCGGAGACAGGTAGTGTTGTGGAAAGCGCTTGTGAGCTTTGATGATTTTTGATCACTCTCATCAGAGTCAAGTTTAGGAAAGGACAGGGATTTTATATTGCTCACTGAAGTGATAGGGGACAGAGACGCTTTGGAAGACAAGGACATCTTTTCACAGTTTCCCAACTGCGGTAAAGTGATAAAGCCATTGGGTTTGTGAAGGGGCTTGAAGTCCAATGTGGCCCTTTCTATGGATGCCAGAACTTCCTCATCTTGCAACACAGACTCAGACTCTCCTTTGGGCAAAGTGTTATCTAACAGCTGGGCAACAACTGGCCCAGTAGTACCAACATGAATTTCAAGGATATTTTTTAATTCCTCCTTATCATCGATAGTTTTTAATTCCAGTTTGTCAAATGGGTCTTCTTCACATTCAAAATCAGCTGGGTTGAAGTCTGCTTTTGGACAAGGTGGACTGAGAACCTTTTGCTTCACAGCACTGCTGTTGGCTGGTGTGGGAGTAAGAATATTATTGTGCTGCAAGCTAGCAAGGATGGGGTTAATAGGAGGAGGCATGGCCTCAGGGCAAGGTCCCTCCGAGAACCTCATTTTGTTGCTGACTTCTGGAGCTGCTTTTGAGTTCGCTAGTGCTTCTTCTGCCTTGCGTTCAGCTTCTCTCTGGCCAACTTCAATTTTTTTGATATCTTCAGCCCACTTGATTGTTTTCTTTTCCAGTGAGAAGTCATACTGACCAAGGGTGGAGGGGAAAGGAGAGGAGGGGGGGGGGGGGGAAAAAAAGATAAGTTATAAGGGTCATAGCCACTACTTTCACTACTTCTAACAGCAAGATAGGTAACATAGAATAGGAGCTACATGAACTACCATGGACAGGCATCAATTTTCTCCCAGCATCTCTTGCAACCTACAGACTCACAAAGCTAGAAGACACCAGAAGCAGTTCATTTTGCCTCTAGCAGCAAAACCTGTCTATAGTCTGGATTAGAATATCATATTTCACCTCCTTCCTACATTTAGTTTTGCTTTAGAGATACTGATCATCCTACAATCAGTTTCACAGTTCTCCCACCCTCTCACCCCAAGACAACAGATGTAGCAAGGGGAAGTCTAATGTGTTACTAGATGGACAATCATACCCAGGTCTGGCACCACTGAACTATACCCCCTGTCCACAAGTCATTCAAGACTATGGCAGAGTATTTCTGCATCCAAAGACCAATACAGTATTGCTCAGTTCCCCCTAAAAGATTCCTAAGGGACTGTATATTAGAGTTTTACACCCGCTAGTTTAAGAGGTATTGGTATTCTTACCCCAGTGACAACGGCTCACCAGCCAAAGGGGATATACCAGATACACCAATGATGACAACTACCTGCAGTAGCAGATTTTGCTGCAGTTACTGGCATGACAGGATCCCACAAGCTTTTCTATTTAACATCAACTCCTTCAGGGCCAGGTTAGCACAGAAAGGCATTTGTAAGCTACTCGCTACCAACTTACTGGCCACCATAGTGGCCCGGTTGAAAGGACAAAATTCTGAACAAACTAAATCTACTTAAAGCTTTAATATCTTATGAAGGATGAACAGACTCAAATGCTCTTTAAATAACCACAAAACGTTCAGAGAACATAGCCTACAAACTAAGTCCAGGGTATAATCTATCTGTGATGCACAAGAACTCATAAGGATATTGGCACATAACCAAACAGGAGTGCTCTTGTCATGGGACTGCTAGGTCATACAAATTCCTAGCTATAAAGAACAACAAGCCAGCAAGGCTTGCTAGGCCTCTACCAGGCTTTTCTGGGACTCGCTATGCGTTACATCACATCCTATCCTATAACGGGCTCCAATGAGATTCTGGAGACCTGTTGTCTCAACTGCATAAGTTTTCCTTTCCCTTAGCTCTAAGAGGCCAAGAGGTGTGATACACAATTTATCAGCAAGGTAACTTTGAAAAATAACTCACTGGCAGAAGTGCTGAGCACTGCTCATTATACATTATTTGCTATCTGAGCAGAGCTATCATAGTTTTGTGTGTGTGTATATGATTTTTTTATATGCCCTAGTTTGAGGTAAAACAGAACCAACTTTCTGTTCAGTAATTTTACTTTTTAGCTAGGCCTCTTCTAACGCTCTGAAATTAACAGCATATTGTGCCGAAAACTGTTCGTTCTCAGAGTGATAAGACCAATGTTTATAGTTCATGCCAAGGAACGGCATACAGAGAGGCTCTTGCTTACACTTATTGCTATAACAACCAAGGTCAGTTAATTTTGTTATTTGCCCCATTGGAGGGTTGGAAACGGAAAAGCGTAGAGGGGGTCACACCTGCAGGGAGGAGCAGACAGGACAGGTGACCCAAAACTGACCAACGTGATGGTATTCCATCCCATCTGCCAGAAAAAGCAGAACCATCGACAGCAATCTGTCACAGTTGAAGTGAAAACAATCATCAGTTTGGACTGACCAAGGAAAATCATGGATCCAAATGAGAAAACATAGTTCAGTTATATTTCTTGTATCACAACCTGCATTTGGAGATTAGATTTTCAACAGTTATGCTAAAGCAATTGATTTTATGCTACCAAGAGTTTATGGTAAGAGACATGCTCCTCAAAGACCTGGAAGCCATCCGTACCAAGCTGTAACCTGTTTGCCCTACAGCTGGAGAAGAATTCCCACTCAAAACTATAAAGAAAATAAGAACTGGAAATGTATTTCTTCATCCCACTATTGTGAGAACCCATAAAATATGGTCATAGAAACACTTGTTACCCTCAAACAAGATTCTGCAAGTATGTCATAGCATGGGTGTATCAGTTCTTACCATTTTTCCTTTTAAAAATGCTACTCAAATTTAGTCAGGGTAACATTTAGACCTATAACTATTACACAAAAACATTGTGCTTTTTTAAAATAGATAGCCTAATAGCATTTATTTCAGTGTTTTTAAAGCAATAAGTAGAAACTTTTTACACAGCCTATCATATTTTTAATCTTTCTATACATTCTAACAGATCTTCTGCAACTGTTGCCTGGCATACTGTCCTGGTTTGAGCGACACAGGATTAATTTCTCTTTCAGTAATTTTACTTTTTGGTAAGGTCTCTTCTAATGCTTAGGAAAGCTACATTTTTAGAAGACTCTAGTGTCTGAATTTGTGAAAATATTTACTTTACAGCCAGCTAGGCTATGTGGGTTTCAAGGTCTCAGTGTTTTCGAGCCTTGCCAGGTGCAGGGATGAGGAGGAGCGAGACCTGGGCACTTGACCCAAGCTGGCCAACAGGATTATTTCATACCATGAACGTCACATTCAGTATAAATTAGAAAGTTTGCTGCGTAGTTTCTCTCTCCCTTGATGGCTGTGGTCCAGAGAACTTCTTGCCCCAGTGCTGGACCCCTGAGGCCTTCCCTTCCTCCTGAAGCTGTAGCGCTCGCAGTGTCTGACATTTGCTGTCCACTGCTGGGAGTGCACAGCTTCCTACTGATAGAATGGGCTGAGTATAATCCTTGTATATTTTATATTGGTATCAGGATCAATATTGGTTCTTTAGTATTATTAATGTTAATTATTTCATATTGGTCTATTAAATCTGTTTATATTTCAACCCTCAAGTTTCCTTAGGTTTTTTCCCCCCCGATTCCCCTTCCCAGGTGGGGAGGAGTCATCAGGTGATAGAATGATTGTCTAAACAACAATATATTGTTGTGGCTTCTTCAAACCATAACACATATGAAATTACACTACAGGACCAACAAGACTAACATTTAAACACATGTGCAAACTGTGACTACTTGCAATTTACAGCACCACACGTTGGGGGCTAGGGGGAAAGGCAAAACACATTACTTACCCAGGCTTCTCTGACAAGCTGAGAAGAATCAGGCAGGCAGAAACCAATGGGGAATCCAACCTTTGCTGGGGTTTTGAATTTGTCTCCTATCTTAAATGGGACATCATCAAGATAACTGAAAGGGCCTAAGATCAAAAGCAGAAAGCGTATCAAAAAATCTTGCGAGTTTAATGCATTCAATTAAGACTCACATTTCTGTATTTGGGAGATATTTTATCTCTGCTGCTCCAACTACACCAGGTGACTCAATACAAAGGAAGTTGCTTGATCAGAAACACATTGAATCTGTTTGGACTTCACTGTGTCAGTTTTGGTGGGTAGTTTTCTGTTGCTGGGTTTTTTTGGGTTTTTTGTTGTTGTTGTTGTTGTTTTAGTGTTCTAGCTCATAGCTATTTATAAAAACCAAACATACAACACAACAATCGAACAGATTTTGAAGTCAATATACCCAACATTTTAGCTTCCCTTGTGACAAGACTATGTCTACACAGCTGGAAGCTGAGTCTCTCCTGAACACTGTATTCTGTTATGTCTCTATAAAAAGACCCATTGTTTTTGTCATATTCAAAACAGGCTTTAAAATAACCCAGCTTTAGAGCAGCTAAGACAAACTAAAATCCAGGTTTTGGCATACACGTAGGAAGTAACATTTGGACAGAAGTGGTCACAAGGGGGCAAAATGACTCAAAGTCTAGACACTCCACTTTAACCAAGACACAGTGAAATAGCTGAAGACTATTTAAGCGCAATTCTGATTTTTGAAACAAGGCAATCTAACTTAATCCGCTATCTGATTTGCTATCACTCCAATGAGAGGCCTCAGACTTATTTCACAGTCCTCATCTGTCCTTTATATCTATCACTTACGTGCGGTATTTAAAAAGTGTTTTAGGACGAAACTCTTTCTTCAGGCATCCTGCAAACTCAAGAGGCAGAATCACTTAAGAACTCAACCACCTCCAAGAGGCCAGACTATAGGTTTGTTTTCCTTGAGCTACTGTGAAGAAGTATTAGAAAACACACAATATAAATTGTGCTCAGCTTCTCAATTAAAGCTTCTCCATTAACTGAAAGAGGTTTCTTGGATCACTGGTCTAATCTTCTGGAATTACAGGAAAGGTTTCTGGCTGTGTATAACAACCTGAAGTGTTCCTCTAGCACTTATTTGTAACTTTGAGTGTTACAGATCCAAAAAGACATTAGTGGCAACATTAAGATGGTGTTCAGTGACTAACCTCTTGCTCAGTGAGCTGTGCCTTGCCATTTTTATCTGACCCATTTTCATACTCAGAGACAGTTTAAGTACTCTTTGTGTTCCTTCAATGTTGACTTATCTAAAACAAGGCAGTCACAGGCTCCAAAAGGATGAGCGGCTTTTGAAAACAACATAAGCTTGAACTTCCAATTATTCAAACAACAGGAGAGCATTTGAAGTTACATGCTTAGGCATAGTTACAGGTGTATGCTAAGAATACCCTTCAAGACAGGAAAAGGGTTCCTTTCTCTCCATCCATATCACAGAACGGTAGGGTTGGAAGGGACCTCTGGAGATCATCTAGTCCAACCCCCCTGCCAGAGCAGGGTCACCTAGAGCAGGTTGCACAGGAACGCGTCCAGGTGGGTTTTGAATGTCTCCAGAGAAGGAGACTCCACCACCTCTCTGGGCAGCCTGCGCCAGGGCTCTGCCACCCTCAAAGTAAAGAAGGTCCTCCTCATGGTTAGGTGGAACTTCCTATGCTCAAGTTTGTGCCCATTACCTCTTGTCCTGTCCCCGGGCACCACTGAAAAGAGCCTGGCCCCATCCTCCTGACACCCACCCTTTAAGTATTTATAAGCATTGATAAGATTCCTCCCTCAGCCATCTATTTTTCCAGACTGAAGAGACCCAAATCCCTCAGCCTTTCTTCATAAGAGAGGTGTTCCAGTCCCCTAATCATCTTGGTAGCTCTTTGCTGCACCCTCTCCAGCAGTTCCCGGTCCTTCTTGAACCGGGGAGCCCAGAACTGGACACAGTACTCCAGGTGGGGCCTCACCAGGGCAGAGTAGAGGGGGAGGATAACCTCCCTCGACCTGCTGGCCACACTCTTTTTGATGCACCCCAGGATGCCCTTGGCCTTCTTGGCCACAAGGGCACATTGCTGGCTCATGGTCATCATCCTGTTGTCCACCAGGACTCCCAGGTCTCTTTCCACAGAGCTGCTCTAGAGCAGGTCAGCCCCCAAC
Source organism: Larus michahellis (assembly GCF_964199755.1). Lineage (NCBI taxonomy): Eukaryota > Metazoa > Chordata > Aves > Charadriiformes > Laridae > Larus > Larus michahellis. The sequence goes on along the minus strand of NC_133929.1, from coordinate 14,963,035 downwards.
CTGTACTGGTGCATGGGGTTATTCCTCCCCAGGTGCAGCACCCTACGCTTGCCCTTGTTGAATTTCATAAGGTTCCTCTCTGCCCAACTCTCCAGCCTGTCCAGGTCTCTCTGTCTGGCGGCACAGCCTTCTGGTGTGTCAGCCACCCCTCCCAGCTTTGTGTCATCAGCAAACTTGCTGAGGGCGCACTCTATCCCTTCCTCCAGGTCATTGATGAATATATTGAAGAGGACTGGGCCCAGTACTGACCCCTGGGGAACACCACTCATCACTGACCTCCAACTAGACTCTGTGCCCCTAATCACGACCCTCTGAGCTCTGTCTTTCAGCCAGTTATCTATCCACCTTACTGTCCATTCACCTAGCCCACTCTTCCTAAGCTTCCCTATGAGGATGCTGTGGGAGACCGTGTCGAACGCCTTGCTTAAGTCAAGGTAGACCACATCTACTGCCCTCCCCTCATCTCTCCATCCAGTCATGCCATCATAGAAGGCTATCAGATTAGTCATACATGATTTCCCCTTGGTGAATCCATGTTGACTACTTCTGATAGCTTTCTTTTCCTCCACATGCCTTGAGATGATGCCCAGAATGAGCTGTTCCATCATCTTTCCAGGCATGGAGGTGAGGCTGACCGGCCTGTAGTTCCCCGGCTCCTCCTTCTTGCCCTTTTTGAAGGCTGGAGTGACATTGGCTTTCCTCCAGTCCTCAGGCACCTCACCTGTTCTCCAGGACCTTTCAAAGATGATGGAGAGCGGCCCAGCAATGACTTCCGCCAGCTCCCTCAGCACTCTCGGGTGCATCCCATTGGGACCCATGGACTTGTGGATATCCAGTTGACTTAATTGATCTCTCACTTGATCCTCCTCAACCAAGGGGAAGTCTTCCTCTGTCCAGACTTTCCCTGTTACTTTCTCCGAAGGTTGGCACTCCTGAGGGCTGGGCCGAGCAGTAAAGACTGAAGCAAAGAAGGCATTCAGTAACTCTGCCTTCTCCGCATCCTCCGTCACCATGGCTCCTGTCTCATTCAACAGTGGGCCCACAACTTCTCTAGTTTTCCTTTTGCCTCCAATATACTTGTGGAAGCCCTTCCTGTTGAGCTTGACATCCCTGGCCAGGTTTAATTCCAAGGAGGCCTTGGCTTTCCTTGTTTCATCCCTGCACGCTCTGGCAGCATTCTTGTAATCTTCCCCAGTGGTCAGCTCCTTCTTCCACTTACTGTAAACTTCCTTCTTCCACTTGAGCTTCCTCAGAAGCTCCCTGCTCAACCATGCAGGTCTCCTGCGTCCCTTGGCCGATTTCTTTCTCTTAGGGATGCACCCATCCTGAGCTTGGAGGAAGTGGTCTTTGAATACCAACCACCTCTCTTGAGCCCCCCCCTTTGCCTTCCAGAGCCCTAGCCCACGGGATCTCTCCAAGCAGTTTCTTGAAGAGGTCAAAGTTAGCTCTCCTGAAATCCAAGGTTGTGATTTTACTTCTTGTTGTTTTGTGAATACTGCCCACGATCCTGAACTCTATTTTTTCATGATCACTACAGCCAAGGCTGCCCCCTACCTTCATGTCCTCCACCAGTCCCTCTTTGTTTGTCTCCTTGTTGGCTCCTGCATCACCTGAGTCAAAAAGTTATCATCAATACACTGGAGGAACCTCCTGGACTGTGCATGCCTGGCTGTATGGTCTTGCCAGCAGATATCAGGGTGATTGAAGTCCCCCATGAGAACCAAGGCCTGTGATTGTGAGGCTACTTTCAGCTGTCTGTAGAAGGCCTCATCAGCTTCCCCATCCTGATCAGGTAGCCTGTAATAAACACCCACTACAGTGTCCCTCATGTTTGCCTGCCCCTTAATCCTTACCCACATGCTCTCAACCCTCTCTTCATCCGTCCCCAGGGAGAGCTCAATACATTCCAGTTGCTCTCTCACATAAAGAGCAATTCCACCACCTTGCCTTGCTGGCCTGTCTTTCCTGACAAGGACATAGCCATCCATGACAGCATTCCAGTCATGTGAGCTGTCCCACCGCATCTCAGTAATTGCAATGAGATCATGGCCCCGCGACCTCACACAGATCTCCAGCTCTTCCTGTTTATTCCCCATGCTGCGTGCATTGGTGTATAAGCATTTCAGAGAGGGAGGTGTGTGTGTAGTTTTCACCCTTGAGGGGTGGTAGGCCTTCTGGCTCTCAGAAATACTGCCACACTCCCCCACAAGTGCTGAGCAACTACGCCCAGGCACCTCACTGGCAAGCCCAGTAGCATCCCCACCCCCCTTTCAGTCTAGTTTAAATCTTATGTTCCCATCTTCACCTCCATTTGAACGTGGTCCTAAGCAACCTGCTCTAGGTGGCTCTGCTTGAGCAGGGTGTTTGGACACGATGATCTCCAGAGGTCCCTTCCAACCTTAACCATTCTGTGATTCAACAACAGTCCTCTAACCTCCAATAAGCAGCTCAACAATAAGTACAAGAGATACATCAACTATGTTGACCAATTTCATCAGCCTGCCAGAGACACTGAGCCAAAGGTAGCTGTTGGGCAAGATGCTTTACAGTAAGCCAAAATTCACTTGGTGGGATTAATTCTTAACAACCCTGGAGAAAATGAAAAGATTGCCCTGATGATTTCTCAAGACATAATAAGCCAAGGAAGTTGCTCCACTACTCCTCAGAAACAGTACTGTGACAGTATCACTGGTATCTTTAATAACAGAGTACACAAAAGGGTAGGCAAGTTAACCAGCCAGCTTACAGCACCATTTGTTTTGATTTTGTTATTTTGAAGCCAGAAGCATGTTTCATCACACCGTACTGTTTTGAGAAATATTTAAGATAGCTTGAACTCTAGCTCCAAGCAGCATCTTTGCTAGTCTGGTTTAGGAAGCAGAAGAGAGAAATAAAAACAGACTCAAAAGACAAGCAGTTCAGAGTGTTCATAGATACAAGAGAACAACTGCTGAAGAGCTGGCAGCTATCTAATAAATTGTCTTGCAGCAAGATCATTGGGCCACAGCAAAGGAAACCATCTAAAAATTAAGTTTTGATAGATCATTTTTATTAATCCTTAACTGTGTATTTAAGTGAGGCATTTCTTATTCTGTACTTCAACTTGACACTTGCAAGACTGAATAAAATGCTCAAGGAAAAGTGAAATTCCCCAGGACCCTCTTATCTGAAAGATTATCCAGGAAGATCAAGGCTGAGTTTCTAAAAGCAGAAGTTTCTATAGCATGAAAAATCACGTTAGAAGTTTCACATGAACCTTCCAGTACTGCCTCGAACGATTGCCAATTTGAAGAACCTGCGTTACATAAAAACTGAACTTTAATGTTCCACAGAAATATCAGTCCTCCCAAATTACACCCCATTTTCTAAGATAAGCACATATACAGGCAAATAATTTTTATGATACCAATCATCTGCATGACACTACACATCTCAAATGTAGAAGACATTCTCTTCTTCACTTGCCTGATGAACCAGATTAGTCCAGTTTAAGAAAAAAATTCTCTGCTGAGCAAAAAGCAAACATAGCTCAATGATATATTAAAAGCTGTCACAGACTGAATTTCAGTTTAACCAGAGAACAGGCACAGCATCAGCAAGCAACTATGCAAGAAGGAAGCTTCATTCCTAACAAAAAAACTACTCAGAGGCTAAACAGATTAGTCTCTATGGACTGTCTAGGCTGGGACATTAGTTAGCAGCAATATTAGGATTCATCCTATTGAAGAGACAGGAATGCCAAATTTCACTTACCATGAGAGTCAGATCCCAACTTCTTAGAAGCCATTTAGAACCTGAAAAACAATTTAAATCAGCTTTAACAACTTTATACACGTAGCACAGCATAAGCCTATGAAGTTCTACAGCCCCATGGAGCACATCCTTCCTCCCGTGACATTAAGAATACACCTTTCTACTGGAAACGTCACACTGATCCTCTTAGTTTAATCCCTGTCGCTCAAAAAAAAAAAAAAAAAAAAAAAAAAAAAAGAAAAAGGACACCATCATATTGGGTTCACAGTCAGTTAGACAGCGTGACACTTGTCTAGACACACTGGGTAATGCACAGATAATAACACAGGTATACAATAAATTATACCATTAGGAAGATATTTTCAGATATGCACAAGAAAACAACGCTAACAGCAGTCCTCATCCACTGCCCACAGAATTTCACTAACAACTTTTAAAATTTGGATGCAAATCCTACACAGCCAAGATATTAAACACAGAAGTGCCTAGGCAGCTTTTAACACAGAGCAGGCCTGTCCTGAGAAGAGAGCTGTTTTTAAGATAGAATTAGCTATCTGTCAGCTAAAACCCTGCTCCGAGATGCTTATGGTGTGTTCAATAACATAACTGGTTCTTTTGCTAGATTAGAAGTACATCACAATATCTTTTTCAAGACACCAGAGCATAATTCTTCAGATACTTGAATTTTTAAGTCCTCCTTTGACATTACACATGACAAAGAATCAGAATTGCCCTTTGTTTCTGAAGTCTTTCGGCTCATAGATTGAAGCACCCAACAGCCAGTCTTCAAATATATGAAGTACATCCTGGTACACCCTCACCAGGAGCAGACAGTGCTCAAAGCGCAACTTGGAGCAGGGGATCTAACATTCACACCCATTGTTCCCTAATCAAGATCTTACTCTTAACCTCACTGTTTCCATTGCAGATTCCAACTGAAAAATCACCTTAAAGGAAGGGTGTCATAAGGTGAGGGTTACATAGACAACTTAGCTATTCCTCCTGGCAGCTGCTGACATGTCTGGAGTCAGAAAGAGCCAGTTTTGAGTATTTTAGGAAAGTACCTTTTGCTGTGCAAAGGTCCCTTTCAACATCATGTTGAAATCAATAGATGAACCAACCCTACTGGCTAACAGGAATTCAATACATGGCTAAAGCCAAAGCTGCATGAAGATTATTCGGGTGCAACCAGACTTCATGAAACACAGCAAGCAGACACTAGGCTATGGGGAAGTGAGTCATGCTGGGCAACTCCAGGCATAGCTTGTACATAAAAGCTGTGTGTCATTCTGCTCAACGTTAGTCAGGTTCTTCTCAGCACATCTCACCATCTCTCTCAAAATTGGCATTATGTCCAAAACCACTCCACCAAGCCAGAGAACTGGTTTTGTCACTAGCCGGCAACTGCTTCTCAGAAGCAAACAAACATTGTGGCTTCAAAGACAGAAGAAAAAGGAGGTGAAACAGTACCAAGCCTGCCATCTCAGGAAGGCTGTCAAGGGCAAAGCCACAAGACCACCCAGTACAGTTGCATGTCAACTACTAGAGCTGAATGGGCTTCATTATTCCCAGTGCCACAGAGGGGACCAGACTGCAGACTACAGCACATGAAATAGGCTGCACCTTTCAGACCTGGATCACAGTGTCAAACAAGCTGCTATGTTGCTAGTTCCTCTGTATGAGAGTAGCAATTAAGATGTCAACTTAATTTGTTATTATTGAAAAAGTCAGGCCACATGTGAAATTATACAGCCATCACATACCTTACCAGTCCTCTGTATGTCAACGGAGACTGAGGCACCACCTGCAAGCATGTACTATGGCTGACCATCATCCACTACTATTACAGCAGAGCTGAACTAGGGACAAGGCCTCTACACACTTCAGTTTCTCTGAGTTTGTCTTTATTCTAGTTACTATCTCAGACTGAAAAGCAAGTGCTCCTTTTCTAAAGGATTTTAAAACTTATGATGAGAGGAAGTAACCTCCTCACTTTGGCAACTCAACTGACAAGGAAGTGGTTTATTTTATGCTGTCTACCTCATTTACCAGAAGCAGCTTACTCCAGACTGTACCTACATAAAGAAAATTCAGAGAGATCATTTTTAGAATGATAATTTATATCCCCTCTCCAGACATCCATTGCAAGGACATACTAAGTTTACCACCTCACACACTGATCTTAGTATCACAGTAACTTCGCGTTCAGTTACCTATCAATTTGCTCCAGGGACATTAGTAGCAATGCATACAAATCCTGCAGAACCAAAGATGCGCATGTCTAGCATCCAGGGAGTTTTGCAGTAGTATATCAATCTGAAGCTGCATAAAGCCTTGGATGTGTCCTCAGAGTCAAAATATCCCACATAAGCAATAAGTATCTTGCTTTTGTTGGCAATCTTGTAGTAAAATCCTAGTGCAGGCCAGGCACCTGCATTAACTTCAAGGTGCAGTGGGAAAAATATTCCTCTGCCATATGCAACACCTTATTTTAACTAAGGCACATCAGTAGCAAACTAATCATGAAATGCACCATTTCCAGAGACAGTCACGCTTTAGATTTAGGTAGCATTTGACTTTATAGCACACTAGCTCTTCCTGATGCACTGTGAGCATGCGCTTATTAAGATACTGTTACTGCAGAAAGGACTGCCAACAAGTAGACTTGTTAAGCACTGCACACAGTAATGCTAGAACAGGCTGCCAGCCACATTTCGTCACCTCCTTTCCAAAGAGGGTTTAATTAAAATAGTGTCTTCTGACTAATCAGATTTGATAGGCTATTCAGGGACCACCGTTACAAGCATCTTGCTGTTGCTCTGTCCTGCTGGATGGAAAAACAGATAAAAATAAAAATTTGCAGCCAGTTAGAAGGTTACCAATGTTGCTACTATGCTTCTGGGCCTGAACTATATTTGCTTAGTCAAAGCTGTTATACTGCATAGTAAAGGTTTGCTTACCTTTGTTACCGCTCTTTTAGAAATTTAAAGGACTTGCTCCCAAAGCCTTACTCCAAACCAGCTAATGGATAACTGCAGCCCTATTACTGTTGCCTTTGATCTCCAGACTCCAGAACAGGATGCTGAAGGGCATCTGCGAGAACGGCACACAGGGGCACAAATTTTGGTCTGTTGCTTTACTGCACATTTTAAATTGACAAAGAACATACTCTACTGCACGTAAACTTTTTCAACACCTTTCCTAGGCTAGGGAAACAAGTTAGTGGCATAGTACAAGGTTGTGGGGCTTGGGTGGTTTTTTTGTTTGTTTTTGTTTTCTTCTACAAGGGTCTAAAAGTTATAAGCAACTTTAACATCAGCAGTCACTGAAGCAACCTGATGTTGTTGTAGTAAAATTGATATTAACTAGAAAAATGAAATGTAACATGTAACTGAAACAACCAAGGGAACCTGCTGCTAAAAGTCCTCTGTACAGCCCCAACCACATTTCATTAATTATAGAGAAACAGTAACTAGACATGATTAATCTACGATTGAATTAAGCAACTAACTACTAGACAATGTAGTTTTGTTAATAAGCAGGATATTTCTGTCAAGAGAATGATGAACTGTAGGCCTGGTCAGCAAACCGAGAAAGCCACCTGGAACTGCCAAGATTAGAGGAGAAGTAGGTAAAAGGTCATTTTGGCAGGGGGAGATCTCAACCACCAACTCATTGACCGCCTACCCAAATGATACCACCTACTCAAAAGAGAACAATGGAAGAAGTCGACAGAGCTCGCGCACTAATTTACATTGAAAGTGAAGAAACCTTGACCAATCATTAAAGAGAATAACAATAAATATGTATTAATTGTTAGAACGTGTAATAATCGATGTATAAAAAGGGAAACTTCTGAAACTAAGGTGTGCTCCCTTGGGACAAGCACCCCATTTCTGCGCATTAATGGAATAAACTTGGAAATACCTCTGCTCTGCATGTTATTGGCTTGCACACTGGGTAAAGAACCCAGATTTGGGACAACAATGTGAGCTCTTCCCTTCCTGTCTGTATGTTAATTTTTCACTTAACACTGAGGCAATAGGGCAACATTCTTAAAACCAGCCAGCGGAACACTGTATAGCAGAGCCCAGAATAAAGGCAGAGGACCTCAGAGTAATGATAGAAGGGGATGGGGGGGTGAGGGAAACAACCACAACAAAAAATTAACGCAAAGATGCAGAAACAGAAAAGTGATAAGACAAAACTGATGACAGAAACAACTGGCAGATGACAAGCTAGAAAAGCTTGAAGGGACGGCATAGAGATGACCAAGACAGTCCACCTGACATGTCATCACTTAAATCCGAATGACTACTTAGCTGTGCTGCCAGACAATAAGGAGAATGCAGAGAAGCATGACTTGGTGCAGTCATCACACCAAGGGACAGTCTCATCAACAGATGAGAAAAACAAAATTACTACCAAGAGTGACTCATGAGGAGCTGCTGAGAAGTTGGGGTGTTTTTAAATTATTGTTTTCACATTCCTCCTGTTGGTGTTTTCCCTGAAGTTTATATCTACATCCCTTTTCTTATGAAAGAGCCCTGACTGGTCAAGTTGGAAGCATCCTATCACTAATGGTACCTGGAACAGCTTTCTCAGTAATAACTCAAGCCAATTTAACTATTTCTCAAGAAGAACTGGTTTCTTGTTGCTATAGCTCTTATTTTGGGGTGCAAGTATGTCTATATTCCAGACCACATGAATTCTCTGAAGTAACTCCCACCTAAGATTCAGATAAGTGAGAAGTGTACTTATAGGTCAGAGGAAACCAGTGTCTCAAGTTATCAACCATAGTCGATTCAGCACATCTACGATTTTTCAGAGAAGAAAGACCTGATCTTGTAACTTGCATTTTGCCTGCTAACACACATTGTGTAGTCTAAGTACATAGAACTGAGGATACATCCATTCACTCTGAAAACTACAGAGTCAGAAAAAAACATTTAAGAAGAGGGGGTTTTGGCTACCTATATTACATTCATGAACTACTACTGATTTTACACTGAGAAACAGTGAAAAGCAGTTTGCTTCAAGTGACTGATTACTAATGCATCATGGGTATTCCAGATTTAGACAGCAGTTTAAGTTTTTATAAAAACTACTTGTTTCATGCAAGTGAAAGGCTATAACCAACATCAGGATTTTGTATATAGCCTCATACAACAAAAATAGCAACGGGCACCGTCTACTTCTAAGATAAAAAATCAAAGTTAAGATTCTCACCAAAGCTTCCCACCTACGTAAGCGTTCAGTTATTGCTACGCAATTGAGATCTTACTTAGACTGACAGTAAAAAGCTAATCACAGAAGTTTACTATAGTACAATGATTGAGGGGCGGAGGGACTGGAACCAATAAAACAGCAATGTTAAAAATATTTCCAGAATACGTGAGTAGGAAGGACAGGGAGAAAAGAGCCCCTGAAGAGTAAGTAGGTCTGTGTGCAGATCACATTATTGTATTACAAGACAACACTCTATAGCGATGGCAATAACATCCATTATAGAGCTTTATTTACATGCAGATGTTGGATAGCATCTTCCTAGCAGTGACAGACATGAGGAGAAATTGATTCTTCAAATTATGCCCTTGCTTAATGTGACATAGCGGGCAATTAGACCTGATGCTTCAGTACATATCAATCAATGGGAAGTTAAAGCAGAAGACAGCTCTTCCACAGACTCTTAGAAAAGCACACCATCTCTTGCTCTGTTGTTCCATATGGATTCATTACATTAATATTAGATACCTGTAGTTACGCAGCTATCCTCATGTCACGGCCCACTTTGTTCATTAAAGACACTGCACTTTTTAAAAGCAAATACTATTTGAGCTGGTTAAGGATTTAAGGCTCTTAACTGATAACGGACAGCTCTATTCCTCCTTTTAGAACCTGACTGCGTATTTGGAACATAAGGTAATTTGCCATACATTTCACACAGAAATAAGAGAAAACCCTACAAGCCTGAGGAAACGTAGTACACTAATGCACCAGTTTTTCAATCACTGAATCACTTACCAGCCATACAAGTTTCCAATGAAGTTGAAGCTTATATACCACACAAGCCTCTAGAACTAACAAGTTTCACAGGCAAGAGCATAAGAGAACTGAAAATTACTTATAGACAGCCCTGTGGTCAAGGCAGATCAGTGAAAGCTTTTCCTTTGGCCAGAGACTGATGTACCAAACAAGAGTACAGAAGATGCACCTATTCTAAATTCACATTTAACTGTTGCAGCAAACGAGCGACCTTTTAAAAATGGACTCTTTCCAAAAAGAGAGTCCTGTCACAAGAGAAAGGCATCTTCAGTTAACATCTAAGGCCAGCCTGACTCCCAAACTCAGCAAATAAGGGGACAGCCCAGGTTCTGTCAACTCCAAGAACAGATGTGGATTTAGAGTGTATAGAGTGTAATTCCTACTAGCAACTGTTACCTAAGTTACTTAAAGATCATCTAAAAAGAAAAGCAGGGGGAAAAAAAAAATAATAAAAAAGGTGTTTACTTTTTTTTTTTTTGCTTCTCAATATCAGCTTCACTAATTTAGAAGCTGCAACATCACCAAGAAAAGGGTGGTAAATTAGAGATCGAAGGACCATCTCCCCCTCCTTGACATGATAAACCATAGCAGAAAATATAAATATGCTGTGCAACTCCTACATTCTAGGAAAAATAAAAAAAAACAACCAAGATGGTCCAGCACTCATACCACTAGTGAGGGCTATAATAATCTCACAACACAGTAACAAAACAAGTCCTAAATTTGATGAGCAGAGCAACTGTCTTTAACTACTATTTTCTATATCTAAAGTCTTGGATAGCAAATACCTACCACTTCTGAGAGCTTAAAATAGTCAGATGGAAAGCATCTAGTAATAATTAAGCTGAAGTAGCTAAATTTGTTAATAAGCACAAGACTTCATACTACTATGAACGAGTCAAATCTTTAACAGCAATCTTAGCACTAGCCAGAGCCAGGTACATGCATTAACTTTTCTAGTTAATCCTAGCACTTCAGAAGAAAACTAATATTTCAATGTAACCCTTCTCAAATGAGAGAGGCTGCTAGCTAGAGAAAGTTGATAGCTTCAACAACAAAATACCCCACTTATTCTGTTCTTTTGGTAAAGATATATGAAACACAGTGGAATATCCTGCACATTTAAAATGCGTGTCTGGAACCCAGAGCAGCATAAGCTAATTAAAATGCTGCTCTATTTGTTGCAGTGATACTTCAATGTGTAACAAGCTAACTCTTAAGTACTTAAATATTATTAATACTTCAGACTTGTCCCGGTTATGAATGAGGAGAGCTATTCCTGAAATGCTGCCAAAATAACAGAGTAAAACATCTTTTGCCATTAATCAGAACATCCACTTTTTAATCCAAAAATAACAGAATCCGTGCAGTTTCAAGCTTTTTCTTCTTATGCTCTTTGACTGAGAGAGGTGTACAGGTAGCTGATCTTATATTATCTAGTGTCCTGGGTTGAGCAACACAGGACTAATTTCTCTTCTAATGCTGAGGAAAACTGCACTTTTAGAAGACTCTAGTGTCTGAACTTGTGAAAATATTTACTTTACAGCCAGCTAGGCTATGTGGGTTTCAAGGTCTCAGTGTTTTCGAGCCTTGCCAGGTGCAGGGATGAGGAGGAGCGAGACCTGGGCACTTGACCCAAGCTGGCCAACAGGATTATTTCATACCATGAACGTCACATTCAGTATAAATTAGAAAGTTTGCTGCGTAGTTTCTCTCTCCCTTGATGGCTGTGGTCCAGAGAACTTCTTGCCCCAGTGCTGGACCCCTGAGGCCTTCCCTTCCTCCTGAAGCTGTAGCGCTCGCAGTGTCTGACATTTGCTGTCCACTGCTGGGAGTGCACAGCTTCCTACTGATAGAATGGGCTGAGTATAATCCTTGTATATTTTATATTGGTATCAGGATCAATATTGGTTCTTTAGTATTGTTAACATGAATTATTTAGTCTTATTCTATTAAATTTGTTTATTTTCACCCCTTGGGTTTCCTTGGTTCCCCCCCCCCCCCCCGATTCCCCTTCCTGAGCGGGGAGAGTTCATGGGGTCATAATAGCAATAAATTGTTGTGGGTCCCTCAAACCATAACTTCTAGAAACAAGTTCAGCTCTGTTGACAATACCAGGACCTACTCCCAATACTGACACAAGAACTCAAATTATTTTATTTGCAGAAAGGAATTTGTATTCTTTTGATTAATATTAATTAACTGGATTTTAATGCATTTAAACATACTACAACAATTAAATGACTCCACTTAAAAAAATACATTCCAAAGAATGTTATACAACTGTTACCTTTTCCTTGTTACAGCTCAGAAGAGAAATGTTACTATTTATTGATATTTATATTTTTGGTTAGAAATTTGGTGAAATACAAGTACTTATGGAATTACTTTAACAAAGCAGACAAAAAACATCTAGCAAGAAATCAAGTCAGACAGAAGTTTTAAAATGGAAAAGAAAAATCAGCTAGTAGGTCAGACATCACTTGCCATTTCATATATTTGAACTCAGCCAAAATACACGCGTACTGCACTGTACAAGAATAATGGGACCAGTGTTAAGACTACTATAGATTCATCCATTTTTTCCTCTTATACTAGGGTCACAGGCTCTGCCCACTCTCACCACGCATTTAATATTTTCCCAGCAAAACTCAGTACAGTACTGACAGAAAACTGTTAAACTAACCATTCCACCTACAAACAACTTTGCCCTGCAGCTAAAACCTTGAACTCAGCATGGAAGCCACTGCTTCAAATCCTGATTGTACCCTCAGTCCAAGCAGTTTAAATACACATAAGGCCACCAACAGCCTTCTCCCACTCCCTACACGATTTCTCCCATAACACGGTTAAAACAGCTGAACTTTTCCAGCCATCTGGCATCCCTGTTTTCCACTAACATACCTCATTTCTCTCAACTGAAAGAGCCACGTTCTGAGAAAGCAAGTTCCCTGCAAATTCACTTAATTTAGAAGTCACCAATCGTGGAATGGTTTGGGTTGGAAGGGACCTTCAAAGATCATCTAGTCCAACCCCTCTGCCACAGGCAGGGACATCTTTCACTAGATCAGGTCGCTCAAAGCCCTGTCCAGCCTGGCCTTGAACACTTCCAGGGATAGGGCATCCACAACTTCTCTGGGCAACCTGTTCCAGTGTCTCACCATCCTCAGTGTAAAAAAAAGATTTCTTCCTTATACCTAATCTACATCCACCCTCTTTCAGTTTCATCTCTCAGTGTTGCCTATTTTCCAGGAAACACCCCTATTCAGCATAAGTTACTCTTTCACCAAATATACACTTTGAGATACATGAAAGCAGAAGTTCTAAAAACTTCCTATTACTGAAGCATCTAAGAGCTGATCCCAGCATACCTGGGAAAGCGTGCTCACCAAAACACTTTTCTGCTTTTTGAAAAACTTTTTCCTGATTTTCAAAACATACCTCATAAGCTTGGTTTGCCTTGGTCTTGACAGCACTAATGAGAGAAATGTGAATTCCATCTTGGATGCTACAGATGTGACATTCTTTACACACTTACTTGACCTTTTTTTGGGCTTTATGTATCTTCTTTCACCCATCAACATGTTACTGATGCAGTTTCAGCTTTTGATGCTAGCTCATTTTGTCCTTAATTCATGTGTCACTCCTAAGCCAATAGGTATCTGTCTCCATCCAACTCTTCTTATCAAGACCAAGACAAGAAAATAAGCATATACAAAAATACACATCTGAAAAGAACCCAGGTTTTTCTGCACTGAAGGACAAAACTTACAAGAAAACAAAACAAAACAACAAAACCACACCAAAACACTCTTCACTGTTCAAGGTGAACACTCACTTCAGCTATTTTCATACCTTCACTGAGCTGAGATCTCAGTAGGGACACACTCCTTCCCAGACTAACTCAACAGAACAAAGGAATCAAACTGAAATATAAAAAAGTTAATCAAGCCAATAAAAATACAGTCCTATTGCAGTAATGCCTAAATAAGAACCAATCTTGTTTCATCTCCAGATATAGTACCAGTTAAGCCTGCTTTCATGTTTTTCCACACAGTCCAAACAGGACTGAATGACTGTATTAAAAATATGACCTAGATGGGAAATATTATCAGTAGTCAACACTGAATTAAATTCCACTACCAGAAGTCATATTTTAAATTAGCAAGTTCTACTACTTTTAAATGTGAAACTGGTGCCTAACAGAGCATAAAGAGCAGCAAAGAGTTTTTAAAGTGAATACTTACACCTTAATTATTTATTGGAAAGGCTTGTTACCTTTAGAGAAGACCAGAGCTGGTAGCAAAGATTAAGTTCTGCTCTTTAAAAACACATAGTAACAGAAGTATTATTACCAGCTATCAAAAAAAAATAATAAAATACTCTGACATGAAGACAGCAGCAGGCACCTGAACAGGCTAAGCAGAGCGGTGGTACCCACATCAAGTACACTTCTGGCATTGAAATCATTGGGAACACAGGAAGTTAAGTTGTCTTGAGCAAGCTTGTCTAATGTAGAAAAGTAGAAATTTATCTTTGTGCAGAGAAGTCAAACTGAGGTTGCCCTCAGCTATAGTGGATATATTACAAAACCAGAATATGATAAGTAAATGAGCTGTTATATATTAGAAAACTTCAGTGACCTACACCACCTAAATCAGCACACATCCAGTGTGATGTTTCCAGCAGAAACAACTTCCTTGCAGTCTCTTGATTTTGGAGTTCTCAAACAGCAAAGGCCCCTCTATTTAGGGCTGCTTAAATGGAAATATGATTCAGCCTATAGTCCAACAATGGATTGAAGAGTTCAGGAATGAAAGCCACAAGCAACAGTGAAAAAAATAGAGAGAGTCCATACATCTGTTAAATAAGGTTTATTCTACGTGTACAACTACCACAGCTGAGGTTTCTAGCAGTGAAAATACACAAACACATAGACAATCCCCACCCTCTGAGAAGGAAAAGGCCAAGCTTGGCCAAGCTGGACATTCATAAATCCATGGGCCCTGACAGGATGCACCCGCGAGTGCTGAGAGAGCTGGCAGATGTTATCGCTAGACCACTCTCCATTGTCTTTGAAAGGTCATGGGGAACAGGAGAGGTGCCTGAGGACTGGAGGAAGGCTGACATCACTCCAATCTTCAAAAAAGGCAAGGAGGAGGAGCCAGGGAACTACAGGCCGGTTAGTCTCACCTCTGTCCCTGGGAAGGTAATGGAGCGACTCATTCTGGATGTCGTCTCCAAACAAGTAGAGGAACAGGAAGTCATTGGAAGTGGTCAGCATGGATTTACCAAGGGCAAATCATGCCTGACCAATCTGATAGCTTTCTATGATGTTATAACGGGTTGGCTGGATGAGGGGAGAGCTGTAGATGTCATCTACCTTGACTTTAGCAAGGCTTTTGACACTGTCTCCCATAACATCCTCATTAGGAAGCTGAGGAAGTATGGGCTAGATGAGGTGACAGTGAGGTGGATCGAGAGCTGGCTGTGTGACAGAACTCAGAGGGTTGTGATCAGCGGCACAGAGTCCAGTTGGAGGCCTGTAACCAGTGGTGTCCCTCAGGGGTCAATACTCGGTCCAATTTTGTTCAGTATATTCATTAATGACCTAGATGAGGGGACAGAGTGTATCCTCAGCAAGTTTGCTGATGATACCAAGCTGGGAGGGGTGGCCGACACTCCGGAGGGCCGTGCTGCCATCCAGCGTGACCTGGACAGGCTGGAGAGCTGGGCAGAGAAGAACCTAATGAGGTTCAACAAAAGCAAGTGTAGGGTCCTGCACCTGGGGAGGAAGAATGCCAAACACCAGTATATGTTAGGGGCAGACATGCTGGGAAGCAGCTCTGAGGAGAAGGACCTGGGGGTCCTGGTAGACAGCAAATTATCCATGAGCCAGCAGTGTGCCCTTGTCGCCAAGAAGGCCAATGGCATCCTGGGCTGCATAGGAAAGACTGTGGCCAGTAGGTCGAGGGAGGTCATTCTCCCCCTCTACTCTGCACTGGTGAGGCCACAACTGGAGTACTGTGTCCAGTTTTGGGCTCCCCAGTTCAAGAGGGACAGGGAACTACTGGAGCGAGTCCAGCGTAGGGCAACCAAGATGATTATGGGACTGGAGCACCTCCCTTATGAGGAAAGGCTGAGAGAGCTGGGACTCTTTAGCCTGGAGAAGAGAAGGTTGAGGGGGGACCTGATTAATGTTTACAAGTATCTAAAGGGTGGGTTTAAGGAGGACGGAGTCAGGCTCTTTTCAATGGTTCCCAGTGACAGGACGAGGGGCAACGGGCACAAGTTAGAACATAGGAAGTTCCATTCAAATACATGGAAAAACTTCTTTACAGTGAGGGTGACAGAGCACTGGAACAGGCTGCCCAGGGAGGTTGTGGAGTCCCCTTCTCTGGAGACTTTCAAGACTCGCCTGGATGCAGCCCTGAGGGATGTGCTTTAGGCAATCCTGCTCTAGCAGGGGAGTTGGACTAGATGATCTCTAGAGGTCCCTTCCAACTCTGAAGAGTCCGTGATTCCGTGAAAGGGGAGCAACTACCCAATCCTCAAGACATAACTTTCTATCACAAATGTACAGAGCAAAATCCAGAACAAGGTACTGGGAGTGACAGACACACACCCAATTACAAGTCTCCCTTTATAAACTAGGAATCTAGTTTTATTTTAGAGTTCAGAATTGATGAAGCAAATCAAGTTGAACACATAAGCACATCTCTTTGTCTAGATTAAGCACAGTGCTAACACTGGACATAGCACAACTGGTAATACACATACTCTTAGAAATCCAACCTCCCAAACTCAAGGAATAAATCTCACTAGTCATTTCAGTCATGGCTTCATCTGCTGCTAACCTAGAGATGTCAAATGGTGCAAGCACAAACATATACGTTAGGAAAGGGCTTAAATCAAATCTTTCACGTAATCTAGTAGATAGTTATCATGAATGCTGATCTCCAGCAACATAGACCAGACTAACCAGGAGCTCACAACTCTTTACTCTATTACTAGTTTCCATGATACCAACTACCAATAGCTAAGTAGCTTAAGAACTGACTACTTCTTGAATAGGACTCATGTTCTTCTGACTTCCCCACTCAAAATGTTACTCTGATGTAAGAGTTTGACACAAAGTGCAGCTGAGAAAATACAAGCTCAGAATTTTCATTTCAACTCAGCCAGTTAGAAACTGTAATACTACTAATGCAATGTGGCATTTTGAATCAATCTGCTTTCCCTTCTAGAAGGGATTTAAACCTAAGTCAGAGCAATGATATTCTGTTTCCCCTTTGATATACTCCTGTGTTTCAAGTACATTGCAAGCTTAAAGGATTCTGAAAAGACCTCGTAGCCTTTCAAAGAGGGAGGAAAAAAAAAAAAAAAACACAAACCCAAAAACCACCACAACCAAGTCTGGACATACAAGCTGTTCTTCCAAAATTTCCCAGCCACAGGAAAAAACAATATTTCTTAACATTTAAGAAAGTGTCTTCCCCACACAAGCAAGGATTTGGAATAAATCTGATCATTTGAGAGGGAAAAACCCCAATGCTTAGTTTCTCTTAGGAGACCTCAATACAAGACTACACTGACTACAAAAGGTCATTAGGGACACAGAACATGAGCTTATTCAAACCAAGTCAGAGGGTCAAAGCATTAAGCAATGCACATGCACACCACAGAGGATTACCTATCTAGGTAGTTAACACAGAAAAACTGTGAGCTCAGGCTCGTATCAATCAACTGCAATCCCAATGATCAACTGTAGAGTGGTACATGCTATAAGATCAATAGCATTGCCTTCCTAATTATCAGAGCAAGCAGACACAATACAGGGAAGAGAAATCAACCTTTGATACACCCTAGTAGACCTACTTTTTCAAACAAGAAAGCTATTTGTAAGCAACCCTTCTTTGCCTTTTCTTCAAACAATAGTTTTCAAAAACATCTTCCAGAGATTTTCAGTTACAGCCCTACTAGACCTTCTTTACACTGACATTGATCTGAATTGCACTGATCAATTTTAAATAGATAGTAATGCTTTTAGGTAGAGAACCTTGTTAAATGACAGCTGAAGCTCTGGAATTTATGATTGAAAAGACTGGGAGTGATTATATTAGAAACAAAACGTCAGAGAAGGCTGGATAGAAGTTCTGTCTAATAAGTAAAGATAAGTTTCTCACAATCAATTTATCAAAATATTCAACCCAGTATCAACTGTAAAATACAGGAACAGGCTGATGTCAAAAACTTATATTGACAACAACATTGAACGTCCTGAATTATCAATCCCTAAAGTTTGTGGAAGCAACACAAAACCATAAACTCACAAATTTAAAAAGGAGGAGGATGAGTAACGTGATGCCTTCTGTGGCATTATAGCACTTTTGCCACCAACACCAGCCAAAACAGCTCTGGCTGCCAGTGTGACAGAATTAGATGAGATGGTCTGCTGGATTGGTCCAGAAACCTGACTCCTATTCTGTTAGTTAGAGATTATTGCCTCTAGGATGAGTACTGGGACCGCAAAACACCATGTAAACAACAGGGATGGAGTTCTTCCACATGTTTTTGACAATTTTTCATCATTAAGATTTTTCTATCCATCAACATAAACTATACAGTAAGTCTCCCAACTGATCAGTATACTCCTAAAATATCCTGAAAATTGAAGTTCATTTCATTAAAGAGAAACTAACATTTATTCATTCACATATCGCATACCTGATATTTCCTTGGTTTTCCCTTTGAAGTTTCAGCTTACGTTTGACTTATGTAGAGTCTCAGTAGAAGCAACTTCTTCCCCGACTCCTTTGTTCCACAGTGCACTCACAAGGAAAAAAAGAAGTATCAAATTTGCAGGCCAGATCCAGACAGTGAGACAAGAAAGGTACAATCACTTTCAGTTTTGTTTCTGAGACTAAAAATCACAAGCTTGCAAACGCTAAGTTTAAAGACTACGTTTGCTCTCCCCCTATCCTTAGGATTAAGGTTTTACCTAAAAGGTTTAGGTCACCCAATTGCAACGGTGATCTAAAGCATCACTGCCACTTTTGAATCACAGCTCTGCACGTACAGAAAACTGAAGTCATTAAGCAGCAGTACTACCATGGTACTGCAACCTAACAACATCCTGCACATAGCCTTGAATAAATTGGTCCCACTCCACTATGCTGCTACCACACGTACCATCTCAGCCCCATTCCATTCCCTTCCCCATAGCTAGTACAGTGCTACACATAGCTTTGTTCTGTATGGTGAAAAGGAGAGGAGGCGGCCAAAATAGGTGTGTCCCCCCCCCCCCTTCCCTGAAAAATGCTGTCGCAAAGCAGAGATGGCAGGTATGCAGGGTCAGCCCTATGAAACCAGCAGTTACAGGAGTGCCTGCCCAGGGCCAGAAAGTCACATGCTCCAAAGACTATAAGGAAAGGAAGGTGAGGAAGAAGCCTGGCTAATTGCAGTACTGCCTCTTCCTCTTTTTCCTTAACACCCTAGATCACAGTTGGAGTAAAAATCCCCCCCCCCAAGCTCCCACAAAAGCCTCTTAACCCCATAACAGGCTGAGAGATGCAGTATGCCTTCTATCAGTAGCACAGCCACTGAAGTTATATCACCAGTCACAACTCAGTTGTTCCTTATTTTGGCAATACTCACTTATCATTTAGGAATATCCACCTCAAAGTGCTTAAATTCAACATGAACACATTTTTACTGAGTCCAGGATGGCAGCTATATTAATTGCACAGCCAAGTGCCAGAGACCACCTGCTTATCTCTAGTCTAATGAGACAGCATCAAGGTCATAAGATTTCTGTAAGAATACTTTTTTTTTTTGGCTTGTTTGGAATTTTTAAGTGATGTGGGGAATAAAATCACTTGATAAGGTGATTGCTCATTTCTATCTATTGTAATTTCTATTACTAATTAAAAAGACAAAGCAATCCTAACTTTCCCTTTAAAATGATAGATTTTGAGCTATCAAAACTCAAGAAGATGGTTCTTGAATTATACTGAAGAGCTTCATAAAAGTGTTAAGTGTTTTACTTCTAGTAAGCACTGAGCTAAGCAGAACACAAGGCATTATCAGGAAGTTAGATACTACAAAACTGAAGTATTCTTACACCAGCACATACATCCATGGTATATCTGCATCTCAAATGCAGAGAAAGATATGATCCTCTTCCCCATTCAAAAGCAGAACAGCTAACTGGAAGAGACTTAGAAATAGGTAATAAGCATAAACAGAGATGTGGAAGGCTACAACCCATGAAGTAAACAAGATTTTGGCTTTTCAGCCTACAAGACGATGCAATCAAAGAGTGAATACAGTAGAAATCTAAAGTCACAAGTGGCACAGGCAAGATGAGTACTATGGTTTTCACAACATAAGAGCCAGAAATTAACAAATAACCTGAAAGCAGACTTGACAAAAACCACACACGCCCCCCAAACAAATGCAGATGCTTTGGTTCTTCACAGAAGATTTAGTTACTGTAGGGAGGAACTTACTTCCAAATATGATGGACATGAACCATTTACTCATATTTCAATGGCAATCAGCTCTTAGAAGGCAAATTCATCAAGAGTTACTACATAGAAAGGTATTCCCTTGACTCAGTCCCCAAAACTGCCAGAAAGCAGAAGAGTGTAGGTAAAGGAGTGTTGCCCTACTTGTCTGACCTCCCTCTGTTCCCCAGGTCTAGCCCAGGACAGAGTACCAGGACTCCATCCCTCTGAGCTCTGACCGTGCAGGTTCTCACCTCCATTAAACAGTACCTTCAAAAGCAGTATCGAGACGCCGTGAAAACAGAGCAAGGCTACACTCCAACGCAGCACCCACAGTCTCACTCCCCTTTACAGGAGGGGAGCTGAGCCCCACCTGCAAGCCCACCCCAGGAGGACAGTAGCCCCACAGCCACCCCACCAGCGCTTCACATCTACTGAATCACGACGAAAGCACGGAGGGTCTCTTACGCCGGACAAGGAGAAGCGACAGCAAAATTTGTCCCAGGGGCAGTGCGGAAGGCCTAAGGCAGCAGCCAGCTACACTCCCCTCCCCAGGCCCCACTACAAGGGAGACCAACATCCGCACCCCCTACCGACCCGTTCGTTACCTGCACGGTGCCCAACAGCTCCAACTATCCCCGCGATCACTGCCTACTACCCACCCCTATAAAACCCGCACCACATCACCACCTCCAATCCTACAACCGAGCGACACCATCTTGTTTACCTGCCCTCCGCCTCACCTCCCCAGCGACATACTCGCGTCACGCCGCAAGATCACCTGCCCCCACTGGCCCAATCAGGAGATGCTCGCGGTGACGTCACCTCAGCGGGAAAAGGGGCGGGGCGAAATGACCCCCGCCTCTTTCCGCGAGGGGTGACGCGACGCCGTTGGTGCCGGTGCCCGGGCCTGTCTCCGGGGGCTCCTCCAGCACCTCGTGCCCCTCTCCCACCTGGGCACAGCGACAGGCTCCCCCCGGGGCTGGATGAAGGTATCGAGCTGGGCCCAGAGGGGGTATTTTGCCCCATACACCTCAGCCCCTTTCTTTAGCAGCCATGGCCACATCAATGCCTGCCCTTGTCCCCTCACAAGGGGCTGCATGCCTGCCCAATGGGGCTGAGGGGGCACTCCCACCAGGATACACCGGAGCAAGACGCTTACCCCCAAGAGCAGCTTTGGCAGTGGATTTTCGGCCTTTTGAGAGGGCCTTGATCCAAAATGGAGGAGTTTAGTCCAAAATGCAGGTGGTAGTTGTGTGTGTGTGAGGGAGGATGTGAGGGGGATTAATTGTGGTAAATCACGACTGAAAACAGATAAACTAGAATTATGCCTTAGGCTTTTTATCCTCAGGGGAAGCTGGAAAGCCTTTTACAGATTTTTTTTTCAATTTGGCTTTTCACAGCACCTTTGCCTGAGGTTTATTAGACAAAAACACACAAAAAAAGGCATAAAAGAAATGCCTTCTTTATCAGGAAAATAGTATGTTTACTGATTTCATGCGACTTGAGGCATCAGAGCGTTTCCAGTGGTCAGGAGCTGGCTTTTTTTGCAGTCTGCCTGCATATCACACATTTCTCTTTCCTTTTTATTTTCTCTGCAATGTCACTTGCAAAATGACAATCATTGGGTTTGGGTTACTCTAATTTTTGCTTCTATAAGCACAGGAAAAAGTGTACATGAGCTATGTGGACATAAGGAAAAGCACATATCCGTCCGCATCAGTTTTAAAGCAGCATAATTAAATACAAATATTCTATATGCCCTTTAATTCCCCTGCAATAAGGGAGCTTCCTGGTGGAACAGAGTACCTCATCGTGCACTAAGCAATGTGCACCAGACCCTTGTATTCACTCAGAGAAGCCAGGTGATAAAGCCAAGCTGTCTGCTAGTTAAAATGGTCTCTAAGGGAAACCTGGGATGAAGTTTTGCAAAGCAAAGCCAGTGCCAGGCATTAGCCCCTCCAGGCTGGCAGTGGAAGGGGAGGAGGAGGTGTTTTATGCTTGCAGTCAGACTTTCCTGCAGGAGAGATTAAGAACTTCAGTATAAATTGTGCGTGTTGCAATCAACAGGAATACTCTCACAGGCTGACACACAGTGGATGATACCAAACCTATGTATTCTGCTGCTTCGAGCTACTGGAGTACCCTTCCCATGTCTCCCCAGTGCTGTAGCATCAGCCTATTCCTCCTTGCTCCTGGGACTGTGATATAGCTGCTTTTTGTCTCACATGAGCAGCACAGGCATGGGGCTGCCAAAATAATGCCCGTCCCTGCCCTCCAGACATTGCTCAGCAAGCTTCGGTTGCTCAAAAGTAAATGAAGAAAGAAAAGAGCTAGCCTGTGCTTCTCCTATACTTAAATTGACGGGGCATGGGGAGGCCGCCAGCCAGCCCCGCCGATCCGTGCAGGGCAGCGGCGAACGAACACGGGGCGAGGCCGGGAAACTTCATCCCGAGCCCCGCCGATCTTCCGCCGCTGCCGCCAGGGGGAGCTGCCCTGCCCCTAACGGGGCCACGCTGCCTGGCAACCGCAAAGGGGGTGGTTGCTAGGAAACAAGTCTCTCGGGTGGGGCGGGGAAGCCGCCACAAAGGCGCGACGCGACTGTCGTAAAAATAGCCTGGGGAAAATGTCGTGAAGCGCGGTCGGTGGGCCCTGTGGTAGAGGCAGCGACCGGGTCTGGCTCCTCTGTACTTATATGCTCCGTCCTCTAGCAGCTGCCTCTCTCTCCTGCTCCATGTGGGGCACGGACTGGGCTCTCAGCCTCTCCTCCTACTATGGCCCGGAAAACAGTTAGCAGGAAACGGAAAGCAGCAGCGTCGGCCGCTGTCGCGGGACCCGGGGGGCTCCAGGGGGAGCAAGTAGGCGGGGGGGGGGGGCAGGAATGGATGTACGGGGTGTGGGGGGTACGTGCCGGTGTCTGGGGGGAGGGGTGACCTTGACCAGGGGTTGCCGTGTCCCGGTGCTCGGTTAGGGTGGGGAAGGAGGGCGGGAGGGTTCTGGTGCTTAGGGAAGGTGTTGGGGGGGGAAGGGAGAGGAGTACTCTCGGCCCCGGGGGCGAGGAGTGTCTCGGTGCGATACAGTAGGCAGCCCCCGCTTCCGGCTCCGAGGACTCTCCCGGGTTCCTGCCGCTTCCCCCCCCCGCTCCTCCCGGTGCTGCCCCTGTTGGGTTCAGCTGTTCGGCCCATAACTGACGGGTCTCTGCCGCCCTTGGTCTGAGCGATGCTGTGAGGCCACTCGAGGCTGGGCCGGAGGAGGCCGATGAACGGCGCGGTTTGTATTGGGCGACCCCCGTGGTGTCACCCCAAACCTGCCGAGATCATGGCCGGGGGCTGCCCGGGGCTGCCCTCTTCTATTTAAAGTGCTTCTTGGCTTCTTGTTTCTATAAGTATTTGGCATCTCAATGGTGCCGAACTGGTGTGGACTCTTTGCAATATCATTCCAGTGTTACCTCTTTACCAAATATTTATGTTTAATTTTATGTTGCTGAAGGCTGTGTCAGCATTTCCGAGACAATATTCATGTATGGTATTCCATAGGTAGTTTGGAAGACGTCAGTATTTTGCTGAGAATATCTTTGAATTTAGAAGGATTGTGTCTTAAGTTTGTTCTAGTTGCTTTATCTAATTTCCATACTACTTTTCCACAGTATGGGTGGGATCCCTCAGTTCACAAAAGGAAAAGACTCCCCCTGGTGAAAAGGTCTCTGGTGTACTACCTGAAAGGTAGAGAGGTCAGGATGCAGAATGAGTCCAGCTATCACCACTTGTTGCATGGATATGCAGCCCAGCAGCTTCCCAGCCTCCTGAAGGAGAGAGAGTTTCACCTCGGAACCCTTAATAAAGTGTTTGCCTCCCAGTGGCTGAACCACCGACAAGTGGTGTGTGGGACAAAATGCAATACAGTAAGTGCTACTACTCTCTCTCTTCCCTCTGTTAATTATTCCACCCCCAAATGATGCTTACCATAATTGAAGTATGTAGACTGTCAAGGAAAACATTAGGAAGTAATTAGGAGCAGGATCCAAATTGTGCACAATTAATTTTGAATGAAGGTAATGTTTAACGATCGTCCATTCTCATCTGGAAATATGGTGCCATGCAGATGGCTGGAAACCTGAATGTAAGGCCTGTACCTTGATGCAGCATCTGTCTAAGCTGCACAAAGCAATTTTCATCTGTTTGCTGGATGAAGAGCAACAATGGGGTTGGATCTTTTTTCTTGTACTGCAAATGCAAAGTTAATGAATGGTGTTAGCTCTGCTAAATGGTAGCTATCATGCCTGTCAGAATTTGCTAGTAAGACTCCTTTTTTTCATTTTGCTCAGTCTTATATAGTTTGGTTTTATGTATGGTTCCATGCTGATGACTTTGAAAAGTTGCTACAAAACTAAAAGCTATGGTTAAACTCCAGATATTCTTCAGAGTAGGTAGAGACATTCCAAGCTTAAAAAATGAATTTCAGATCTTCATGATTATCCTTTGCTTTTTCACTTTGTGATTATTTTTTTTACTCTAAATCTGTTTTCAGTGTTCAAATAACTTCCCTTGCTTATGTACCTTTATATGCTTTAGCAAAAATTGAAACCTCTTCAGATTCTTAATGTTTCAGATCCAAAGCATCGCTTTATAGGGGAATATTAAAATAATGTCCTATGTGATTAATAAATGCAGGAGATCATACTTCTTAGGTAATGTTCTCTCTGTTGGAGTTAGTAGCCCAACTTCATTGGATGAGGTTGCAAACTCATGTATGAAGTTCTGATTGAATTAGTGTAAAATCCCAAACTTGTTCTTTGCAAGTTGGTTAGTGCTACAGAAATGAATTGAGTGTTGTAAGGAATGTATAGATCAAGCAGTTCTTAAATCTCAAAGTATATCAGTTGGTGTGATTGTTTCTTTGCCTTAAGATATTAAGATTTTTTTTTTTTTTGCGCAGAAGCTGCGCTCAGTGATTTGACTTGCAAGGGACAGTGGTTTTTGTGTGGTTTTTTTTTTTTTTAAATTTCAGATGCTCTATTAGTATTCATAGTTACACAGTGGGAGGCTTTCATGTAGTATCTCTTAAGAAGCAAGGCCTAGCTGTATAAACAAAACAGTCTTTTAACAGGAATAAGCCTGAAATAGGATTTCTCTGCCTTCTTTCTCCACATGTGTTCATAGTCTTGACTGGTCAGCAGCCAGCACTGTTCATGGAACAGCTTACAGGAGACAAACTCCTGCTGAAATACAAGCTCTTGAAAATTTTGCTTAATCTAGCAAGATGCCTCTGTGTTTTATAGAGCTGCAACAATTTTGCTATGTTCTGTAACTTTTGTAGTTCCAGTGCTGCTACAATGAAGATAAACGGGCAAGTGCAGAACTCAAGAGGGATTCAACCATATTGTTATTCCTGCTGTATATGCTGCAATGAAGTGTATGCTTCCACAGCTAGACTTAATGTTACAGATGGACCTTGTCTTTTATTAAGCATCAAAGATTATATATGAATTCTGAATACTCTAATAGCTTTGCTTTGTGTTGCTTTGTTGCTCTGGTTGCTTTGTGTTCATGTCTAAACAAGTAGAGCGTTAAACTCTACACTCTGATTATTAGGTAACTTAATCAGGAGATGAGAGAGGGAAAATATTATAAAGAAGAATTCCTTTGCCGATTCTCATACACTGAGGTTGTGGCATTTAAGTTGGGAGTAAATCTAAAACAACTTGGTTGGGGTTTTTCAGCCTGGAGAAGAGAAGACTCTGGGGAGACCTTATAGCAGCCTTCCAGTACCTGAAAGGGGCCTACAAGAAGTGTTGTCTTGTAGGCAGTTCCTTCTTGCCTTTTAGTTTGACCAGCAGGTCCCAGCTCAGCCATGCTGGTCTATTCCCTTTCTTGCTTGATTTCTTACACCTGGGGATCGAGAGCTCTTGTGCTCTATGGAAAGCATCCTTGAAGAGCTGCCAGCTCTGTTCTGCCCCCTTGTCCCTGAGGACCGTTTCCCAGGGGGTCCTATTGACTAACTCCTTGAAGGTTTGCTTCCCTAAAATTCAGGGTCCTGACTAGGCTCCTCGTCTGGCACGTATCCCTTAGGACTGTGAACTCCACCAGTGCGTGGTCACTGCAGCCCAGGCTGCCTCCAGTCTTGACATCCCCAATGAGCTCACTGGCATTGGTGACTATGAGGTCCAGTATGGCATCCCCTCGGGTAGGGCTGTCTATTTCCTGTCTTAGGAAGTTATCATCGAGGCACTCCAGGAACCTCCTGGATTGTCTACAGCTCACTGTGTTACTTTTCCAGCAGATGTCGGGGTGGCTGAAATCCCCCAGCAGGACGAGAGCCTTCGAGTGCGATGCCTCCTGTAGCTGGAGGAAGAAGGCTTCATCAGTAGGCTCCCCTTGATCAGGCAGCCTGTAGTAGACACCAACCACAAGGTTCCCCTTGTTGCCTCGGTCTCTAATTCCTAGCCATAAACTTTCGACTTCCTCTTGGCTGTTCTTTAGGGACATCTCTTCACTCTCTATCCCTTGCTTACCATAGAGGGCAACACCTCCGCCCCTCCTTCCTCACCTGTCCCTTCTGAACAGCCTGTAGCCATCGATAGCCACACTCCAGTCATAGGATTCATCCCACCAGGTTTCAGTAATGGCCACTATGTCATAGCTTTCCAGCAGCATGGTAGCTTCCAGCTCCTCCAGTTTGTTGCCCATGCTGCCTGCATATGTGTAGAGGCACTTCAGCCAGGCTGTTGGCTGTGACGCCTTCTTAGAGGAGCACCCCTTGGGGTGTTTCACGGGTGTTTTCCTGTTGAGTCAGACTACCTCAGGAGCCCCTGGCTTGTCTCCATAAGACTTGGGCTGTGAAGTAGCATCCCCAGCATGCCTCGGGGCAACAGGTCGAAGGCCCTTAACTAGCGCCCTGTCCCTCTAACCCTGATGTGATGTCCCACAGCTTGTCACAGACAAGCCTAATATTATCATCCCCCTCCCCCTTCACATCTAGTTTAAAGCCCTGTTGATCAGCCCCGCAATCTCTTGGGCAAAGACCCTCTTCCCCCTTTGAGAAAGGTGTTTCCCATTTGATGCCAATAACCCCGGTGCTGTGTAGGCCATCCCATTGTCAAAAAACCCAAAATTGTGGCAGCAACACCAGCCACGGAGCCATGTATTAATGGACTGGATCCATCTGTTCCTTCCAATGTCACTGCCTGCGACTGGAAGGAGTGAGGAGAAAATAACCTGTGCCCCAGACTCCTTTACCAACCTTCTCAAGGCCCTGAAGTCCCCTTTGATTGCTCTTGGACTACAAGTCACAGCTTCATCTCCACCTACATGGAAAATCAGTAATGGGTAATAGTCTGAGGACTGTATCAAACTAGGGAGTTTCCTGGTGATGTCCTTAACCTGGGCCCCAGGAAGACAGCAGCCTTCCCTGTGAGGAGGGTCTACCCAGCGTATTGGACCCTCAGTTCCCCTTAGGATGGGGTCACCAATGAATACAACCCTTCTTTTCTTCCTTGTGGGTGTGGTAATAATATGGGCAGTACACCTTTCTGACTGTGGATATGTCTCTAGTGTAGACTGCCCATCATCCACATCCTCATTTGACTGGCTGTCCCCATTCAGTACCTCATATCTGTTGCTCAGAGGTACTGGGGTGGGGGGGGCAGGGGGGGCAAGGAGAGAGTTCACCTGCTGCCCCGACCGTGAACCTGCCTCCATTCACTCTTCATTTAGGCTTCTGCCTGACAGGGGCAGGGTACAGGGGCCCCTTGATCCTGGCTGCTTTCTGCCAGGTGCTCCTGTTTCTGTTTCAAGGAGGACAGAGCCTGGCTCCACCAGTCTATTTCTTCTTCAGCCTCCCTAATGCTCCTTAACCTTTCAGCTTCCTCTCTCAGCTCTGCCACCAGGCTGAGCAGATCATTCACCTGTTCACAATGCACACAGCAGTTCTCATAGCTGCCTCCCATTGCCAGTGAAAGGCTCTGGCACTCCCTGCAGCCTGTGACCTGGACGGCTGCATGTTCCTGTGAGAGCTCTGTCTGGGTTCCCACATCCTTTCTGGCTGAGAGAATGACCTTCTGCCAGGTGGAGACTGTAGCTAAGCTCCTTCCAAAAGGGTGATGACTGCCCTTCTTGTGGTGCTCCCAGGTGATGCCCACTCATTGCTTGCTTACTCAGTGTGTGGCAACCTGGTTGCTGAAAGGCTTCTTTTATGAGGGGGGGAATGGTCCCAGCATGCCTTGTTTAGATCTATCGCTGGGGGTGCTGGTTTTGCCCATGCCTCTTCAGCTGGCTCCGTCCCACGCCTCTGTAGCAGCCCACCCACGAGCTGCCGGGTTCTGGCCTGGGCTAGCTACTTTTCCCGGCTTCAAAAAGCCCCCAAAGGATCCCCTTACTGGTCCTTTTTGCCAAGATTCCCTTCCCCAGTGTGGACTGACCTGTACTGGAGCTGGTCTTCTTGGCGAGAGTTTATTAGTTTCCAGTTGCTTGAGAATATAATTGCCTGGAATCTAATATTTTTGTTTGCTTTTTTTTTTATCAGTCAGGCCTGATAGGTATACTTGTGTTTAAAAACTTCCTTGCAGAACGCTCTCTTCTGGTTTCTTGGGTGGCTTTTCCAAGGCACGAATGGGTTGCTTTCTGAATGCTAGTTGATACCTTTTCTCTCTTTTGTGGATTCATATGTTGCCTTGCATGCCCTGCTGTAAATCCTCAGCTCTTGTTTCTTCTTAGAGACTTCTAATTTGTTCAAGAGATCCCACGTCTGTTCTGTGCATCTCATACAATTATAACCTAGTCCTGTGGTCCTGGGGTTTTAGTGGTGAGAATACAATGCACGGTTACTCTTCCATCCACGAATATGGACTCTGTATGGGGAAAACTACTTCCACTTGCTTTGCACATGTAATGAAGAATCAAGACAACTACTAATTTCTGATCCCAGGGAGGGAATGAGAAGTTATGCTCCTGCAGTTTGTAACTCTACTCAAAGTCCACCAAAACTCAATGCAAGTAAACCTCTGATGCCTGTAATTAACACTTTCATTCACTTTTTTTTCAATGGCTTGTGAGTAAATAGCCAGGTGGTGTTTCTTGTCTCAAGAGTACTTGGTTTTCTGTCAACTGCATGCGATACCCATGTCTGCCTACAGAGTCTGGTAGTTTCTGTGCCAGGTATGGCGTGGGTGGTAGAGATGCCTTTTAGCAGGCGAAGTCTCTCGCTTCTCCATCCTTTGCCATCTGTCAACATGTGTTAACTGTCTGCTAGCCTCCTGAAATTAAACACGGAGGGCAAGACGCAAATAAAAACTGACAAATGTGATTTTGGCACTGAACAAGTTCAATGATATCAAAGTGTGTGCATTTTAGCTAGTAGTGCTTCAGAGTTTCACAGCAAGGTGGAGTGCCTGATTGTGTGGTCTCGTCTCTGGAAATGCGAGTTCAGAGTCAGTCAACTCACTAGCTGCTTCTACCGCTGCTCACTTCTCAGATGTTTCTTTATCTTAGATTGTTTCTCTTTGGACCCTTTCAAGGAGGATGTGTGAGGCCTGTACTGCACAACCTGTGAGTAGGTTTTGTGCTAAGATAAGTGCATGTTCTGGAAAGGAGATGTACCAGTTTGATAGCTTAGTCTTTAAAGAGCCCATGTTTCTTTGGGGCTTGGCATATATTAATAATTCTATATTGCCATAGAACAGAAGAACCCTTATGCCAAGCGTTCTATGAACATTGTAAACATCGCTATTTTCTATCTGAATAAAAGACAGGACTGAGAACTGGGAAAAATCAAACAGTGTTACTCAGTGTGACCAGCAATGGTATTGGTGTAATGACGCTGTAAGCATTGTCTTGCTTTTGTTGTTAGCAAAAAAACAAATTTGAAGAACAATGATGTCATTTTCCAACTTGGCTGAGGGTAAAATTTTTGTGACCAGCTTTGGCTGGTCTGGAGTTGTGCTGTTGCAGAATGGGATGTTCCCACCTGCTCATTCTTGCTGGCACTGATGTGTGTGTGGCTGGGGAGTCAGCTGGATCAGCTTGCTGCTTTGTGTTCAGATGAGTTTTCTTGTAGGGTTAGCTTTCACCAAAGGCAGAGATGAGATACAGCTGACCGTGCAGAAACCTGAGCACTAGTTGCTGTCACAAGGGTGGTGAGACTGTTTGGGTGGGTGAGGAAGCAGCACTTGGGTTCTCAAAGATTGGCTTAAGCCAATTGTGATACTTCATTGCAGTTGATTCTCTCTTAGTGACTATTTTTAGCAAGGCAATGTGTTTATCTTGTGTTTCTTTCAAAAGTTAGAACGAATGACAAGATGTGCCTGTGATTTCTGAGAGCAATACGTGAAGAGCTGGGGCACAGAGTATATCTTGAGCACTTCTTGCATGAAGAACAAACAGTCTTTCATGTGTGTTCTTTGTGCCTTGTAAATCTATGTCTGTCCTGCTTGTGTAATAAAAACATGCTGTAGCTCAGGGTGGGACCCTTTGTTTTTGTTCCGATTGATTTGTATGATTGACTAAAAGATAGCATTGTCTGTTCGCTGCTGCCCCTGAACACAGACCAGCATATGGAGGACATGAAATGTCATTTCATAGGCCTGTTTTTTAATCTTGCTCTATAAAGTCAATGCTTTCAGTTAAAGTTGCATGGGAAGGGCACTTATTTAATGAATTGGTAACTTTGTTGGGTGTGTCGTGTCCTGTCTGTCCCCCTGCCCCTGTGTCATCGCCACCCCCTCCCCCCCCCCCCCCCCCCCCCAACTGTTGTCTCCAAAAGGCAGGTCAAAAAATGGAAGTAGACTTGATGGAAGAGCCTGGCAAACTGTTCTGCTCTCAGTATTATATATAAGGGAAGAATGGATTTTGCATTTCAGACTGGTCCTCAGATATTTGATTTCCTGCCACAGTCTTTACTTTTGGCAAATTGATTAATGAAATTCTTTAGTTAATGAAGTGGGGCAGTTTCTTGACTTTTCTTGATTAACTTGATTGCAAGCAGTTTGAAAAGGAGACAGCCACATAGTAATTGTATAGGAGCCATTTGCCAAAATGACTTCTTACCACTTCTGCAAACCAAAAGAAAAATAAGCATACAGCTGGTAATCTCATGGGGTGTGAAAAGTAGGGCCAGATCATAAAGATTCATGGCTATGACAACTGTAGTACCTAGCCATGCCTGTCTGCCTTGATCCTCGAGTGATAGCACTGTTGCAAGTTGTACATCTGAATTGCTTTTTTTAAAAAAAAAAAAAAAGGGGGGGGGAGATGGATTTCTCTGTCATGTCATCCAGCCTGTTTCCTTGTTAGAACAAGGTTGTTCTGCAGAGAACATGATAGCTGAGTCTGCTCCGTTTCTCACAAACGAGGTGTGGTCCTTGGACTTTTGGCAGATTGCCAAAGCAATCCTGGCTTGGTAAATCCTGGATGTCAAGTTATTTGGCACGCTAATGTCTGACACATATACGTTTTACTAGCAGGAAGAAACAAATTATGTGCAAAGCTTAAAATCAAAGGACAAATATGCACAGCTCACTGTTTGGAGGTTGTCAGGGGTTTACTGCATCCAGGAAAAGTTTTTGTGGCTGACCTTTAGTTTCTATATAATGAGTAGCTGGAAAAGAAGTTCTTATTCCTGCTTGAGATAAAGAAAAAAAAAAAAGTATAGTTCAGCTATCAGGACTTTGTCAAGACTCTTAAAGCCAGGCTGCTTTGGAGTTATTTGCAGATGTACTTATTTCAAGAGTAGCGAAGCTACCAGTTTGATTGGAAATAGGTCAATTTCTGGGATTTTTTTTCTTCAGACTTATGTCATTGTATGCTGTGGTTTTGGCTGCACTTCTTTAAAAGCAGTCAGATATTTTGTACTTTTACTGTAGTGTCTTTAAAACTCTTAAAACGGTATTCAAATTTTCTGCGTTCTTAGCTGGGTGCCTATCTTGTTTCTTAACATTTTTCCCTTTTTGGCTTTAGAAGTGTCTAACAGCTGTTTGGCTTCTCTTGGCTTCTGTTTGCTGGATTTACAGGGAAGACTTCTTGGCAATCAGTGGTGCAGCTTGCAAGTGTGAGTTTCTGGCTTCCTGTCCTGCCACAGGTGATGCAAGAGTCTTAGCATATGCAGACAGTGCTTGCTTATTTTATTCTAGGGATGTAGTGGTTGTTTTTAAACTACCCACAGTGTGACAAGTGACTTACCAAGCAAGGGGAGAAGTTACTGCTTAAAACTGCTACTGCTGAAACTACAAAGCCAATCCCTTAACTGTGTGAAACTTCTTGCCCTAAGAGCCGTTGCTGTTCTGGTTATGGTAATACTGTGCAACTGGAGGAGAAAAGTGAGGAAATGATAAAGCAATTCAAGGGCTGATGATGGATTAGAGTGGGGTACAAGCAGATGGAAGTGCC
The DNA here is from genome assembly GCF_964199755.1 of Larus michahellis. Classification (NCBI taxonomy): domain Eukaryota; kingdom Metazoa; phylum Chordata; class Aves; order Charadriiformes; family Laridae; genus Larus; species Larus michahellis. The sequence goes on along the minus strand of NC_133929.1, from coordinate 14,930,352 downwards.
ACAAGAAATGCATCCTGTTGCTGCTTCTGGGAATATCTTAATTTGGAAACTTTTTATAGGAAAATGATGTTGAGGGTGAAGATCCAGGGCAGGAATGTGAGGGTCTGATGCTTCAGCATTGTGTGTTTCCAAGTTCTTTACCTTTTCAGCCCAATTAGTTTAGGGTTTAGCTAAAAGAATTTTGCATTAGAGTAAGTCTTTATTAACCTAGTATCAAACAGGGATGTATGACAGTGGTGTCAGACTAGAGAATGTGAAGGGGTTTTAATTTTGGTCCTCGTACCTGTTGAGGTGCTCTTTGAAGTGTAAATCTCTTGCAGCTGAAGCACAATTTTGCTGAGTCTGTTGGCATCCTGAGCTGTGGATGTGTTTTCCTAATTAGCACTTCTGGTGCCAGCTTTAGGACCTGCAGATGACACTTGCAAGCCTTAATCTTAGGTACTTAACTGTTGATTTGGGGTTTTGGTTTTTTTTTTTTCTCAGTAGTTGAAGGAGGTTAGGGGAGGGAATTAAGTGTTTCTGCTGGAAGGAAATGCTGAGGAGGAAAAGAGGATATGCACTTATAGGGGAAGGACAAGGGAGGATGAGAGGAGAGGGAATTGCTGGTCATGATCCTACAGTGCAGGTGTTAATTTTCAGGGATGTGGTTAGGGCAGAGGGGCTGCTGCATGCATCATGCTTTTACCTGCTGTCTCGGGCAGTGAGCTGTATTGTAAAACTTGGGAGAAGTGAGGAGTGCCTCCCTTCTACTTAGCTGCACTTCAGCTGTTTCCTGGCCCCACACCTGCATGCAAGATAAAAGAACTAAACATGAAAAATTAGTCCCTGTAGGAACAGTAATCTGTTTGTGCAAGACTGCCTACAGAGAAAGACTAGTTGTGGGTTGAAGAGTCTAGACACAACACACAAATAGTGATGAATGGATTTCAGCTTTCTCTGCAGAATGAGTTTAACATACCATACCTTATCAGGTTTTGATTTGACATTAATATTCTGCTAGTTCATTACATCAAGAATAATAGATACACTGCTAAATTTTCTTGGGGTTTTGATGCTTATTAAAAAACATATCTACAGTCTGTGAGAGTTCACCAAAACCAACTTGTATGTATAACTCCTCTCTGAGAACCTCTAGATTTCTCTTCTGTCCTTCTAGAAATAACTGACAAAGGATTTCAGAACAATTTCCTTGATGTGTATTTTATAAATTGCATTGAGTTTTCTTGGGGTTTTTTGTTGTCTTCTCCATCTTCGGCTCACTTCCAGAGGCTTTGAGACGATCTTCTTTGGTTATAGAAAGAACAAACTTAAGGAGGGAGGGGAGGATGGAATTTAATTGTAATCCCGGGCTGTGATTCTACATCACTTTCCTTAGTGCCAAGTTAACTTCAGATCCTCTTATTTCCTCACTTCACTCATGTTTCCTCACAGGGCTTTGTCCCCTCTGTTATACCTATTTGACTGTTAGTGCAGCTGTGCTCTGAACAACATCTGTGAAATGATCCAGCACAGGAGCCTCCCAAATGAAAGTGCACTTTGGCAGGCAATGTAAGCCTTTGTTCTGGTTTAGATTGTAATGGTAGTATATGTTTGAACTGACATAACTGGGTATAATGATGTCTGTCTGAAGAGTTGTAAGGCTTTGTAACTGAGTTTTCTGCCAAGGTGACAGTGACATAGAGCTCCAACTTCTGGTCTTTTTGCAGGATGAGATATGTAGCTAGACTTTTTTTTTTTTGATGTTTGCACTGTCAGTACTATATTTAGTTAATATTCTATGTGTATCACCAGAAAATAAACTCCAATTATATAAACTTAAAAGTGACAGTTTGTCAAAGCCAAAACTTCATGCTAAGTATCTTACCTGGGAGGCAGGAGACTTGTGCTAAGCCCCCTGGGGTTTGCTGGCTGTTTTGAGGTAGGTCTCTCGCTGTCATACAGGAAAACTGGAAAACAATATTGTTTTGTCATGGTATTAAACAGGGAAAAGTCTTAGATTTGAGGGGTTTGTTAAATGGGAAACCTCCCATGACAAACAACTTCTCTTCCATTGCTGTGAAAATCAAATGAGTCTTGCTGAGATAAACAGCTCCTGTGCAGGCACGTCCGCAGCGGAGCCGGGCGATCGCGGCGAAAAGGGGCTTTTCCCAAGCTTTTCTGAGGCGGGGAAAGGCCAGGGCAGTGCAGGGAGCCGACAGCTCGCGCGAGGGCGGCTGACGAGGCAGGGACGGGGCCAGCAGCAGCAGCGGCCACCCCACTCCCACAAAAGGCAGCCCTAGGGAGCGCGAGCGAACAGGATGGGTAGCCATGGCATGGCAGCGCGCGCGAGAAGAGCGCGGAAAGCTCAAGAGGGGAGCTTAGCCATGGTCTCTACCCAGCAGAAAGCTACATCTTCTGTACTTGCCAGAGCAGGTGTATCCACACAGGTAGAGCTCCCATGGAAACATACAGCCCCCCAGGTCTCAGGCTGCAAGGAGTACCGCAAGCTTTCATGGCTAATAGATGGTACAAGGGATGACAGCTGTGTGAGGTGTGACCAGGTGGATGATCTGCTCAGCCTGGTGGCAGAGCTAAGAGAGGAAGTAGAAAGGCCAAGGAGCATCAGGAAGTGTGAGAAAGAAATAGATTGGTGGAATCAGGCTCTGACCTCCCTGAGTAAAAAAAAACTGGAACAGCCACCAAAAAAACCCACCCAAGATAAAGGAGATCTCATACTGTGAGAAATAAGTTCCGGTCCGAATGAAATAGGCTCAGGCAGAATCCTCTGTGAAGCACACTTTTATTCACGTTCTTGCAAGAGCGGGTGACCTAGCAAGTAGGCACACCTTCAGTTCTTGAAACACACCTTTTTATTCCCTAATCCCGGCCAAATTTTTCCCTCCCCTGTTTCCCATTGGTTGGGTACTCCAGGGTTCACAGTCTGTCCGAGGTGCCTAAATTCTTCCTGCATGTCCGGCCTCTGTTTACTTCTCTTTATGCTCCACCTAAAGGGATTATCTGACTAGTTTATTTCTTTCCTTTTTGGTAAAAAATTTGCTCAATGTCATTAGCCCTGGTTAAATGTTTGACTGCCCTTCTAGACACTAATCCAGTAGGAATCGGTTTGTCCTTTTGTCTGTGTGATAAGAGATGTTCTACAAGCCTTTGCTGGAGCCTTAGTCATTCCCTTATCATGCCACCTCTGATGGAAACGGCTTTTCTCCTCTGCAAAAGCAATACCTGCCTTTCTTACAACTTCCCCCTTTCCTTTTTCATAATCTTATTGCTTTTTGCATTTCTAGGGCATGGTTCCATATGAGGCCTCTAGAGCCGACAGCATGATGGTAACATTATTCTTTTTCTTCTTGACAGTTTTTATTTTCTTCTAGATGAAGCATTTTCCCAGGGTATGGGGGAGGGTCTACTTCCATTCGTTTTGTTAGGGCAGTTTCAATTAATCGTTGAACTAATCCTCGCACACAGGGAATGATACAGCATCCTGCAGCCACTAACATTCCCGCTACCATTATAAGAGAAGTCAGTATTGATACCACCCTACCTTTCCATTTCCCAAACCAGGAATCCAGCCAACCTGTCAGTGAGGTGCCTATTCCAGAGCTCTCAGCTAACTCATCAGCTAGAGTGGTGAGCCCTTGAAGGGCTTTAGTTATAGTACCATCTGGAGCTGTATCGTTTGGGATGAAGGTACAGCACCGATTCCCTAACATTACACACACACCTCCCTTCTCCGCTAAGATCATGTCCAGGGCGATCCTATTTTCCCATGCCATTCGGCTGGTTGCATCCAATTGTTCAGCTATTCCTTTTACTGCATCCCTGGTATAATTAATAAACCTCTGTTGGTTATAGTGAATATAATTTACCCAATCTACATTTTTGTTTATAGTTACCCACCAGAAAAAGGACAGATTTGAATCCTGCTCCTGTCTGATTCCTTGCTTTGTGTTCATCTGGGACTCCTCTAGGGACTCCAATGGGATCTATATATATCCGTTCATCAAAGGATACACCCACACTTCCTTTTACTCTATTGCCTGAGCTCAGGGTTCCTGTTCCTTTGTCAAATGCTAGGGTGAATGGTATTGCCAATTGTACCATTCCACATGTACCTTTCCAGTTAGCCGGCAACACAGATCGCAAGGTCTTCCCTCCACAATACCACCAGAGATCCGCCCGAGGCACTCGTATCGCTGAGTAGTTTCCTTTTACATCCTTGGTCCCATTCAGAGTTTCAGTGCACAGGGTAAATTCCCCCCACAGGTTTGGCAGCATTCACACCCTGCCGTGAGAGGCACGCTGGATGGTTACCAATTGCTGTGGAAAATGCTGGTGGCACTTTAACATCTCTAGACTCCAAGGCAGGAAACAGTAAGGAAAGTGAATGACAAGTCTCATTTCCCCAGGCGGTCTTTTCTTGGTATAATGCTATCATACACCACATCCCTACGGAATCTTTCCTCCACCCTAAGGGAAAAGGGACGATCTGTGCTGTGGGCCTTCCTGAGGCACAAGCATAGCAATTGCTTTGGTTCAAACTACTAACAGTATATTTTACCCATTCTACCCAAGCATTTGTCTCGCCGTGCCCTGTCTCAATCCCAAATGTTTGTCTAAGATCTTTAATCTCAGTAACCGTTACCAAAGCCGGATCATTCGGTGGTTCCCACTGTTGTATTACTGGGAGTTTAGTAGTCATAGTTGTCCCTTCTGCTTAACTGCTATTTTCCAGTATGGCTGTTCTAAATCTTCCCCTTGGATCTCTTCCAGACACATCTGCTCCTATTCCATATATTAGGTTAGCCGTATCATCCCCCTGGGTTATAGTTATCAACAGAGGATTACATTCAAAAAGGCCACACTGTGGGGAAGGTGATCCTTTGTAAAAATGTATTTTCTTTTTGAGAGGGTACTAATAAGAAGGCTTGATCCACTTGTCATCAACGGCCCACCCTCCAATTTGGGTGGTCCACCACACTTCACTCCATCGGTCACAAGGTGCAGCCTCGTGATATCCCTCTGCGACCCTACAAATTTCTGGGCACAGGTAACTGTTTTCACCACTCAACCATCTTTGGGCCTCTAGATTCCCACACTTCAGTACTTGACAGGCATCAAAGCGTACAGTCTGTGGGGTATCTCCTTTAGTGATATTTATGATAAGCCTAACCGGGTAATCTGGGTGTGCACTTTGTAGGTGATCTGGGCGTACACTCCAGCTTCCTAGTGGGAAGCTCAACACCGCCCCTATGACCAGTAACATCGCAAAATGCTTCTTAAAATTCATGGTGTACACAGATTTATATCTCCCAACTGGATCATCCCGCCCTAACCCATGGCTCACTGTCTCTTTAGGGTTACTCGCAGCGGGCTGTCAGTAGAATGTACAGTCCACTGTTCTACCGGATCTGTTGGCGGGGGTTCAACTGGTCCTTTGAGTAGAGTGTAGCGAGTCCAACCCCTGTTGGCCGTCCTCACTGCAGTCTCAGTCGTCAGTAACACTTGGAACGGGCCTTCCCATTCTGGTTGGAGCTTGGTTTCCTTCCAGGATTTGATCAAGACCCAATCTCCTGGTCGGAAGGCATGGACTGCAAATTCCAGTGGTGGAGTTTGGGCAAGATAGTCCTTTATCTCTGAGAAGAGAGAAAGAAGATGACAACCCCAGTATACAGTTCTTAAGAAACATATCTTTAGTTTCAAAAGTGGGCAAGTCTTCTCTGTTACCCATATAAGGTAGTCCAAAAAGCATCTCATAGGGCGAGAGACCTGTATCTTTTCTAGGACAAGTCTGGATCCTCAACAGTGCTATTGGTAAACATTTAGTCCATGGTAATTTGGTTTCTAAAATCAGTTTCGACAATTGTCTCTTAATGGTCTGGTTCATCCTCAACTTTTCCTGATGATGGGGGATGCTGGGGATATGAAATTCCCACACTATCCCTAAACTTTCCACAATTCCTTGAAGGATTTTAGAAGTAAAATGACTGCCCTGATCTGAGTTTATAGTCTCCACTAACCCGTATCTGGGAATAATTTGTTCTAGTATTATCTTAATTGCCCCTGCTGCAGTAGCTGACACCAAGGGGTAGGCTTCCACCCATCCAGTAAGGCGGTCCGCTAGGACTAAAAGATCTTTTAGCCTGCCTGTTGGTGGTAGTTCAGTGAAGTCTACCTGTATACTTTGGAACGGTCTCAAGCCGGGCTCTCTTCCTCCTGAAGGTTGCTTTCTCAAGGCTCTCTTGTTTACTGTCTTACAAATAATACATCCCTCACAAATTTGGCTATTGTGTATATGCCAAAGCATCTGTACTTCCACAAAACTATTCGCACGTTGCATGCGTTCCCCAATGGCTTCCCTGTTGTAACACTGTCACTATTTCTCACATTGTTTGTTGACCATTTCCCTTCCGTCAGGCAGAATCCATTTACCACATTTCTCCACTGCCCCTGCTTCTGTCATTGCTTCTCCTGCCCCAAGGCCCCCTCTTTTGCCACCTTGTCTGCTAATCTGTTTCCCCTTGCGGTAATTGAATTGCCTCTCTGGTGACCTTTAACATGTAAAGCTGCTATCGCACTTGGTATTAATATATTAGCTAACACCTGCTTTGTGAGTTCTTAGTGTAAAAGTTCTTTCCCTTTGCTATTTACTAGTCCTCGTTCTCCCCAAATTTTACCAAAGGTATGCACTACCCCAAAGGCATAACAAGAGTCTGTATAAATTGTTCCTTCCCCTTTCTCCAATTAATTTTAGTGCCTGGTTTAAGGTATACATCTCACATGTTTGAGTAGACCATGCACTAGGTAATTTTTCAGATGCTTTTACTTGTTGGTGTCGCGTTAAAAGGACTGTAGTTTCGATATTTGTCTGCCAGAGTCCCAGGACTTTCACTGATTTACTATCAGAGTCCCACCAAAGGACTTCCACTGAAGCAGATTCACAAATAATCAAAATTAGTTACTTTATTGAGAGCGGCAGTCGCAGATTCGAGATTGCCATTGATAAATTCACTGACTACAATAGCGCTAATTACTTAAGGTTAATATTGCTAGCAAAAATAACGATAGTACAACAACCCGGGGTAACATTCACCAGGGGGTGAAAGGCGCAGCGCTTACCCAGAAAGGCGTCCCTGCCTGGGGTGGAGGGAGAGAACACAGCCCGTCGACTGGTCCATCAGGTATCAGGTTTCTTCTCTCCCAGTTTAACAGTCGTTTTCTCCATCCTTTTATCCCCAAAATGACGAGGTTTCCCTCCCCTAGGTGACATGTAGTATGATTTGGGTGGAGAGACGAGTGCTATAGTCATATATGTTTAGCGTGATCTCTAAAATCTTCATTAGCATATACAGGGGTGTCAACTTTAATATGCATTTCACAGGTAATGAGGCAAAGGTCAATTACCGGGCATGGTAGCCTCTCAAGGAAACAGAGCGCTACACAAGGTCTCTGTTATCTTGATTTTACTGTCTCTGCTGATGAAAAGCAGGGCTGTCCTGGCTCCCCAAGACTACCCCGTTATTTATGTATCCTGTGATAGCCGGACAAGCCTTCACTCCCCTGGGTTGCACAAGAGATAGCAAAGCCAGTCTTAATTGCTCTTTGAGCGCAGAGACTTCACCTCATTATCCAAATTCCACAGTTGACTCACTCCATGCACCACCGCATATCCATTACACCTCTTTCCTTCTATCACTCTTGAAGAACCGTCTACGAACAAATGAAGACCCCCAGACAGGGGTTCTTCCCTTAAGTCAGGGCGTATCTTAGTCTGGTACTCAATTACATCTATGCATTCGTGTGTAAGTTCTTCATCCTTTGCCTCTATTTTTTTCCACAAAAAGCTCGCTGGGTTAAGGCAAGGGCTGGCAGTTAAAATCGAATCATCCTTTACAATTAAAATTCCTTCATACTTCAGTATTCTTGAATTGGTTAGCCGTTTTCCCGTGGTTTGGGCTAAAATGATTTTTACTTGGTGAGGGGTGCTAACTTCTATTATTCCCCTGGCCACCCTCGGGAGAGCAGATCTAGGAGTTCAGATAAATAGGCCACTGGGTGCCGCTTATCCCCCCCACTCTTGAGTTCCTAACACAGCCCCTTTGTCTACAGTTACAAATAGTTGAAAAGGTTTCTCCAAAGAAGATAAGGCTAAAACTGGAGCTCTGATTAGGCTCTGTTTTAAATCTTCCACTAAATCCTCCTCTTCTTCTGTCCAAACTAATACATTCGGTTCTTCAGCTAACACTTTGGAATATAGTCCTTTAGTCTTTTGAGCATACCCCTCTATCCACAGTCTGCAGTACCCAGTCAGCCCCCCAAAATTTTCTCAGTTCCCTCTTGGTCTTTGGCAGAGGTAAGTCTACTATTCCTTTGATCCTCTCAGGATTTATAGGATTTATTTTTCGACTCCCTTCACTGACTAGATGTCCCAAGTACTTCACTTCTGTTTCCACATATTGCAATTTTTTTTTTTTTTTTTTGAGACCCTCAAACCTTGCTGTCCCCAAAAGTTCAGTAACTCATTCGTGGCTTCTTTTACCCTGCCTTCTTCCTCCCCGGATACCAATAAGTCATCCACACACTGAAGCAGGGCTACTCCCGATGGAGGGCTGAATTGTTCAAGCACTTGTTCTAACGCTTGCCCAAACAAATTAGGGGATTCTGTAAATCCCACAATGATAACACCCTACTGGTGAACCTCGAGCTGCTGGTAGGAGTGGTCGGGGCAGTCCTCTTCCCCTGTTATTCACCCCTCTTCCTCGCCCCCAAGTAACAGTCTAAGGGGTCCCACTTTGGGGATTCAATTTCTTTGTCGATTGAAACATCACCGACAGTCTGGGCTGGGAACATATAAAATGGATTTGGGTGTCCCCGAATCCTGAATCTATTCATCTTGACCCAGCAAAAAGCATATTCACCTTCTTCTGATTCCTTATTATTCCTTATTATTCACATACATGTTTAAAGTCTGACAGACCCAGTCTTCATCAGATCCAAATTTGGGCCAAAATACACTAGGAGGTCTTATGGGTTCTTTGGTCCAAACAAATGCAAATGCAAACATGTTCCCCCGGGACACCCTGAAGATTTCCCACGATGGACACGGGACCCCTAGGGATGTCCCCAGGATCCCCCCCCAGACACCCCTGGGATCCTCTAAGACAGACACAGGACCCCCTAGGACACCCCTGGGACCCTCCCCAGGATGTCCACAGGGTTGATCCTCCTCAACCAAGGGGAAGTCCTCCTCTTTCCCCTGTTACTTTCTCCAAAGTCTGTGACTCCTGAGGGCTGGGCCGAGCAGTAGAGACTGAAGCAAAGAAGGCATTCAGTAACTCTGCCTTCTCCGCATCCTCCGTCACCATGGCCCCTGTCTCATTCAACAGTGGGCCCACAACTTCTCTAGTTTTCCTTTTGCCTCCAATATACTTGTGGAAGCCCTTCCTGTTGAGCTTGACATCCCTGGCCAGGTTTAATTCCAAGGAGGCCTTGGCTTTCCTTGTTTCATCCCTGCACGCTCTGGCAGCATTCTTGTACTCTTCCCCAGTGGTCAGCTCCTTCTTCCACTTACTGTAAACTTCCTTCTTCCACTTGAACTTTTTCAGAAGCTCCCTGCTCAACCATGCAGGTCTCCTGCGTCCATTGGCCGATTTCTTTCTCTTAGGGATGCACCGATCCTGAGCTTGGAGGAAGTGGTCTTTGAATACCAACCAGCTCTCTTGAGCCCCCCTTTGCCTTCCAGAGCCCTAGCCCAAGCAGTTTCTTGAAGAGGTCGAAGTTAGCCCTCCTGAAATCTGAGGTTGTAATTTTACTTCTTGATGTTTTGTGCTTGGTACCTATGATCCTGAACTCTATCATTTCATGATCACTCCAACCTAGGGTGCCCACAACCTTAATGATGGGTCTGACAAATTTGGTGGCCTTCTATGATGGGGCTACAGCGTTGGTGGATAAGAGGAAAGCAACTGACATCATTTACCTGGACTTGTGCAAAGTGTTTGACACTGTCCTGCACGACATCCTGGTCTCTAAATTGGAAAGGCATGCATTTGATGGATGGACCACTCGGTGGATAAGCAACTGTTTGGGTGGCCGCACTCAAAGGGTTGTGGTCAACAGCTCAATGTCCAAGTAGAAACCAGTGATGAGTGGTGTTCCTCAGGGGTCTCCTGCGGAGACCTTATAGCCTCCTTCTAATACCTAAAGGGGGCCTACAGGAAGGATGGGGAGGGACTCTTTATCAGGGAGTGTAGCAGTATGATGAGGGTAATGGTTTTAAACTGAAAGAGGGGAGATTTAGATTGGATATTAGGAAGAAATTTTTCACTGTGAGGGTGGTGAGGCAGTGGAACAGGTTGCCCAGGGAAGTTGTGGATGCCCCATCCCTGGGGGTGTTCAAGGCCAGGCTGGATGGGGCTTTGAGCAGCCTGGTCTAGTGGGAGGTGTCCCCGCCCATGGCAGGGGGGTTGGAACTAGATGATCTTTAAGGTCCCTTCCAACCCAAACCGTTCTATGATTAAAATAAAACCTACTGAGATTAAGTTAGTTTAGTTTTTTAGGAAGGAATTTATGCGTTTTTCAGCCATACTTGCAGCATTTGTTGATTCCAACTTTAAAAGAATATCAGTTCAAAATAGGGAGGATATTTGATCATCTTGTTTTTCTTATCTATTAATGACTTACACCTGCTTTTTTCCCCAGTTATTTGTAGTAGATGTCCAGAATGGTCAAATTACCAAGATTCCTATTCTGAAAGATCGTGAACCCGGCATGGTGAACCAGCAGGGTTGTGGTATTCATGCCATTGAGCTCAACCCCTCGAGGACCCTTCTGGCCACAGGCGGAGACAACCCCAACAGTCTTGCAATTTATCGTCTGCCTACACTGGATCCTGTCTGTGTGGGAGATGTAAGTGGGAGTATTTGGGGAAAGTGGGAAAGTTTATTCTGTCACTTACTACTATGAAGTGTTTAAGGTCAGAGCAAGGTTAAGGTTTGTGAGTCTTGTAATGGAGAGTGACTTTCTGATAGCTTGAAAACATTCCTGATTGTTGTCTTTTTTGACAAGATATCTTAAATATGCGTGAGTCCATAAACATGTGAGATGATTCTCAGGGTTCCGAGTCAGACTACTTCTTCACCCTCATTCAGGTCACCTTCAGATTACTTTTAAGCATTGAAAATTTGACAAAGTCTTAACTGTTGAAGTCTAACTGTGGTGATGATCTCTGAAACTAGCTTTAGTGAAAAAGCTCTTTTGGGAAATTGAAAAGATGATGTGTGTTGTTCAAATTTCCCCTTCTCCAGTGCAGCTTATGTATGTATTATTTCAGAGATGGAACTTGGCTTTGAGGATTAGTTCTAACCCAGTGGTTTATGGCAGTTTGATAGACTTCGCTACTGCTTATATTTCTGAAACATCATGATGCCTTTTTAAAATAGCCAGGCTTAAAAAGAAAAAAAGCTGAAATTAGTATAGTGCTGTTCCGTAAGCACTTCTCTCCCATTTCTCCTTTTTGATTCAGGACTTCACATAGATGTTAACTACAACAACAGAGGTCAGGTCAGGGTTTCTGCAGTAGCAGATAACCAGCTGGAGAAAGGTTTGACTCTGAAGATTTGTATGACTCGTTATTCATTTGCGTGCTGCTGTGACTCTGCAGCTTTTCAAACGGAACTAGAGCCTCGTGGTCTCTTTCTCCAAGTCTTTCACCTGCTAAAGAAAAGATTCTTGAAGTCATAGTCTTGAAAAATTAATCTGTAGGTCATATATTGTAAACATAATGTTTTGGTTACTTCTTATAGTAGGGACGTGCATTTGAGGAAAAAGTATATAACTACTTTACAGAAGTAAAGACTGCTGCTCTCAAAATGGAAAACCTAACTTCTTAGAGTTGAAATCAATTTGTCCTTGGTCAGAGACCTGTGTTTCCATCACGTAATTGCTCTCTATTAATTATACACTTCAAAATTAAAAAATGTTAAAATTACTGTTAGGTACTTAAACTGCTCCAGCTTGATGTTAGGTACTTAAACTGTTCCAGCTTATTTGTACGTTTTAATGTAGGTCTGTCCTTCTGAGTTTGTACTAAACAAAAAAAATAAATAATTGAAAATCAAAGCAAAGAATACTTGACTGCTTTGAGACCACTCTAGAATATAATGGCACAGAAAAATCTTTTTTTTTTTTTTTTTCTTTTAGGATGGACATAAGGACTGGATATTTTCAATTGCATGGATCAGTGATACTATGGCTGTTTCTGGTAAAATAAATTTTTAATTTTTTTTTCCACAGAATTTTATACTGATGTACAGCACTTAATAGGTCTAAGGGAAGCACCTTTATCAAAACATTTGAAACCACTTGGAACTACTTTGCCTGTTTAAATCATTCTTGGTCTTAGTACAGTGCTTTGCTTTGTTTTATTTGTAGGGCCCTGGTCTAGATTTATTTTATTTTATTTTCTAGTATTAGAGGGAATACTACTGTCTTTATGGTAGGTGTTGCCATGAGAGGGTGTCTAAACACAGTGAGTTAAAGGGAAGGATTCCACACAAGAAGAATTTCAAGAGGGGTGTTGTTATCAGTTAATAACTTTGGAATACAGCAGAGCAGTATTGGTTTCCTGAAATCCTGTGAAAGACTGATTAATGAAAACTCAGTTTGTTTTATCAAGATATCAGTAAAGTCATGTGTGCGTGTGTGTGTGTATATATATATATGCATGCATACTAGAGCAGTTAATCTAGAAGGCTGTAATAAAAAAGGTCAGTAACTGACTTTTTAGTAACTAGTTGGATAATCAGTGTAGCTTAATAAAATATTGCTTAACTTCGGTAAAGGCAGCAATACTAGTATGCTGTTGCATTAATATAGTAGTTTACTGTCTTTCTGTGCTGACAGGGCGTAGTATTCCATACAGGGAGGTGTCAAACTGCAGGTGACAGAAAATCGTAACAGTCTCGTATAAAAATCAAATGCTCGAATTGTTAGTTCAGGAATATTTTTTCAAAAAACAAAAAGCTAATCCTGGAGTTTGATTTTGAATTTAATATAGAAGTTGATCCTTGCAACTCTCCAACCCAAATATCTGTGTTTTTTTAAAAAAAAATAAAAATACATTGTGTAGGGAAGAAATTGAGGTACACGTCAAATCTGTCAGGGCTGACTTAAATGGAAGTGAGTTGCCTAAACACCAGAAGGGATGGGTATAGGACCTTGGATTAAGTCTGTGTTGATCTATGAACCAAAGACATTCAGCTTTCTACATCTAGTGTTGTTACTCTTATTGATTCATATTTTTGGATTATTATCTTCAAATTCAGTAGAAAAATAAAATGAGTTCTTTCTTGTTTGGCTTCAGTTCCTGTGTTACGTTCTTTAAACAAGAGGTTGCATGGGTTTAAAAAAAATAACTTTAAAAATAGATTTGATACAAATTGGTACAAATTGTGATTTGAAATAGCTGTTTCTGTTCAGTTCATAAATGTGCGTGTACATATCCATAAGCATACTGGCAGAAATCAAATGATCCGAAACTGGTGTAAACCCAACTGAGTTTTCTTGGAGATTTTTCTACTGGCTTAACAGATTCTGTCAGTCTTAGCCTTGGTAAGCCAGGCTGAACACGTAGGCTATTCAGTTGCCTCTGAGTTTATTCTGTGTGTGAATCTTTAATGGTGATTGTTGTACAGGATTGTGGGGTTTTGATGCATCCTAATCAGTTTGAAAACAGATGAGGTGATCTAGCTGCTTGGAAACCACATAGACAAAACAGTTGACAATGAGTTCACAATGTTATGAACTTTACAGCTCAGTAAAATCATTATTTTGTTAATTAATATATAGGCACCAATAGTGCGTTCAGTTAGATTAAATTAATAGTATCCTTTCTTTCTTTCAGACCCTATTGTTTATTGCAGCTCCTTTTTTTAAAAATAATGGGAATTATGTATATGTGAAATGCTGTTATGGACTATTTATTCAGGTTCCCGGGATGGTTCAATGGGTCTCTGGGAAGTCACAGAGGATGTGTTGTCCAAAAGCGATACCAGACATAATCTCTCTAAAGTTCCTGTCTATGCCCACATAACACACAGGGCTCTGAAGGATATCCCCAAGGAGAACACCAATCCTGACAACTGCAAAGTCCGAGCATTGGCTTTCAACAATAAGAACAAGGTCAGTAAGATAAGCAAGACAGTTGAGAAGTCCTAAAACTGTCCATATGTATTAGAAAAAGAAGAAAGTAATCTAAATCAAAAATACTGGAGAAGCAACCTGATTCCTCCCCCCCCAAATCCTTTGGCATCTTTCTCATATAAGATGGTCATCTTTATCTGCTATGTCTGCTTCTGCCCCAAGTGCTTGGAGAAGTCCAGTAGAGAAAAAAAATCATATATTTTCAGAAGGAACAGTTTTCCTGTGGGTTTGATTTTTAGACTTGCACCCTAAAGGGGGCAGACAGGGAATGTTTACAAGAAGCAGATAAAGCACCAAAATGCCTCTTTCAGCTTGAATCCCACTCTTAAGTGCTCTTGCTGCTTTCCTTCATCTTTTGTGAAGACCAGCTAACATCCAGTCAGTTGCTGTTTTGATGGCTGAATTGTTACTGGATTGCTCAGCAAGTGAGGTGACTGACATGCAGGACAGGCACCCCGGTGCTTGCTTTGGTGTTATTTTGTTGGCGTTTGACAAACAGTAAATGTTAACCTCCCCCATGCTGATCTCTTGTTATTATTGTACTGGGGCAAGTGGGAGTAGCAATTCACCCCCCTGCTAATTTTCTTTCTGCCCTCAAAGAACAGAGAAGGTCTGAAGCAAAGGCAGGTGTGCTATCAGAAGCACAGTGCTGCTGCAGGCTTTATTTTTCACTGTAGCTGTTAATTATTCCTCTGTGATGGAGACTTGGTGTAGCTTTTTCAGTAGAGTATTGCTTGGAAAGGAATGCTTACTTCAGGGTCAGAATCAGTGTGGGAGCTGCTGTAGAGAATTGCCAACCCCAGATTGCACTGTTTAAAAATTCATTATTTGTCTAACAAGATCTACACTTTTGAAAGTTATTTTTGGTTATTTACTGTTTTATTAATTCATATTCTACCTGGCACATTTGTGCTATATTGTGTTCTATCATGATCAATATAAAATGAAAATTGATCTTGATAAGCACATAGAGGATTATGGATGAGTTCAATCTGGAGTATGCAGCCTGCCTAGTAGAGAGTGTGAGTTTGTAAGGACATCTACAATACAGAAACTAACTTTTTTTTTTTTTTAAATAGGAACTGGGAGCTGTGTCCCTAGATGGGTATTTTCATCTTTGGAAAGCAGAGCACACACTATCAAAGGTGTTTTTCTGTTTGTTGGTGTAAAATTTCAAAAATTGCCTAGCCGTTAAGGCTGTTTGCTGTTCTTCATCTCCTTTAAATGCTTGAAGAAAGAGAAAAGCTTTATGTAAAATGAAGTGTCCTAAAAATTAGAATTTGGGGAGAGAAACTTCCCACTCCCCTTATTTTGGAGGGTGAGAGGTGTTCTTAACTTTCTGCCAGTTCTGGGTGAGCTGAAGTGAACTGTTCCATAGAGTATGATGGATACTTGATTAGCAGTGTTCATAAAGGAAGTTGCGCTTATTTAAGTGTAGCTGCAGATCAAACCCAGAAATGTCTATGCTAGTGTATGATATGAGGTAAGCTTTTTCATCTGAGAGCTGATGTCTGTGTATACCTGCCGAAGAAATAACAGCAGCTTAGAAAGATGTAAAACAACTTATCAAAATGTTCTTTGCATAATATTTAGCTTCAGCCTTTATCATCTCAGCTTGGTTCAGATAAGGCATCCAATCTCCTTCGGGTTTTCTATTTCTCTGGGTCAGGTTGTTGCTTTTCTCTTAAAGTCCTATTGTGATGAACTTATTTTTTAGCTGCATTTTGTTTTTTTTTTTCACTGCAGCTTCCTTGAACGTAGCTTACAGAATTGTTCTACTAATGTTTTGCTCTTTTCTCATAACGTGTTGATTTGTCTTTCCTCTGTTTCCAGTTACTTTCCACAAAGTTGCCATACTGCAGGGAGAATGTGTGTTTGGCTTATGGTCAGGAGTGGTCAGTGTATGCAGTAGGATCACAGGCACATGTCTCCTTTCTGGATCCCAGGCAGCCTTCTCACAATGTTAAATCCATCTGTTCCAAAGAACGAGGCAGTGGTAAGAAATTTATCAAAGGGTGCTTCAAATGGTTTGCTTGCAGAAGTAGCTATTAAGACTGCAGTAAGATAAGCTTTTAATAAATAGGAAGGGTTTTTCATGTGATAGACTAAATCATTAATAGTACATATAGGTTTTGCTTTTATGACAGTATTCCTTGAGCAACCAACAAAGCAAACTTAAAAGCAGCTCTGAAATCTAATGATAGACAACATTAGTGCTTTTATGATCAACTAAATTGTACACCATCCAAATATTACTGAACTTTTAAAAGTGTGTGTTCTACTTAATTTTTTACTGTGTCTTATTCTGTTTCACTTCACCTCAAAGCAAATCCAGTCTTCATACCACTATTAATACTGTCTATTCTTGTGTTTTTCTCTGGGAACAGGAAAAAAAAGCATGTTGTCTGCTCTGTGCTATCGTATTGGGAGTCTGTGCTGTGAGTGAATGCTTGCTTTGTAATTTTAAAGCCACGAGTGAGACTATTAATTTTCAATGTGTATTTATTTGCTTTAAATATACAAAAGCTCACTCTTAAAAATTAAAAAAAAAAAAAGAAAAAATTTTGCAGATTTGAGTGCTGTTTTCCTCTTCTGATGTGGATGCAGTATGTCCAATTGAACCTTACACCAGGGCCAAGTGTGAGGGCTTGCAGGGTGCATGATCCCATAAGCTTTTTCCCATACCCTTTATTTTCAAGCATGAGAAGGCACTGAGCTGTGATGCCCACTTTAAACCATATTAATCCCAGACTAATAAGTTGCAGTCCTTATTTAGCTTGGCTCTGTGCATCCATCTCTTCATTGGGCAAGTTATCAAAAAGAGAGTGCATATAGGCAAGGATTAGGAAAGTTTTATTTATGTGGTTACCGGAGTTTGAACAGTGCTGTCTAGATAAATGTCAGGGTCTGCTGCTTTCAGATACGGGAGAAGCTTCTATAATATGAGAAAAGGTGCTTCACCAGCTCACGTTGTCACCTGAACACCTTACCAGCAACAGCCCTTGTCCTGACCCACTGTCAGTGAGGGCTCTGTGGAGGTCCTGACACTGTCACCTTTCAGTATCATAGGGAAGAAATACCAAGACACTGGAGTGTGGCGCCCAGCGGCAACTGGTGGCTGAAAGCTTCTGCCTTGAGTATGTGATCATTCCTGCTGGGGGGATGATATATGTGTAGGTAGTATTTCTGGGGCACTAGTTCATGTCTGGAGAAAGCCTTTTTGTTCAATACTGTTTCCTGTTCTGCATAGTAGGCAGACTTTTTTTTTTTGGCATGGTGGTGGAGGCACTTAAGTACTATTAATTCCCAAGATACCAAGTGTTTCAGCTTTCTGTTGATCTCACTGGGACTTGGAGCGGTGCAGCACCTCTAGAAAGTAGGCTGGCTGTTGATATGCAGACTAAAATCTGGGTTGACTTTTAAGTGTTTTGAAGTGTTACCTGAATATGCTTTCAGCTTCCAAATGCACCTGCTGAATGTGGTAAGTCCACATCAACTTCAGATCATTAATGTTGTATACAAAAGCAGGTCAGAGTAAGGTTGTCACTTAATGAGGTCAGAGTAAGGTTGTCACTTAATGAGACTGGAACTGGGACTGGTTTTTACCTAGTGTAACCCTGTCTGCCCTACATGAGAAGGTAGCTAATGCTTTTTAGTGCATCTTGTAAGTGTTGCTTTTCTTAGTAGCTGTGCAGGGAAGTGCAGGCCCTGGACTCTAATTCTTGATCTGCAAGAGCAACTGCTTTCTGCTTGGCTGGCATGCAGTGCTATGTTGTGTGCCCTTGACTTCATATCCTGAAGGCAGCAATGTAAACATAGTGGACAGAGCTTGTGCAGCACAGACTCTGTGCCTACTCTGTATAGGACATGCTACCGTGTCTTCATTTCCTTCTGGGATATGTGAAGCCTCCCTGCCTCTCAGGAGTAGGACTCAATTTGCTGACCCAAATAGTCCAGGTCCACAGGTGGTAGAGTGCTGGGAATGTAGGAGAGCTTACCATGATCGGTTCTAGGCACAGACTATGCTTTTAGTTTGATGGGAATGATTAATCTGAGGTAATTCAGCCCCTTAAGAGCCAATTTGAAGTGCTGTTCTTGAAAGCCTGTTTTAAACATCCTCTTAGTAGCGGGTACATTACAGATTCCTTCAGTTAATTTTTTTTTATTAGAGAAAGATCCACAGTTGTTCTGCATTTTATAGCTTTTTATTAATAAACTGCATTGAAAAGTATATGCTATCTGCTTTTGTACTCCATCACCTGTTTCTGTTAAGTGTTCTGTTGGGTTGCTTGTCAAGAGTGTTTTTGGAGCAAAAATAGGAGGAGGGTCCCCTCTTGTGCCTTTTTCCTCTTATCCAAGTGACTGCTCTTGCTGATTGCAGACAGCTTAAAGCTTTCTGCATGTATTTGTCAGAGCCAGGCCCTTGTAATGGAGGGGGAGAAATGTCTCCAACTTGCTCACATGCATTTGTAGTTCTCCGAATTAAAGTAGAGATTCTTATATGAATCTAGTAAATCTACTTCAGCAGGTGTGAGACTTGCACAGTGGTTTCCTATCTATTAAGCCTGCAGTCAAGACTTCACCTCTCATCTGGAGCATGACTATATGGCCTTGCCTGTTCTAAGCATGCGTCACAGATGCTGGCGCCTGTGGATGTAACATCAGGTTGCAGAGGTGGAAGGATGAGGATGTGTTTCTAGTTAGAACTCTGTACAATGGGAAAGGGGGGAAACTCCCTGTCTGCATCTACATCTCTTGGATGTCTGCAGTCACGTGTCCTGCTGGGTGTATTCCAGTATGTTACAAGTTTTGTGATGTCACGCTTGGTACAGTGACAGCAGTTGGCATAACTCACTCTTTTCCCCTCCTGTTTGAATGATTGTTTAGGCTGTAATTCAGTGGTACTTTAAAGGGGGCTTAAAAAGCCCTAGAGTTTATAAGCTGGTGTCATGTTGTGCAGTAAGGAAAAGCATAGATGTGGTGGGATTTAATCTGCGTAGAAGAGTTGTTTGGGGTAGAGTGCTTACACAGAACAAACCTTTTGCACAATAGAGATGAGATGACAGGACACTTTGCAAATTGCAAATTCCTACATACAGAATCTCCCCAAGACTATTTCCAAGGGATCCTTGTTTAGCTGAGGCTTCAGACTTAGATTTAGTGAAAACAAAATGTACTCCTTTTACTCAATCTAATAGTGTAACTGAATTGTGCTAGAATGTTTTGTTTGGACTGAAAACTTGTAGCTTCCCATGTAATGGTGTAACATGGTGGTGCTTGGGTTGTAGGATTCTTAGTCTGTTTTCATTGCTGGGTGAAGGGCTAAAAGTGCCAGCTACAAAGAATAAGGTGTGCTTGTATGAGACTACTTGAGCAGGAATGGCTTCAAAATTATTTCAGAGCCTGATCTATCTTAGCAGCAAAGTGACTAATGATTATTATGGTTATGCTTGCTTACAGCTAGCCTGTTGATCAGCAAAATGCACTTAGTGGCAGCTGGGACGGTAATTTTTCTCACATAGTCACTTATTGCAGCTTGGCAGGTAGCTAGATAGAGTGTAAGATCATTGGAGGAAACCAATGTGATGTTCTTTCCGCTGTCTGTTGCCATGTACTCGCTCATGGTGTGTTCACTTAGAGGCTTGTAGCAGACAGAACAAAGCTGCTGTTGATCCTAAATGGCTTATGATCTTTGCTTATCTGGCAGAGCTGGGGCCTGCTGAGAATGAAGCTTCTTACTATGTGTCATCAGTGTAGCTGATGGCCTCAGAGAAGGGAAGTAGTATATGTAATTGAAGCTGCTGTTTCAATAGTATGAATGGGATTTATCTGCATTGTTCCATAGCAGTAGGGAAACTTATGTGTTGTGGAGAATACTAGTAGGTAGTTCCTCTTAAAGAAAATATTAGACACCAAGCAGCAGCACTGCAGAGCCAAAGCATCCATCTTCCTTACTGCATTGTATGTCCCTTCTCTGTTTGACAGGTATTCGATCGGTGAGCTTCTATGAACACATCATCACAGTGGGAACAGGGCAAGGTTCCTTATTATTTTATGATATCAGAGCCCAGAGGTTCCTGGATGAAAAGCCCCCATGTGCCTGCTATGGACAGAAGCAGAAATTAGGAGGCAGTGAAATTTTGAAGTTGACTACTGGGAAAGGCTGGCTGGTGAGTAGCTTGTAGGAGACCCTTTGCACAGGAGTGCCATAGGGCTTGAAACAGTTCTTTTTGTAGTAATGGGAGCTATTGTATGAAATGCGACCTAGTAAAACAGTGATCATGTAACCAATAACTGTAATCATGAAAAGCAAGAAGTACTGCAGAATTGTTTTCTACAAAAGCTTTATGAAAGGATATTGAACGGTTGGTTGCTTGAGCGTAAGGCATGCTGACTACTTTTCTTATGCATTGATTCATAAATTAACTAGATTTTATATCTTTATATTTTTAAATGTAATCTAACTTCTAGTTTTTTAGAACCTCAAATGCAAAATACATTGTCTTCCTTTAAAAACGTGGTACTCTAAGAGTGATTTAATCTAATTGTGTGCAATTTTAAAACTGTCTTTCTGAGGTAATGCCATGGCAGGCACTTGAGTTCAATTTCCTGTATGTTATCATAAAGCAGTTAATGGCTTTGTCTAACTTCTCTATCTTTTGTATCATTGTGATGTAACTTTAAAAACTAATGAAACTTGATATCTTCCCTACCCTTTATCTCCTCCCCCCAATGTTTGGTCCAAATGGTCTCAGGAAAAGGTTCAGGGCAACTCTGGTATTTTCAAGTTGATCTATCTAAAGCTTCAGGGAGTATTAACAGAAAAGATCCCTTTTTAGGCTCTGGAAGCTACATTCTGCTTTTGTGAAATAAGGTCTTGTGTTGGTTTGGCAACAATAACAATCTAAACTTTCCTTTAACAGAATCATGATGAAACCTGGAGGAATTATTTTTCTGACGTAAACTTCTTCCCAAATGCTGTTTACACCCACTGCTACGACTTGTCTGGAATGAAACTCTTTGTGGCAGGAGGCCCTCTTCCATCAGGACTTCATGGGAATTATGCTGGTCTCTGGAGCTAATGATAACTCTTTGTAAATGCTGATCTTTACACAGATTTCCACTTCTCTTTCCCTTTTTTTAACAGCAAAATTGTGTGATGCCATTGATTTCTGATTTAAATGCAAGTTATTTTTTGGCGGAGTTTTCTGTTGGTCTCCAACAGTCTTGTACATCTTCTTGAACCAGTTTTTTTTGTGTGTTTTTTTTTTTTTTGCTTTAAATTCTTTGATCCATTATACGAAGGGGTTTTGAAATATTTTTTTTTTTTTATATTGTACTTACTCCAAATGACTCTTCCCCCACATTTAGGCTATCTTGGCCATGTGCCCCCTCCCCTGCTTTGCTGTGAGGTAGGATTCCTTTCTTATAGAGTGGTTGCTTCTGAGCTTTCTGTGAAAGTCTAGGGGCTGCATGTCTGCAGATACATTGTGTCAGTTACATTACCTGGAATGAGGACTACTTGTAATTAAAAAATATTAAAAATATTTATGAGATAAGCTATTACTTTATGTGCAGGGCCTGGCCTGGGTTGATCTTATTTTTAAAAGTACAAGTCTAATGAAATTGTTTAGAGGAACGTGTTAATTTTAAGCTGTACTCATTGGAGCCCAGGGACAGATTCCCCAGGGGTATTGCCCATCGAGCCCAAACTGCAGAAGCGCAGGAGTTCTCAAAAGTGCGTTTGTATTTGAATTGTAGTTTTCAGCAGTGCCAGGAGCAAAAATTGATCATCTTTTCCTTCTCTACCTATCCTAGGTATCAGCTCGCACAACTGGAGTTTGCATAGGTTGTTCTGCAGGGTGATACAACATTGAGGGCCTGCAGAGGTGCTGAGAGGAAATGAGGGTTAGGGACATGAATCATAGAATCACAGGGTTGGAAGGGACCTCTGGAGATCATCTAGTCCAACCCCCCTGCCAGAGCAGGGTCACCTAGAGCAGGTTGCACAGGAACGCGTCCAGGTGGGTTTTGAATGTCTCCAGAGAAGGAGACTCCACCACCTCTCTGGGCAGCCTGCGCCAGTGCTCTGCCACCCTCAAAGTAAAGAAGTGCCTCCTCATGTTTAGGTGGAACTTCCTATGCTCACATTTGTGCCCATTACCTCTTGTCCTGTCCCTGGGCACCACTGAAAAGAGCCTGGCCCCATCCTCCTGACACCCACCCTTTAAGTATTTATAAGCATTGATAAGATTCCTCCCTCAGCCGTCTTTTTTCCAGACTGAAGAGACCCAAATCCCTCAGCCTTTCTTCATAAGAGAGGTGTTCCAGTCCCCTAATCATCTTGGTAGCTCTTTGCTGCACCCTCTCCAGCAGTTCCCTGTCCTTCTTGAACCGGGGAGCCCAGAACTGGACACAGTACTCCAGATGGGGCCTCACCAGGGCAGAGTAGAGGGGGAGGATGACCTCCCTCGACCTGCTGGCCACACTCTTCTTGATGCATCCCAGGATGCCATTGGCCTTCTTGGCCACAAGGGCACATTGCTGGCTCATGGTCATCATCCTGTTGTCCACCAGGACTCCCAGGTCTCTTTCCACAGAGCTGCTCTCCAGCAGGTCAGCCCCCAACCTGTACTGGTGCATGGGGTTATTCCTCCCCAGGTGCAGCACCCTACGCTTGCCCTTGTTGAATTTCATAAGGTTCCTCTCTGCCCAACTCTCCAGCCTGTCCAGGTCTCTCTGTCTGGCGGCACAGCCTTCTGGTGTGTCAGCCACCCCTCCCAGCTTTGTGTCATCAGCAAACTTGATGAGGGTGCACTCTATCCCTTCATCCATGTCACTTATTGAAATGTCCCATTCTCAGGAAAGAGGGGGGGGTAAGCGACTTCAGATTTGTAAATTCCCAACAGCACAGACTAAGGTGAGATAAATCTCAGGCTCCATATAGAAACATTTATTAGCTTCAGCTCTGGAGTCCTCAACACAAGAAGGACATAGACCTGTTGGAACAGGTCCAGAGGAGGGCCACGAAGATGATGAGAGGGCTGGAGCACCTCTGCTATGAGGACAGGCTGAGAGAGTTGGGGTTGTTCAGCCTGGAGAGGAGAAGGCTCCAAGGAGACCTTATAGCAGCCTTCCAGTACCTAAAGGGGGCCTAAAGGAGAGATGGGGAGGGACCCTTTATCAGGGACTGTAATGATAGGACACGGGGTAACGGCCTCAAGTTGAAAGAGGGTAGATTTAGATTGGATATTAGGAAGACATTCTTTACTGTGAGGGTGGTGAGGCACTGGAACAGGTTGCCCAGGGAAGTTGTGGATGCCCCATCCCTGGAAGTGTTCAAGGCCAGGCTGGATGGGGCTTTGAGCAGCCTGGTCTAGTGGGAGGTGTCCCTGCCCATGGCAGGGGGTTTGGAACTAGATGATCTTTAAGGTCCCTTCCAACCCAAACCATTCTGTGATTCACAAAATGGTTAGTATAGGTCTTAACAAGGCCATGATACTTGGTTAGGTATATACCAAATTATGGCAAATGGTGAGGTATGCATTGTGTTACTTAACAACAGGTATAGGATAACTTATGGCAAGCAGTACTCAAGGTCGTTACTTAACAACTCTAACTGTTACTTAACAATTCTAAGAGAAACTGAGGGATACAGAAAGGAAAAGACAGAGAAAAAGAGATCTTCCCAGGCATAATATTCTTCTTTCTTGGAAAAATCTTCCCAGGCACGGTCTTCTTTCTTGGGAAGAATCTTCCCAGGCACAATCTTCTTCTTTTGTTTCTTCTTTGTTCCCCTCCTTAGGGGCACTTATTTTCCCCTTTTATGTTTGCTGAATTAGCATGGTCCACCCCTCTTGCCAAGGACAGTCTCGTCTCAGGTTTCTCCCTTCTCCCAGGTGACGTGTAGCATGATTTGGGTGGAGAGACGAGTGCCATAGTCATACATGTTTAGCATGATCTCTATAATCTTCGTTAGCATATGCAGGGGTGTGCGCTTTCATATGCATTTTGTGGATAATGAAGCAAAGGTCACTCATCGGACACAATGGCCTCGAGAACTGAGAACTAGCAAGCTCACCACACGAGTGGCAGAACTATCCTGTCTTCACAAGACAGTTCTCCCACGCTTTCAGGTGCCAGAAGTGTGAGCCTTATCAGTTCTTTGAAGGCCAGGCCTGCATTATTTATTTCCTTGCAAGTGTTTGAGGCATTCCACTGAAGGCTTGGAGGCCCTTCTGCCCCTTGTCAGGGTCCATTTCTTACATTGATGAATATATTGAAGAGGACTGGACCCAGTACTGACCCCTGGGGAACACCAGGTTCTCCAGGACCTTTCAAAGATGATGGAGAGCAGCCCAGCAATGACTTCCACCAGCTCCCTCAGCACTCTCGGGTGCATCCCATTGGGACCCATGGACTTGTGGATATCCAGTTGACTTAATTGATCTCTCACTTGATCCTCCTCAACCAAGGGGAAGTCTTCCTCTGTCCAGACTTTCCCTGTTACTTTCTCCGAAGGTTGGCACTCCTGAGGGCTGGGCCGAGCAGTAAAGACTGAAGCAAAGAAGGCATTCAGTAACTCTGCCTTCTCCGCATCCTCCGTCACCATGGCTCCTGTCTCATTCAACAGTGGGCCCACAACTTCTCTAGTTTTCCTTTTGCCTCCAATATACTTGTGGAAGCCCTTCCTGTTGAGCTTGACATCCCTGGCCAGGTTTAATTCCAAGGAGGCCTTGGCTTTCCTTGTTTCATCCCTGCACGCTCTGGCAGCATTCTTGTACTCTTCCCCAGCGGTCAGCCCCTTCTTCCACTTACTATAAACTTCCTTCTTCCACTTGAGCTTTTTCAGAAGCTCCCTGCTCAACCATGCAGGTCTCAAATCTGCTGTCTTCTGCATTCAAACTCCCTTGAACTTCGTGTGGGACTGGGTGGGGAGAATAGGTCCGATGCCCTTCGGGTCCAGCCATGAAGCATGTCTGTTCCAGGGTGATGGTCTTACCCAATACTTAGCTAAAATGTAGGACTCCAGGGTGCTTCTCCTAGCCTTTTGGCAGGCACCAAACTCTCAGATTGTTACTGATGCCTCTGTCTTCTGCCGGGATGAATGCCTTTCCCCTGCCCCTGTCACCAGTGGAGCAGAGCGTGCCTGTACCTCACTGCTTTGATGCCAAATGGGCAGTTGGTTGAAGGTGAGAAAAAAGGCAAGGCTGGGACATGCTTTGTTCTCCTGTCTCTGATGGACATCACAGCCACCGCTGTAGAGTAGCTCTAATCCCTTACACAGTTCCTGCCAGACTGCATGTGTCCTTGCAGTCCCTCTCATCTTTATACTCAATATTTTCATCAGTAACACTGAGCAGTGAGACTCAGGCTTAATTTACAGTTGATACTAGAGACTTGGATGGAAATCCTGCAAGGAGTGCAGTTCCCTCCCATCCAGGTGTAAATCCTGGCAAGAGAAGAGCTCTCCCAGATGTCCATCTGTCCCAGAAGTATAACTTACTCACTGAGCACCGACAACAAGTACTTCACAAACAGATCTTCTTGCAGCGTTTCATAAGTCTACTTCCCTTGTGGGTTGGTTGCTTAAACTGAATCAGTTCATGGCACTGCATGCATGACTATTTAGGCTTTTCTCTGAAAAGGGGCAAGTTATATACCATGGGGTAGCAAAGGAGCTCTCAAATTTTATTTAGAGACGTTCATTGTTTTTTAAAGATGTTGTTGTGCCTGTGTTCTGTGATGGCAACATACTACTACAGTTATTTTAGGGGTTTTGAAAAGTAGAAGTATACAGAGAAAAACAAATCTTGGTGAAGTATGGCAGGATGTATATTTCTAGGATTACTCTTCCAGCTACTGTGTAAGATCACTCTGTCACAGGGAATGTGTTCTGGTTAGTTTTTTTTTTTATTTGGGTTTGGTTTGAGGTGCTTCCCCCCCTCCCAAAGAAACTAGGCACTTGAGTCTGAGTGCCTTCTGATTCTGATGAAACAACAGTTACTAGTTAGGCACTTAATGCCACCAGTGCCAAAGGAAAATTCCTGGTCTGGAAATCCTAGCCCTGATGTTGATCTATTAATTGAAGCATATTCCATGTCTGGGTAAGGGGGCAAAAAGGGTATTTGTATGGACTGAGCTTCAGCCTCTAAACACGGAGGCTGATCTTTCTGCAGAGTCTCTAGGTTACTGAGGAGGTCACCTTGGCACCCCTGGGAAGCGTCCTTCTCTGCTGACTGATCTCCACAAGTACCTCAACGTGTGATCCTAAAGCCTGGTTGTGTGAGTGCCCTTTTCATCCCTTTTTTTCTGCATAGGAAGCTTTGGACAATTCTCAGAAGAATCTGGACAACAATATAAAATTCCTCAAGTCTCACCTGCTTCTGTGTATTCTGCTTTTCGGGGTGCTTTCTTGCAAACATAACTTCTCATGGGGAGGGAGCCATCCTTGTTGCTGTATGAAAAGCCCCGCAAGAAACTGGAAACAAACTAGATAGTGCTGCAAGCACGCAAACAAATTGGGCCAGAGAGAACTTAATTTCTAGCCTGTTTCAGTGGTTTTTAATGCTTGTAGCAATACAGACGTTAAGTTTCAGAATATTTTTGTGGTTAGTCATATGTCACTTTTGGTCCAGTCAGTGTTAGAAATTGAGGCAGAGAAAGGTGATGATATGCCAACTGTCCAAATATAAGTGATAGGAGAAATGTAAGAAAACCTAGCTTTATCTCCTTTGATTTGATTTTGTTGCCCTACTGGTTTAGATATCAGAATTGAAATCTAGGATCATGGTGAGAAAAGCATGGGTTTACTATTTAAGTGCAGGAATGGCTGTACAGCAGGGAGTCTTGGCTCCTCATGGAGGTGAGTTGGGGGCACCCTGTTGTTCAAATGGCAGATATACTCCTGTGATGGATGGAGTTCAGTCTGGTGACTGCACTTCAGTAGCTTCTTGAATGCCTCACTGTGCTCTGCTGAGGCCCAGTGGCATTCACATTTTCAGGCCATCTTATCTTTTCCAATGTTTTTTAATGATTTCCCTCCCTTGCTCTTTCCTGCCCTCCTGAATGGTCTGTTTGAGGTCTACTCCTCCACCCCAAATCATCTCATTCTTTACTGTAGGAATATTGTACTTGTAGAGGTGACCTCTGTTGAGCAGAAATGGGTGTGCTGACATTTTGTCAAGCTATGCTTGAGACCTTCAATTTGCTTTATTTTAAACTGGGTAGACCTTTGAGGCTGGCTCAGACTGTAGAACTGGGCAGTTGCCCTTGTACATGTTTCACTAATGGGAGGATTACTCAGCAGCAGTCTATTCCTGGGGGGGAAACAGACTCTAGTTTATCTCACATTAGGCACTTGAAGAGAGAAAAGAACTTTAATCATAACAGACCTTCAAACTTTTCTTCCTGCTATTGACTTTTCAGTCACGTGGGATCTTTTGTGCTGCTGGTGAGCGTAGGAAGCAGTTAACTTTACTGCTCAGCTCTTTTCAGTAGACAACCATGTTAATTTGGGTATCTTTGTGTATTACATTTTTATTACATTCATAATCACATGTAATCAAACTAGTGACTTAATTATGGGTTTGATATTACCCAGCTTGTAAGTACTGGGTAGCAATCCCTCAGTAACAATTGGGTGTTATGTGATGGACATCCCTAAGGAAGCAGAAGCTACTTTGCAGTGTTAGCTTGAGCATAGCAATGAGGGTGGTGCTCACCCTCTTCACCAAACACCTTATTCCTGGTAATTCCTATGGTTTTCTCTCTTGTGCAGTTAAGTCAGCCAGGGAGAATTGCTAGTGCTCTCCTTGGGTGTTTTCTGGGATTGCTGTGAAGAAGTGAGTCCATTTGTTTGGTTCCCTCATCGGTGCTGCTGGTGTTAGTCCAAGGTGAGTATATTACCAAAGAATAGTTAATAGGTGTTTGTCCCTAGTCTCAGTTGTTCATTTTTCACATAGATCCATTTTTAAGATTCATTGCAAGAGTGCCCAGTGATCTTACTGGACTTAGTCTGTTCACAAAGATTACATTCACATTGTGGGTGACTCCTGTGACTCCCTTAATGAGGGGGATTCCTAAACTTTATTATGGGGATATATTTGCTGCCTCCATTTCAAGTCTTTGGCAGCTTTTTGTATCTTAAGGTTTAAGATACTTATGTATCAGTTATTCTTCAGAATTTCATCCTCTTCCTTCACTTGAGCACTTGCTTTGTATATAGCTTGCAGCTGCAGAGTTAACAGATTAAAGTTATGATCCAGCTATGTGGAGCAGTGGTTTGGTGTATTAATTTCTGCCCCTCAGATGAGATGCACTTACTGCCCTTGTGAATTAATGTCCCTCACCTGGTGCAGATGTGAAATAAAGCAGACTTGCATAGACCCTTCATAGAGGTCACCTTTTTTGTTTGTTTGCAAGAAGCCAAGAACAGATGGGCTGTCAGTTACTGCATCTTGGCAAAGCAGCATCATCTTTTCCAAGGTGTCTGAGAGGCTCTTAATTAGCTTTTGTCATAATTGCTGCTATGACTAAATTACTGAACTGGGGTACAGCTCAGTCCTAGGAACACTTGCAGAGCTGTGTGTGATGCAGGCGGAGCTGATCCTCTGGCCAGCCCATGCTGAGCTCTGGACTCCTATCCTAGCCAGGCACACACTCTAGCTTAAAGCCAAGTGAAAATCCCTGTGTGCACTACTGGCCACCCCACAGCCAGAGCTCATGGTGTGACCTCAACTTAAAATGCATTTCTGAGTGCTGCAGTGCCTTCAGAAACTTATTTTAAAGTCTTCAAAGCACAGACACCAGGAATTTGTCCGTGTTGCAGACAAGGGAGAGTGTAAAGGAGAATACACCCACATCTTGTCTGAAGGGATCTCCTGCGTATGTTCTCCCTTGCCTCTGCAAGTGGGCACTCTGTGTGGTGAGGATGGGCAAGAGGGCACAAGAGACAAGGTGAAAGCCCAACAGTGTTTGGTATTGCTCTTGGGACTCAGGAATTTAAAAACATAGAGGGGATGCTTATTCATTGCTCAGGAAGTACTTGTGAAAGGGCTTTATTCGCTTTCAGAGAGATCAAGTAGATATCCCTGTCATTCTTGTTTCTCAATGTTAATTCTCAAGGATTTAAATTAAGAAGTATCTTTTTGCTTGTGATGCTGGGTTTCATTATCAAAACCATGTGATACTTTGGCTAATTAGAAGAATGCTTTTGACAGAAAGGAATCTTCACAATTAAAAATTGAGTGCCATTTTCTAACAGCCTTTCCCTCTAGTATCCTGCTGGGAGCCGTATGGTCTAAGAAAGTGCACACAGATCTCAAACAGGGTACCAGGGTTGGCAGAGTTGAGAAAATGTGGGCTACCTGACCAATTTCTGTACTTAAAAAAAAACACCAAATAAAACACTTGATTGTATACACATTCTGGTCATTAGACTGAGAGGGTGTGTAAAAACCCTTGCAATATAGTGCAATGCCTCTGTAGTCCTAGATGTTGATTCTTTGACCTCATAACAACAATCTAGGAGTCAATATGTTGTTTTCTTAGGAATTGCTTTTCTAGATTCCCTTATTAAAAGGGAAAATTCAGGTGCTGAATCTTAAAATCTCATTAAACTTGTACTTTTTCTTTGCCCATTCACCTGGTCTCCTTTCCTTCTCAAGGCCTCTCACAGTCTCAGGGTATATAAATCACTATGACTCATACAAATAAAACTGAAACAGACCAGCCAGAGGTTAATGTGCCTTCCTCTTCTGGTACCTTGATCTTTGTAAAGTTATCTCAGAAACTTGTCACTGTTTTAGGGCTGGGTACATGCATTGTCTTTTTCCAAGATGTATGTGTTGAAGTTGTGACAGGTTTGTACTGTTACTCATGACTTGTTCCATCTGTTTTAGGATGTGGTGTAGACACAAATCATTGCACTGGTTTGTCTTGGGATCAGTCTTACCTGTGACATTTATCAGTGCTTGCTTGTATGTTAATGCGTACACAAATGCTGGATCTCCCTATTGCCTATGACATATATGATGCACAAACTATACAAGGTGTTTTAAAACGCGTGGTGATCACAGCTTGTTGCCTGAGGGTAGGATGTCTTACAGTGAACTGTTTTTAATGTGTTTTTTTTCCAAATATATTTAGTAAGATCAAAGCCGGGGGGGGGGGGGGGGGGCAAAGAAAAAAAAAAAACCCACAACAACAACAAAATCAGGCCTTTGCTAATACTTGCTGGCTTTTGTTCTGAATCCAGGGTCTGATGTTTGTTAACAACTCTTGCAATTCCACCCATTTAACAGAGCCTCTCTCAGCTTGCTGTTTCTGTTGTGAGCTGTGTCAGAAACAGCACTGGATCCTGAACTGTCACAGAAGATGTTAAGTGAAGTAGGAACAGCTCTCTTCAAATGTTAGAGTGCACATTTTTAACTGTAAGGTAAAACTGTTCAAAACTATTGATGCAGCTTGCAAATGGAACAGTGGGAAATTGCAGATAGTATGTGAAACTCTCTGAAAAGGGATGATTCCCCCCCCAATACAAAGGCATTACATATTTATCTTTGTTTACTGAATTGGCAAAGGATATCTTTGTTCTTAAACTCAAACTGACATCTGGAAACTGGGCTGAGTTTCTGTCTCTTATGCAGATAGCAGAGGATGGTGTGACTGATATGAGATGTCCCTTCCCATCTGTAAGGTTAATTTCTTCATAAGAGCATGGAAACAGGAACACTTCTTCACTTGCTGTGGCCCTCAGTAGGCATGCATATCCATAATTAACTGCAGTACTGCATTTTGTTGATCCATGGCCTTTGTTTTTAGAATCAGCACGATTAGTCATCAGTGTATTGACACTAATACATGGTCAAGGAGCTCTAATGTATGTGTATCTTTCCTGTGCTAACTGTATCTGTTCTTTCTGTACCCCAGTGCAGACTTAATATGGAGTTCTCTCTAGTTCTTGCAAACTTCGGAGTTTCTTCAAATTCAGTAAGGTCCTGTTTTTATCACAGTCACTTTTCAGAGTAGAACAGATTGGTTTAACTTTGTTTTGTAATCTTTAGCACCTTCCTCTTCTCCCATTTCTTCCTAGTTCACCTTTAACAGTCAGTTCAAAGCTGCTTCCCTAGTCTGAAAAACACTGAGTCCTGGAAGTGTTCAAGACCAGGCTGGATGGGGCTATGAGCAGCCTGGTCTAGTGGGAGGTGTCCCTGCCCATGGCAGGGGGGTTGGAACTAGATGATCCTTAAGGTCCCTTCCAACTCTAACCATTCTATGATTCTATGATAATAAAAAGAAAGCCTGTAGCCCACTGTAGAAAGATTACTTTGTGCTATTACCATAAACTTCAGTGGCTGGCTGGCTGGCTGCCTTGGAAGTGAAGACTCCACTCCTGTGCAGTCTACAGAAGCTGAAATTCTCTTGCATCCATAATGTACAGTGGATGTCAGCAGATCAGGAAGTGGAGGTGCCCTGTGTGTTTGTTAAACTGATCAGTGGTGGTTTAGTTAACCAGAGAACTGGCATCTTCGGCTGCTACTCAATGTTATAACTAAAGATTTCATTGAGGGCAAAACCAGGAGGGTGCATCAGTGACTTTCTGCTGACTTGATCCCATTTAAAGGCTTTATCCACAGACCTTTTTGCCTTTTGCGTATTTGGTGGATTGTGAAAAATCTGTGCTATAGTAGGGCGATGAGCTAAACTAACTCTGTGCTCAAAAGGCAAAAGTTGTTATAATGAGCTTTGGCCAGCAGTAATGACAAAGGCTGGCTATGCTCAGAGATGAGCTGGTAGCGGAGTGTTTGAGCAATTGAAGCCTTGAGGATCTGCTTCATCATGCCGTATGCCTATGTGACTGCAGATTAATTGCTCCCAGAGCTTATGAAACTGCTGGTCATCCATCTTCAGAAGATGGCATGGGGAAGAACCAGTTTCCTCAGCGATCACTCACTCCTCCCCCTCATCACTCAAGGTTACCAATGCACTTGTCTCTGTTTTTGTGATTGACTACAACTAGTGTGCTTTACAACTGCCACCAGCCACATTCACATGCTTCCTGCCGGGATGATGGAGTGAAAGGGCCTTGTCTGCAGCTCTCTCCATCTGGTTGGTTGTTGAATCAGCATGAGCTGTACGTGCAGGGGTGTAACAGGCCAGCTGGAATTTACAGCTTCAGTTGGCTCCTCTGGGCTTCTCTCACAGTGCAGGTGTGATAGTGGGACCATTATGAAAAGGTCTGGATGAGTAACTTCTAACGGGCTCTGTCACTCTTGTTCAAAATACCGTGTCTCCATTCTCAGCCTCTTGTCCTGGCCTTGCTCCCATCTTGCCACGGAATCACAGAATGACAGGGGTTGGAAGGGACCTCTGGAGATCATCTAGTCCAACCCCCCCTGCCAGAGCAGGGTCACCTAGAGCAGGTTGCACAGGAATGTGTCCAGGTGGGTTTTGAATGTCTCCAGAGATGAGACTCCACCACCTCTCTGGGCAGCCTGTTCCAGTGCTCTGCCACCCTCAAAGTAAAGAAGTTCCTCCTCATGTTTAGGTGGAACTTCCTATGCTCAAGTTTGTGCCCATTACCTCTTGTCCCGTCACTGGGCACCACCCTCTACCCCTTGGGACTTGAGCAAGTTCCCTGTCCTCTCATGGCTTACTAGTTCAGGTACCAGTTCTGTAAAGCTGGGGGGGTACCTGTTTAACCAGTTTACTCAGGCAGTAGCTTGTTGATGTGGGGCCTTGCTCACAGTCTCCCTATTCATTAGACTCAGCCCTGGATATCCCTGGACTGGTATCTCCCTTTCAGTCTGAAAGACTTTGCTCCAAACTCATACCTGCTCCGTGACAGAGTTGATTCCTGTACTGCTGGCTATTTCCATTTGGTGGCTTTTATTTTTCTCATTGTTTATTCTGGGGTTCACTCTGTATGTACAAAATCCTACTGACTTTTTCAGGTCTCCCGAATGTGGTGTAGGGGTCCACCCTGTGAGGCATCAGAATTATTTGTCTACTTCCAAGGTGCACAGAAACAATGATCTCCTACACAAGTTTTGGGGAGGAAAAGCAGCTGCATACACACAAGTGGAAAGGTATCTCTGGGTAGAATAGGTGAGGGAGCAGTTAAAGAATTTTAAATAAAAGAACAATAATTGAGTTTTTTGGTTTCTTTTTAAAAAACTGCTTTAACAGGAGGTTTGTCTGTGTTCTAATCCACAGAAAGTTGCAATGTAAACTGGGGGTTTCTGTTCATCAGTGCAAAATGTGCCTCTCGGCTATAGTGCGCAAGTCAGTCTCTGTCTCTGTTTGCAATGGAAGAAGTTTAACTGAAGACTGATTTAACTCATTTCTTGCTCTTATGTGTAATCATCCATGCAACAGTCCTTACTGGTCTTTCCCAAGCACCATACAGCACTATCCCTATTTAAAAGCAAAATGAGGATTGCATTGAGCAGTGGAACCTGCTGAACTTCCTTGGTTTGAGAGAGAGAGACTGGAGAGAAGAGTCCAGGTTCTGCGTGTTTTATATACAACTTTAAACCAATGCAGCTACCCTCTCAGATCAGCACCACTTCCTACCTTTCCCTCCATTTAGATGTGAATTTAAAAGTAAACCCAGCAATACGTGATCCAGTTGATGTGCTTGCAGGGGGAACATGGGGTTCTTGAAATTTGAGGATTGAAACTTCTCATGTGGAAGAACTCTGTGTGGGTGCAAGAGTTTTGATCTCAGATTACAGCTCTTCTGCCAGCTTGCTAAATGCAATCAAGTACTCTGGACTCTTTTAAAGACAACTGTGGTAGAAGAGCTGTGAAGGTGTAGGCTGGAACTGATCAATTTAGGTCATCTGTGTGTTGCTTGACTACATGGACAATGTAACAGTGATTTTTTACAGATTGCTTTCTATGTGTCAGTCACAAATAACTCTTAATTTGCCTGTTTGGAGGAAAACTAATAGATACATTTCCAGATAAAATTAAGAACCTGATTTTCCATCTTGCATTAACCAGGTTACTGTGTTCACATGCCAGAAAGATGTTGCTCTTTGAAAAAGCATGTTAGTGTATGTGGCAATGACCCATCCACTTTTTAAATACCTAGAGTACTTACCTGAGTATTGTTAACCATGCTGTAGTCTGACAAATGGATCTTTTACTACTGCCCTGTTATATAGATGACTGTAACTAACTGCAGTTTGTTTTTTCTACTACTTGAAGTTGTGTGATCTGAAAATTGGTGAACAAAAAGTATTTGTGCATCTTACTATGGCTATCTCTAAGTAAAATGTATTTGTATAGTGTGTTGGCTTGGCTGATGGTTTCCTTTATTTGCTAATCAACCCATTGCAAGTAAATCCAGGGCAGTTTGAGAGCAAGTGGGCCTAGGTTTCTCCCTCCCTCCAGCCTCTGTGTTGACGTGACTGATTCAAAGGAAATAAAGTGAACTGTTGTTTTCCCTTCACCAGTGAGCGGATTGATATCCCAAGGGATATCTCAGCTTATTCCTGTTTTTCATAGCTTCAGTCCTGTTCTCTGTACAGCTGCAGTAACACTTTTTGCTTCCATAAGAAATGTATCTAATGGTAGAGTTAGGACTGTTACACTCCTCAAAGCATCTCCTTCCTGTACCTCCTCTTCTGGTACCTCACTTGTTCTGAGGCAAGAATTTCCTTTTAACCACTTTTTCTAAGAAGGGAATACCTCTCAGAAGTGTTGGACAGCACAGCTACCTATAGGTAGATAGTTAAGTATAGGACTAAGGGTTTCAGGAAGACCTTATGTATCAAAACTGCATCTGTAGCACTAGATCTTCTCCCATATTTTCATTGCACAGGAGAGTGAGGCCTCTGTCCAGCTGTCCTATTTGCTGCCCTTCTTCCCTGCCTAGAATTGGGAAGGTTATTTTTTAGAGAGGAGGAATGTCCCTAAGAGATCTAAGCTTTATGTTGGAGGTTAAAATCATGTGCCTAAAAGCAGCTTCTGCATCCCCATCTTCTTCACACTTAGCCTCACCCTGAGATGCTAGTTTCCATGGTCATGGACAAACTGTACCTTTGTATGCAAGCTGTGGGAGACTATGCATCCAGTACCCAGCTGCACCATCTCTGCTCCCTGTAGTAGGCATTACTGATGCTTGTGGATGCTGGAAGAGGAGAGTCTAAAAGGCATGTGAATACTATACTGTCATCCTACTGATCCTTATACCAAAACTGTTTGAGAGCTGAGAGATGCAAAAAAAAAAAAAAAAAAAAAATCCCTGGCCCTGGAGACATGCAGGAGATGATGGGTTAGATGTGGGGTGAGGCTAGAAGGCATTGATAGCAGTACAACCTGTGGCTCCTGGCTTGCCTCCTGTCACAGCCGTGGATTTGGAGAGCTTGTGCCAACCCCTCAGCGTGGAAGCTGGAGCTGAACTGCTCATGAGCTGTACTCTATTCCTAGATGGTCATGCTTGTTACTGCTCCTCCTTAACACAGAACAGGTCCCTGCCAGGCTGATGCTTTTGTTTCTACCCCTAAGCCTCAAGTGAGAGGAGAGTGACAGGACAGTTACTTTAAGCTCTGGTAATGAGGGTTTCTAGCTCCCCAGCTGCATTGGATGCTCCAGTCAAGTACAGCATCCAGATGGTGTGGGACCTGTCAGCTGATGTGCAGGATCAAAAAGGATTGGGGATGGCTGAGGAAGTACCAAGACAGTCAGTACTCATCAAGCTCCTCCTAGATGTGTGTCCAGTTTAAATCTCAGCACTAGAGAGTCCAAATCCTCCCCCAGCAGCTAATTCTAGCATTCACCTATTTTGTCCCATCATCTGTTTTGCAGGTCCCCTTGCTTTCCCATTCACTGTGCAGATGAAGCAGTTTGTTCTCTTCTGTGGGGCAGCTCTTCTCTTTTTGTTGAGAGGGATTTTTAACTGTTTCATGGCCACAGTCTTCACTCCTTATACTGAACAGTCCAGGTTCCCTCAGCACTTTCTCATTGGCTGTGCCTGGCACGTGC
This sequence comes from Larus michahellis, assembly GCF_964199755.1. Taxonomy (NCBI): domain Eukaryota; kingdom Metazoa; phylum Chordata; class Aves; order Charadriiformes; family Laridae; genus Larus; species Larus michahellis. The sequence goes on along the minus strand of NC_133929.1, from coordinate 14,894,160 downwards.
ATGTGTGGCCATTGTCATTTCTGGCTGTAGAATCAAGACACGATCCATTGCACTCCTTGGCCTGGAGCCTGCAGCAGGTCTATGCTGCTACCGACTGTGCTTTTACTGTATGCTACAAACATGGTGGCAGTGCACATTTCAACACTCAATCTGCTGCCTGCCTCCAACTCCTAGCCCAGGTGCTGCAGGTTGCTTGGCTGTCATCGCTTCCCTTCTTGGGTGTATCTTGTTTCTGATCTTTGTGACTTGGGATCTCAGCTCTTGCCAGCTGGTGGCACCGCAGTTGCAGAACAAGGAAGCCAAACCAAGACAGCGCTGTGGGAATAGTTTCATACTGGTTCTGTTAGTTCTTCCTAGCCATAGCTGTACTCATCCTGTCTGCTTCTGAATGGAGGATCAGGATAGTCTTTCCCAGTGCAAGGTACTTTCGAGATTCAGTAAATGGATTAATAAATGAAGAGATGTCAGGAACATAATGCTTGAACTGTTCTTTGCACAGCCCGTTCTGTCAGAGATTGAAAGTGAGCAAGTTCACAGTGTATCACAGCTGGAATGGAAGGATACAGGCTCTTCAGGAAGGACAGGCAGGGGAGATGAGGATGGGGTGTTGCACTCTATGTCAAGGACCAGCTGGAGTGCATGGAGCTCTGTCTGGGGACGGATGAGGAGCAGACCAAGAGCCTATGGGTCAGGATTAAAGGGGGGGCAGGGACAGGTGACATTACAGTGGGGGTTTGCTACAGGCCACCTGACCAGCAAGACTGAGCAGATGAGGCCCTCTATAGACAGATAGGAGCAGCCTCATGTTCCACAAGCCCTAGTCCTCATGGGGGACTTCAACCACCCCAATAGCTGTTGGAGGGACAACACAGCAGGGCATAAGCAATCCAGGAGATTCCTGGAATGCATCGATGATAACTTCCTTCTCCAAGTGATAGAGGAGTGTTATGGTTTGAGAAACCCACAACAATTTATTGTCATTCAGACAATTATTCTATGACCCAATGAACTCTCCCCACCCAGGAAGGGGAATGAGGGGAAAAAATAAAGAAACCCAAGGGTTGAAATATAAACAGATTTAATAGAATAAGACTAAATAATTCATGTTAACAATACTAAAGAACCAATATTGATCCTGATACCAATATAAAATATACAAGGATTATACTCAGCCCATTCTATCAGTAGGAAGCTGTGCACTCCCAGCAGTGGACAGCAAATGTCAGACACTGCGAGCGCTACAGCTTCAGGAGGAAGGGAAGGCCTCAGGGGTCCAGCACTGGGGCAAGAAGTTCTCTGGACCACAGCCATCAAGGGAGAGAGAAACTACGCAGCAAACTTTCTAATTTATACTGAATGTGACGTTCATGGTATGAAATAATCCTGTTGGCCAGCTTGGGTCAAGTGCCCAGGTCTCGCTCCACCTCATCCCTGCACCTGGCAAGGCTCGAAAACACTGAGACCTTGAAACCCACATAGCCTAGCTGGCTGTAAAGTAAATATTTTCACAAATTCAGACACTAGAGTCTTCTAAAAGTGCAGTTTTCCTCAGCATTAGAAGAGAAATTAGTCCTGTGTTGCTCAACCCAGGACATTCCACCCCTTATTTCATACCATATATGTGTCACGCTCAAGTTACTATTACATTTGTCTTCTAATATATATATATATATATATACACCCACACAAATATAATCCTCTAAAGCTATGAACTATTCCTCTACAAGGTCCATGAAATTTTTTTAGTCCAAAACTGTGAGTTCCATCTATCATAATAGTCTTTTAAGGTAGGAACAAGTGATGTGGCATTCACTCAGTCGTCAGATCGGGACCAGGCCTCAATACATACAGGATGACAGATGGGTGGAGTTGGGTGCAGCAGTATAACGTGTTGTGCTCACGACTAGCATGTTCCCTGTCACCGGATGCCATTCGATGAAGCTGGCTCTGCTTCCATTACCACTATGTTATCCTGAAAAACACTTATTGAACACTGTTATGTGTACACTATTATGTAACAATTAACACCATACATTTTAAATTAAGGATTCTCACCCAGAAGCAGATCTCCTAAAGGTACACATCGAACCTCTCCATTCTCCTGCATCACCCACCAGGTATGCCCTGGTCCTTCAGCAAAAGCAGCCCCACGAGTGGGTCTGCCTTTACCTGAGGACGGGGTAACCCAGACTGTTGTACCCAACATACTCTTTACATGCACCACAGGGACCTTATCCCCTTCTACAGTAGGTAAAAGCTCTGACTGAGCAGGACCAGCTCGGCTGACAGTTCCCCTGGTGTTGACTAACCAGGTGGCTTTTGCTAAATGCTCATCCCACTTTTTAAATGGTCCAGCGCTCATTGCTTTCAGGGTAGTCTTCAGCAGTCTATTGCATCGTTCGACTTTCTCGGCGGCTGGTGCGTGATAGGGGATGTGATATATCCACTCGATACCATGCTCTTTAGCCCAGGCGTCTGTAAGATTATTTCGGAATCTCTGACTCAGTTCTCTCTGGAGTACCGTATCGCCACAAGACTTGTCTTTCAAGGCCTAAAATAGTGTTACGGGCAGCGGCATGAGACACAGCCTATGTTTCCAGCCATCCGGTGGTTGCTTCCACCATTGTAAGCACATAGCGTTTGCCCCGGTGGGTTCGTGGAAGGGAGAGATAGTCAATTTGCCAGGCCTCCCCATACTTACATTTCAGCCACTGTTCTCCATACCACAAAGGTTTCGATCTTTTGGCTTGCTTAATTTCAGCACGTTTCACATTCATGGATGACCTGTGAAATGGTGTCCATAGTCAAATCCACCCCTCGGTCACGAGCCCATCCATATGTTGCATCTCTTCCTTGATGACCTGAAGTGTCACGGGCCCACCGAGCTCAAAACAATTCACTCTTATGTTGCCAGTCCAAGTTTACTTGGGACACTTTAATCTTAGCAGCCTGATCCACCTGTTGGTTATTTTGTTGTTCCTCAGTGGCCCGACTCTTGGGTATATGGGCATCTACGTGACGTACCTTCACAGACAGCTTTTCTAATTGGTCAGCAATATCTTGCCACAAGTCAGCAGCCCAGATGGGTTTACCTCTGCGCTGCCAGTTGCTCTGCTTCCACTGCTTTAACCACCCCCACGAGGCATGTGCCGCCATCCATGAGTCAGTATAAAGATAAAGCACCGGCCACTTTTCTCGCTCAGCAATATCTAAAGCCAACTGGATGGCTTTCACTTCTGCAAACTGACTCAACTCACCCACTCCCTCAGTTGCTTCCGCGACTCGTCGAGTAGGACTCCACACAGCAGCTTTCCACCTTTGCTGGTTTCCTACAATACGACAAGATCCATCAGTGAACATATATGCTATATGCTCGACTCCAAAACCCTAGGGGTCGGCCTCGAGTCCCTCCAGGTGCTCTTTGCCAGAGACTCTGGGTAGGACCGTTTTCCCCAACTAAGGTGTACAGCACATTTTTTACACCTTGTCCTGTCCGGACTGGCCCAAGGGCTACTGCATGAACAATCTCCCATTTAATTTGCTCAAAGGCTGATTGCTGCTCAGGGCCCCATTTAAAAATCATTCTTCTTTCTAGTCACTTCATAGAGAGGTTTCACAATCTGACTATCACCTGGAATATGCAGTCTCCAGAAACCCACAACACCTAAGAAGGCTTGTGGTTCCTCTTTGTTAGTAGGTGGGGACACAGCTGTTATTCTGTTAATCACATCCATTGGGATCTGACGATGCCCATCTTGCCACTTAATTCCCAAGAACTGGATGTCTCATGCAGGTCCCTTGACCTTACCTCTTTTTACAGCAACACCTGCTTTCAGAAGGATCTTGATTATTTTCTTACCTTTCTTGAAAATTTCTTGTGCTGTATTACCCCACACAATGATGCCATCAATGTACTGCAGGTGTTCTGGAGCTTCCAGTGCAGTCTGGATCAGCCCATGGCAAATAGTAGGGCTGTGTTCCCACCCCTGGGGCAGTCGATTCCAGGTGCACTGGACGCCCCTCCAGGTGAACGCAAACTGTGGCCTGCACTCTGCTGCTAAAGGAATAGAGGAAAAGGCATTAGCAATGTCAGTTGTAGCATACCACTGGGCTGCCTTTGACTCCAGTTCATGCTGCAGTTCTAACATATCTGGGACGGCAGCACTCAATGGTGGTGTGACTTCATTCAAGCCCCGATAGTCTACTGTCAGTCTCCATTCCCCATTAGGCTTCCGCACTGGCCATATGGGACTATTAAAGGGCGAGTGAGTCTTACTGATCACCCCTTGGCTTTCCAGCTGACGGATCAACTTCTGAATAGGGAGCAAAGAATCTCGATTAGTGTGATATTGTCGCCTATGCACAGTTGTAGTAGCAATGGGCACCTTCTGCTCCTTGACCCTCAACAGCCCCACAATAGAAGGGTCCTCTGACAGGCCAGGCAAAGTAGACAGTTGCGTAACTGTCTCCGTCTCCACTGCCACTACACCAAATGCCCACCAGTACCCCCTCGGGTCCTTAAAATACCCTCTCCTAAGGTAGTCTATGCCAAGAATGCATGGAGCATCCGGGCCAGTCACAATGGGGAACTTTTCCCATTTGTTCCCAGTTAGGCTCACTTCGGCCTCCAATACCGCCAGCTCTTGACATCCCCCCATCACTCCAGCAGTAGTGATGGATTCTTCCCCTCTATGATTTGATGGCATTAGGGTGCACTGTGCACCAGTGTCCGCCAAGGCCCTATACTTTTGTGGTTCTGATGTGCCAGGCCATCAAATCCACACAGACCAGTAAACTCAATTATCCCTCTCCTCCTGGCTGGAGGCAGGACCCCCCTACTTTCGACTAGAAGGCCCCTCACTTCCATCCTTGACGGTCACATGTTGTAAATCAGGCTCTGAAGCCCATCTGTGTCTTCTGGGGGACTGTTCACTGGAAACTGGAGCAGCACGTCTCCTGGAAGAATCCCCCCTTGGGGGTGTTTTATTCCGCAACTGACGTACACGTGTCTGTAAAGCCGAAGTAGGTTTTCCATCCCAATTCCTCATGTTTTCTCCCTGATCACACAGGGTAGCCCGTAGGATGTGTCGTGGTGTGTATTGTTTCTCTCAAATGGGTTTAGTAGGGAAGCGTTTTTCCCGAACTGAGACACTGGCCTTGCCAAATGATTTCTTCAGCACCGAGACACCGGCCTGTGGGGTGGAAAGAAGATTATGTGCATAACGCTGCATTCAACCATCCATATCATCCACTGTCGGTGCCTCATCATCTCTCCGGCAAAATAATGCCAATACATTAGCATATGCCGCTGGTGCACTCAGTACCCACTTGCGCCAAATGGGTCCGGTAATTTTGAGTGCATCTGGATCTAATGGTGTCTGCAGGTTGTCCGAATTGCTGAAAATCATCTCCCGCACAGCTATTTCCCTCAGATTCTTAACACCTCTCTCAATAGTTGTCCACTTGGATGGGCGATACATGATATCGCCCCTATAGAGATACCTGCTCCTCACGCTTAACAGGAGTCGCCTCCAGAGGGTGAGGGATTGTGGTGGTGGTCTTCCAAGAGCCCTGTCAATACCCGATTCTCTAGCCAATGGTCCCAGACACTTGGCTTCTCTACCATCTAAGTCCAAACTATCGGCTCCAGTATCCCAGCATTGGAGCAGCCAAGTAACCACTTGCTCGCCTTCCTGACGGCTGTAATCCTTACGTACGTCTCACAGCTCCCTTAGGGATAATGATCGAGTAGTTTCCTCCGTTACTGCATTGCCTGATGTCCCTGGTCGACTGTCGCTATCTGGTGCTACTGCACGTTTCCTCTTATGTACGGGGTTGACTGATACTGGCACTGATCGAGTCTGTAGGTCAGCTGCATCATCCATCACCGAGGTCGGAGTAGGTTTAGTACTCATTGCAGCTGTGGGCCCTGTCGTGGGAGCCAGTGGGGTCTGGATAGGATCAGTGTCTGTCACAGGGGCCAGCAGGGTCTGCACAGGCATGATGCTTGTCATGGAGGTCTGCGGGGTCTCCACAGGCACGATGCCTGTTGTGGTGGCTGGCAGGATCTGCACAGATGCACTATGTGTCACGGGGACCGGCGGGGTCTGCACAGGTGCGATGTCTGTCACGGGGGCCAGCGGGGTCTGCACAGGCGCAATGCCGTGCAGTGCCTGTCGTAGGAGCCGGTGGGATCTAAGCCGACAGTCTGGATCGGATGATCGGATGCATGCCTGTCGTAGGGGCGGCAGGGTCTGAGTGTCGTAGGAGCCGGCGGGGTCTGCACTAGATGTTTGCCTGTACCGCAGATCCAGCCAATGACAAGAACAAGCCTGCAAAAATTAACAACAGAAGCACGATGATCAAAACATTCCAAGGGTATTCTGAACTTTCAAAAACTGTTGTTATTGACACCACCGGAACATACAAATCCTCAGGAGACATTCCCCCTCCCCATGCTAAATGGCCCGTAATATAACCCAAGGTGTAATTATGCACAATACCCAACAGAGGGGAGTCTGACCGCGGCAAGTCCGACCGCGGTGATCTGCGAGATGCCATTACGTAAGTGACAAAAACTGGAAAGATTACAAAAGACCCAATAACATAGCAAAATACCACCGCACAAGATAACAAGGCGATGGTTTTAACTCCACGTTTAGAAACAATAAACTGAGCAGAGAATGGATTGAGAGCAGCCCTGAGGAGAAGGATTTGGGGGTGTTGGTGGATGAGAAGCTCAACATGAGCCGGCAGTGTGAGCTCACAGCCCAGAAAGCCAACCGCATCCTGGGCTGCATCAAAAGAAGCGTGGCCAGCAGGTCGAGGGAGGTGATTCTGCCCCTCTACTCCGCTCTGGTGAGACCCCACCTGGAGTACTGCATCCGGCTCTGGAGCCCCCAACATAAGAAGGACATGGACCTGTTGGAACGGGTCCAGAGGAGGGCCACAAAGATAATCAGAGGGCTGGAGCACCTCTCCTATGAAGGCAGGCTGAGAGAGTTGGGGTTGTTCAGCCTGGAGAAGAGAAGGTTCTGGGGAGACCTTATAGCAGCCTTCCAGTACCTGAAGGGGGCCTACAGGAAAGGTGGAGAAGGATTCTTTATGAGGGAGTGTAGCAATAGGATGAGGGGTAACGGTTTTAAACTGAAAGAGGAGAAATTTAGATTAGATATTAGGAAGAAATTCTTTAGTCTGAGGGTGGTGAGACACTGGAACAGGTTGCCCAGGGAAGTTGTGGATGCCCCATCCCTGAGGGTGTTCAAGGCCAGGCTGGATGAGGGTTTGAGCAGCCTGGTCTAGTGGGAGATGTCCCTGCCCAGGGCAGGGGGGTTGGAACTAGATGATCTTTAAGGTCCCTTCCAACCCGAACCATTCTGTGCGATTCTGTGACTTCCAGGTCCTTCTCTGCCAAGCTGCTTTCCAGATGGTTGGCCACAGCCCACACTGGCATATGGGTTTATTCCTTCCCAGGTGCCTAACTTCACATTTCCCTTTGTTGACCTTCATGAGATTCCTGTTGGCCCATTTCTCCAGACTGTTGAGGTCCCTCTGAATGGCACCACAACCATCTGGTGCATCAGCCATTCCTCCTGGTTTTGTGACATCTGTGAACTTTCTGAGGCAGCACTGCCCCACTGTCCAAGTCATTAATGAAGATATTCAACAGCACTGGCGGCAGGACCAAACCCTAGAGTACACCACCAGTGACTGGTCTCCAGCTAGACTTTATGCCACTGATCACAACCCCTTGAACCCAGCAGTTCAGCCAGTTTTCAATCCACCT